>NC_050575.1:187944447-188283638 GCF_011100635.1 Trichosurus vulpecula | reverse complement strand
AGAAAATCTGAAACTCAAAATTATGTAGAACCGTGTGTTGTAAACTAAAAAGAAAAAAAAAAGAAAAAAAAAAGAAAAATTGGAGCTTTAGTCCCTATACAGAAGAAACCTACAAAAGATTTCTGAGCAGAGGAAGAATACAGTCAGATCTATGTGCATGGAATATTTTTCTGGATGGTGAATGAAGGACAAATTGGAGGAGAGGAGAGGGGAAGGAGGAGTAACACCAATATGGGAGATTGGTTGCATAGTGATCCCATAGACAGAAATGGTCGAGTTCAAAGGAGGAGGAGGTTTTGTAGGAAATTGTACCTGGTACATAGTAAGCACTTAAATGCCTACTGATAGTTTATAGGAAAGATAATGAGCCCAGTTTTGGATATTTTGAGTTTGAGATGCCAGTGGGACAACCAGACAGAGATGTGTGGTAAAGAAGCAGGGCCAGAGTTTGGGAGAGAGAGTCAGGCATAGAGATACAAATCTGTGAGTCATCTGCATAGAGATTTTAGTATCATAAAACTAGAGCTGGAAGGGACCTTAAAAGTCTCCAAGCCCAATCCCCTCATTTTTCTGATGAGGGAACTGAGGCTTAGAAAGGTTAAGTGACATTCTCAGAGTTACAGAGCTATTTTAACCTGAGGCAGGATTCAAACCCAGGTCTTCTTGACTCTAAGTCCCATGCTCTATGCACTGTGCTCCTCTATACCATGAGAATTGAGACAAAGGGCCATGAGGATGAAGAACAGATTCTGTGTGAGAGAAAAAGGCGAGAGGTTATGGTCTGTGAGTGTAACTTCAGGACATCAGCCCTAGAATTGAAGGTGCATCCATTTTGGACCTCAGAGGCCATCTAGTCCAACACAAATGTGAGCATATCAGAATCAAAAACTTGGAAGTGTTTGGGGGAGGGGGTAGTCAGAAGCAAACACTTTTGGAAAGGGATAGGGTCAAAGGAAAAAATTGAATAAATGGGAGACGGGATAGGATGGAGGGAAATATAGTTAGTCTTTCACAACATGACTATTATGGAGGTGTTCTGCATGGCTACACATGTACAACCTATATCGAATTGCCTGCTCTCTCTATGAGGGTGGATAGGGAGGAAAGAAGGGAGAGAATTTGGAACTCAAAGTTTAAAAAAAGAATGCTAAAAATTGTTTTTACATGCAACTGGGAAATAAGATATACAGGCAATGGGGGATAGAAATCTATCTGGCCCTACAAGGAAGTAAGGGGGAAGGGGATAAGGGGGAAAGTGGGATGATAGAAGGGAGGGTAGCCTGGGGAAAGGGGCAATCAGAATACATGCCATCTTGGAGTGGTGGGGAGGGTAGAAGTAGGGAGAAAATTTGTAACTCAAAATCTTGTGGAAATAAATGTTTAAAACTAAAATTAAATAAATTAATCTTTAAAAAAAAGTTGGAAGTGACCTAAGAAGTTATGCCTTTCCATTTGTACCTGAACAAGGCTACCCTCCACAACATCCCGGACAGATGGACATCCCTTTCCACTTAAAGAAGGAAAATATCACTCCTCTCAGCCTGCCAGAAAGAGAAGTCATTAAAGTAACAAGTATTTAACAAGTACCTGCTACATGCACTGTGCTAAGCAATGGGGTTACAAAGAAAAGCAAAAAGAAAAACAACGAAACAAGACAAAGTTCCTGACCTCGAGGAGCTTACAATCACATCTGGGAAACGATATGCAAACAACTATGTACAAATAAAATATAGACAGGATAAAGTAGAGACAATCAAGAGAGAGAAGGCACCAGGATTAGAGGGAATGGGAAATTCTTCAAGCAGAAGGTGGAATTTTAGCAGAGACTGGAAGGAAGCAGGTAAGCCAGGAGGAAAGAATGAGAAGAGAGAGAATCCCAGGCATTGGAGACAGATAGTTATTGGGAGAATTGGGAATTGGGAGATGTCTTGCAGGGAGGGGAAGAGAAGAGCAAGGAGGCTGGGTCACTTTATCACAGAAGATGTGGAGGGGAGTAGGGTGTGGGAAGACTGGAAAGATAGGAAGAGGCCTGGTTGTGAAAGGCTTCAAAAGCCAAATAAACTTTTATATTTGATCTTGGATGTAATGAGGAGTCCCTGGTGCTTACTGAATTAGGGGTAGGTGGGGTTTAAATGGTGAGATCCGAGATTTAGGTATGTCAGTTTGACAGTTGAGTGAAGGATGGACTGGGGAAGGTGGGGAGAGACCAGAGGCAGGGAGACCAAGCAGAAGGCCATTGCAATAGTCCAGGTGAATCAAAAGACCTGTGGTTCAAGATCCAGCTCTGATGCTCATCACAAGCTTGACTGTAGGCATGGTACTTCAAATGCTTGAGTCTCTTTCCTCATTTGTAAAATGAGAAGGTTGGACTTAATGACCTCTAAGGTCACTGCTAGATCTAATTCTTTCAATCTAAGCATGCACATTTGATAGTTTCTGTGTAAGAAAATGCAACTTTCTATCAATATCCAGGGGCCATTTGTTACCCATGTTCATTGCATGTGTTGAAGTCTAGGGGTGCTGGGAACCCCAAAATTCGAGGGCAAACGATGTGGGTCCTGCCTTGAAAGAATTCAGCCCAAGCCTTCTTTCAGTCAGAGACAGGGTTTATTAAAACACAGGTAGGGGTGGGTGAGATTTTAAGAATCCTTGCTATTGGCCAGATTTTAAGAAATTGAGCATTTGTGACTTATTGACAAGCAGGCCAGATTGAATCCGAGCAATTTAATGGGGGAAAGACAGACACTTATATACGGTGGTGAAAGGGGTCTAGATGCACTCAAAGGTGGGGAGTGGCAGGGGGTGAGATCAGGGAGGTAACAGACAATGAAAAAGGCTGGGCTAGGTTAGAGGTAACAGAGCATTGGAGATCTGGGTGTGGGGCCACAATGAAAGGCCAGTTGAAATGATTACTAGGATGAGTCGATATTTCAGGCTAATACCAGAGACTTGGCCATGGAGGAAAGTTCAAGGAAGTTCAGGGTTAGGGAGGGGGTTTCCAGGGCCCATACCCAGTCACATGGAATAGATAGACAGACAAAAAGATATGGAGCTTGCATTCTAATGGAAGATGATGTGTTGGTAAGCAAAATGGGCTCTTAACACTTAGTTCACCAAGTGTGCTTGAAGAGTTTGGCTTTTGTTCCCTTTGAGTAATTCAGTGTATTTCATTGAGCCTTACTAGGTGCTAAGCCCCAGGCCCAAACCCCTATTAGGTGTAAAACCTATGTGGGTGTGGATTGGTAACTAAGATGGGGCCCAAGGTGGGGCTAACTCAGGGGAGGGCCTAGTTTTACACATGAGTTTGAGTGATAGGTTTGGGACATCAGAGGCTCTTAGACCATGAGGGTTTAAGTCGCCTCTTTGTGACGATTCTAGGTCATGTGGGTGAGTCAAATGTGTGACTCACCCCTGATGCTGAAAAAGATATAAAACCAGGGGTTGGCTTTCTCTTCTTTGGAGCTCTTACCCACAGCAGTGGTGGCGCCTGTGACTCTGGGCCAGCCCTTGTTCTGAGCTCCCGGGCTGAACCTAAATGTTGGTAACTATGAATCTGTATTTGGTCTGTCTGTTGATGTTTGTAATTTGTTTGTAATTTGCTCTGAAGTTCAGTGTGCTGGTCTCTTCCCCTGAACTAAGTGAATATTTGCATGCTGAATTAAAGTAAGCTTGTCAACCCCTTCATGTAGCTTTCCTTAGTTAAGCAGATCAAAAGAACCTGTGCTTTTGCAGTGTGCTTGTTGTTGGGGTTGTGCTGGTCTTGCACCCCCACAACAGCTGCTAGCCAGATTGTTAAAACAGATGACAAGATCTCAAGAGGTTCTGGAAAGTGGGAGGTATCAAGGAGAAGGAGATGGAGGCTAGAGAGAGTCCTCAGAGAAGTAGATGAAGCATAGCTGGAGTATTCGAAATGCTTTTTTCAGGAAGGAAGTCCCCAAGGAAAGAGGAAGGCTCCAGGTCAGAGGTTTCCCAGGGTGGTAATGTGGCCTTCATGAAGAACGGCAGGGAGAAAGATGTCACATGGTTGTCAAAAAGAAGAAACAAAAGCTTTATCTTGTCTGGAGTCTTCCTCTATGGGTTCCCTTATCCCTCTCCATTATCCAAAAGGAGAGCATTTGCTCTGTATTTATCATAGGAGTTGAAAGGGAGGGTAAGTTAGGAAAGAGAGTCTTTCCTTCACCCAATCCAGGCATATGTATTCCCAGAAGACAAATTCATTTCAAAAGCAGCCTGCACAGAATATGATTAGGATGGTAAACATCTTGCCCAAAGTGATACTATGCAATTCCCAAGCCAAATGGAAAAAGCTTTTGGATCATTCTCTCCCTGAGCATTTTTTTTTGTAATTGGATTCTTCCAGTTAGTCCAAAAACAAACTCACTATCACCCCTCCAAAACCCTTTCCCCCTCTTCTACTTTCCCCATTATTGTAGAGGGCAACATCATCCTCCCAGGCCTCAGGTTCAGGACCTTGGCATCATCCTCGCCTCCTTACTATCTCTCACCCTCATATCCAATCTGTTGCCACTCTGTTGCCTGTTGTTGATTTCGTCCATCCGATATATCTTGAATAATTCCCTTCTCTCCTCTAACATTGCCACCACTCTAGTGCAGACTCTCATCACCTCATGCTTGGCTTATTGCAATAGCCTATTGGTGGGTCTGCCTTCCTCAACTGTCTCCTCCTCCCAAGCCATGATCCACTAAAGTGATTTTCCTAAAGTGCAGGTCTTGTCACTCTTGTCACTCCCCTAGCTCAATAAACTCCAGTGGCTCCCTATTGCCTCCAGAATCAAATACAAAATCCTCTGTTTGGCATTTAAAGCCCTTCATAACTTAGCCTCCTCCTACCTTTCCAGTCTTCTTACACCTTACATCTCCCTCTCCGTACCATGTCCTCTTCAATCCAGTGACACTGGCCTCCTGGCTATTTCACTGACAAAACACTCCATCTCTCAACACTCTCTCCGGTTGCCTCCCAGTCCTGGAATGTTATTGTTCTTCATCTCTGCCTACTGGTTTTCCTGACTTCTTTTAAGTCTCAACTAAAATTCTATCTTCCACCAGAAGCCTTTCCTCTCTTCATTATTTCCTATTATCCAGCATATAGCTTGCTTTGCATATATTTGCATGTTGTCTCCCCCATTAGACTGTGAGCTCCTTGAAGGCGGGACTGTTTTTTCTCTTTCTTTGTATCCCCAGGGCTTATCACTATAGCTGGCACACAGCAGATGCTTAATAAATGTTTACTGGTTGAGCGTATCTTTTACCTTGCAGTTATTTATCCTTCCAAAATAAACAACCAAGACCATACATACTTCAGGATAACTCCTTATAGCCAAGGATGTTGGACTAGGTCAGGAAACTGCAGGGTTGTACATTGGAAAGAACCCTAGATTTGACCTGGAGAACTCGGTTTGAATCCTGGCTTTGACACTGGTTACCCGGGTGACTGTGGGCCACTCACACAACTTCACTGAACCTCAGTTTCCTAATCTGTAAAATGAAGCCTAAATGATCTCTAAGCTTTCTTCCAGATCTTCTAATGCTGGTTCTGTCACTAAATTGTTAGGTGACCTTTGGCAAGTTACTTAATTTCTCTGGGCAGTCAATAAGTACTTATTAAGTGTCTACTGAGTGTCAGGGGTTGCTAGGTGGCTCAAATCAGAGGACCTGAGTTCAAATTTGACCTCAGACACTAGCTGTATGACCCTGGGCAAATCACTTAACCCTGTTTGCCACAGTTTCCTCACCTGCAAAATAAGCTGGAGAAGGAAATGGCAAATCACTTCAGTACCTCTGCCAAGAAAACCCCAGATGGGGTCATGAAGAATTGGACAGGATCAATTGACTAAAAAACAACTATGTGCTAGGCATTGTCCTAAGTCCTGAGGATATAAAAAAATGACAAGAGACAGTCCCTGACACGAACAGGCTCACAGTCTAAGGAGGGAGACAACAAGCAAATAAATATGTACAAACAAGCTATGTACAGGACAAATAGGAAAGCAAATTAATAGAGGAAAGTCACTAGAGTTAAGAGGGATTGAGAAGTTACATCTGTAAAATGAAAGGGTTGGTCTCTTCCAGCTCTATGATCTGGTGATTACATAGCCTAACTGATACAATGGAATAAGGTAGAAACCAACCCAGCTAATAATGGGCCTCAGCTCAGTTGACCCTGCCCAGCTGACTCAGACTCAACAGTTCCTTCACTGGAGTCTTTGCTGAGGCATTTAGGGACTTCAGTCTCTAAGCCACAAGCATCAATCTTCCCAGACTTATCCAGCAACTTTAATGCTCTCAAAAGTGGACAAGGAGCAAATAAAATCAATGAACTTCCTGAGCAGGGCTCCCTTCCAATCTCTTTATTACTTGGACAAGGACCCGAGTGTAATGGCTATGGAAGGATGCTAAGGGAGTGTCGATAATGAGTTGGTTGGGGGTTTTCTATGGGTTGTTTTCTGTGGGTTTTTCCTTTTTTAAATCCCTGTTTCTTACTCGTCAGCCAGGAGGAGATTGAATATCGGATTAGACTACAGGATTGCATTATTGTGCTTGTGAATATGGGGTTTGCTTGTGAATTGAAAGAGGCACATAATGAATAACCTTCCTGAAGTGGAGGAGTTGAACAGGAAAGGAGCACTCTTTGAAGTGCTCTCTTGCACAATGTTTGGCGAAGCTCTGCATCCATGACTGGTCAGTGCTTAAACTGCCCTTCTGCTTGTACCTGGGTGACATCATTCATTCCATGGGGCCCTTTTTCAATCATTTGCTACAGTTCAGTAGTATAGAGTCATCTTTACATAGTGATGGAAGCAAGATTTGGGTAATTGCTGATTTCTCTGGCTGAAGAGACTCTCTTGTGAGAAAGCTTTTCTATTCGTCTAAGAAAAAAAATTGTATATTACTTATGTTCAATGAATATTTATTAAACAGCTATATTTTATTTTTTTCAACAAATACTTATTAAACTTATTTGTTAAATATGTGCAAGGCACACATATGTATATGGGGAGAGGGAGAAGGGGGAGAAAGAATGCAACTCTTCTTTGGATGCAGGTGGGCCTCGTGGTAGAGTAGAAATAGCACTGAACTTGGTGCCCTAAGATCTGAGTTCAAATCCCAAAGGTTGGAATGAATGGCCTCTTCATTCTCTTCTAGCTGTATATCTATGATCCTAGATAAATGAGATAATGTCTGTAAAGCTCTTAGCACAGAGACTGGCACAATTGGTAACACTCGATAAATGCTTATTTCCTTTCTTCCCTCTCCCTCTGGAATTTGTTTTTTTTACATTTGCTTAATTCCTACCACTATTCCCTACACCAGGGGCTTTTAACTTTTTTTTCTTTTGGTCATGGACCCCTTTGGCAATCTGGTGAAGCCTACGGATCCCTTCTTAGAATGATATTTTTAAATACATAAAATAACAAAGGAAACTAATTATATTGAAAAAAATTATAAAACTATTTAAAAAATAAGTTCACAGGCCTCCAGGTTAAGAACCCCTGCTCTAAACAGATATTACGCAGTATCATATCCTTGAATATGCTATTATGGAAACATTAAAAAATTCCTTTTTAGTTCAACTGAAAATATTAAGAAATAAATATTTCTATAGACCAGTATCTTATGCCATTTACCAAGATGAAGTCAAAATGGATACATGACGTAGACACAAAGGGAGATATCATAAGTAAATTAAAAGAACATGGTACATCTTACCTATCAGACTTTCTGGATAGGAGAATTTATAAATAAACGAGAGGGAGCAAGCATTGTGAGATATAAAATGGATAATTTTGATTGCATTAAATTAATTTTTTTTGTACAAACGAAACCAAAGTAGCCAAGATTAGAAGGAAGACAGAAAATTGGTGGACAGGGGGAATTTATAAACAGTTTCTCAGATAATGGCCTCATATCTCAAATATATAGAGAACTGTTTCAAACTTATAAGAATATGACTCATTTCTCAACTGGTAAGTGGCTAAAGGATATGAACAGGCAGTTTTTTGAGGAAGCAATCAAAGTTATATACGCTCATGTGAAAAAACTGCTCTAAATCATTGATTAGAGAAATGCAATTTAAAACAACTTTGAGGTACCATCTCACACTTATCAGATTGGTTAAAATGATAGAAGGGAAGAAATGACAAATGATGGAGAGGATGTGGAAAAACTGGGACACTAATACACTGTTGGTGGAATTTTGAACTGGTCCAACTACTTTGGAAAACAATCTAGGACTACACCCAAAGAGTTAGAAAGCTGTGTGCACACTCTGACCTAATAATACCACCATTAGGTCTATCTCCCGAGGTGATCAGGGAGAAAGGAATAGAACCTATATGTTCTAAAATATTTATAGCAGCTTTCCTTGTGGTGGCAAGGAACTGGAAATGGAGGGGATGCCCATCAATTGTGGAATCATTGAATAAGTTGTGGCATAGGGTTGTGATGGAATACCAGAAATGATGAAATGGTTGATTTTAGGAAAACATGGAAAGACTTACATGAAATAATGCAGAGTGAAACATAAGAACCAAGGGAACACTATATACAGTAACAGCAAAATTGTTCAAAGAATAAATGTAAATGACGAAGATATTCTGAGTTATATGAATATTCAAATCAACTACCAAAGGATCTAGGAAGGAAGATGCTATCTACCTCCAGAGAAAGAACTGATCTATAGAACTATGTATTGTATAGTTTCACATATATGTCTGTACCAAATATTGGCCTTCTCGAGGGAGGGAGGGAAACAACTTGGAACTCATATGTAACAAAAAAAAATAATGGTTTTTAATGTAAAAAAAATCTTTCTCTAATCTAACATACTTTCCAGAGCTTTCCTTTAGCAAAGGATATAAATAATGGAGGAGAAATGCTAAGGCCCTGGGGAAATAGATGAAGGGTAGCAACCAAGCTTAGAATAAGAAATACCTCTTGGGTAGTTAAGATTATTCATTCCCTGACATGAAGAGGGTTATGACCCAACCTTCTTCTTTCTGAAGGAAGGAAGTCCCATTGGACCCCCAGGGGAAGTGGTCAAATAGGGAATGATTTTAGGAGATTTAGTGACTCAATCTCTTCTAGGTGGAGTAGAATGTTAACCCCAGACAATATTTTAATCTATTGTAACCTTTTCCTTGATTAAGATCTCTTTAAAAGCTGCCTTAAAATGTCTTATGTTAGAGAAACGTCTAAGGGCATGGACGGACTATGTGAGTTTGGACTCTCTCTAAATTAGAAATGCTTAGATTTGGAATAATGTTGAGAAAATATTTTTAAAAATTATTTCAGCAGACGTGAGACTAAAATGCAGAGCACAGTATTCATATATATATTTTTTGATTCTATGAACCTATAGCCTCCTTTTTTGGCTTGTGGGAAACATAGCATCCAAGGCCCTATAGGCAAGAAGAGCTAAATAAATGCTGCAGAGGGTAACAGACTAAGTGCATTTATTTGTACTACCTCTCCCCACACCCCTTTACAGTTGACTTCAGTTTCACTTGCTCAGCTGATCAGTTTGAGCAAAATTGGGGAAGTGAAACAAGACAGAGAACATTGATGTTGGAGTCAGAAGGGCTTTTATCCTCAGTTCTGGTAGTTACTACATGTGTGACTCTGGGCAAGTCACCGCATCGCTCTTAGCCTCAGTTTGCCCATCTGTAAAATGGGTGTAATAGTATTTGCCCTATCAACCTCCTATTGGTATTGGAAGGAAAAGTGATTTGTAAAACAAAGCAATGTAGAAAGATAGCTTATCATCATTATTAATAAAACCTTTTAGGTTCGTGGGCAGGAAGAGCTGGGAGGTGGAGGGGGGTGAGAGCATAGCTGTATTTCTAAGGGGAATGGAGAAAGGACCTTGAGAATTGTGCTTTCATAGAGCTCTGCAGCAGCAGCACCCCCTAGAGTGTTAGCGTGTCCAGTCATTAGAAATACCCTCTGTTGTCAGATCTGTAGTCCATCCTAGGCAGCAAGAAACAAATTATGGGAATCCGAGACTTACCTTCCCATAGGAAAGTTTAGGACTGCCTTCCCCTGACATCCCAATATAGCACTTTGGACTCCATGAGATGCTCTCAGCTGCTTTACCTCATTTCATCCTAAATTTCAGCCCTGAGATGGAGGGAAGAATGGTAGCATCACCACCTTCTTCTACAAATGGGGATACAGGCCCAGAGCCATCTCAGAGAGTTTAAGTGAGTGCAGAGCAGGATCTAAGATTCAACAGAAATTTATTAAGTGCCCACCCCCATGGGCAAGACCCTGGACAAGGTGCTAGATAATGAGGATGAGCACACAAAGTTTCTGCTCTCAGTGAGATTACAGGCCAACGTGGCGGGGATGGTACCTACAAAAGCAAGCCGGGGGGGGGGGAAGGAGAGATCTAGACAAAGGGTTCTCAAAGAATATTTGAGGAGGGTAGCTTCCCCTTCAGCTCAGGGGACAGTGAAGGAAAGTTTTAAGGAGGAGGGAGCCCATGAGCTGGGTCTTAAATGCAGCCAGGTGGCATAGTGGATAAAATGCTGGACCTGGAGTCAGGAAGACCTGAGTGCAAATTTAGCCACAGACACTTACTTAGCTATGTGACCATGGGCAAATCACCTAACCTCTGCCTGCCTCTGTTTTCTCATCTGTAAAATGGGAATAATAACAGCATCTACTTCCATAGTTGTGGTGAGGATGAAAGAGATCATATTTGTAAAGTGTTTTGCAAATCTTAAAGTGCTATCTATATAATGCTAGCTTTACTTTATTATTAATAATACTAAAGCAAGAGGAGGAAAGAAGAACTCAAGAAATAGATGGTAAGCCTGGCCCAGTGGTAGTGAAGGAAAACTCCAATGATATAGACATCTTCTGCAATCTTTTCCCTGACAAGAGCAAAGTTGCCAACAAATTCTTGGCTTGGCTTAATAATAATTTCATACTTGAAAAGGGGTGGAGAAAGTGATGAAAGGAATTACCATTTTAGACTTGATTCTGGCCAACAAGAAAGAAATGATTACTGAAGCAGAAATAACAGGAACCTTAGGAGGGAAGTAACTACTTTATTTTAAAATTCAAACCACTGAGCACTCACTGAGGACCTACTATGCACAAGGTACTGTGCTAGGTAGGCACTGGAGACAACAAGACAAAATGAAAAACAAGCCCTGTCCTCAGGGAGCTCACTCTCTATTGGGAGGATACAGAATGTAAACAGAGGAGCAGACACGTGATGATTGGAGGGGAAGACACTGAGCACTAACTACATCAGGGCAGGTGTCCCAGAGGAGATGGCGCATGAGCCACCCTTAAAGGAAGCTAAAGAGTTAAAGAGGTGGAAGAAAGGAGAAAGGGCAGGGAACAGCCTGTGTGCAAAGGCACATGAAAGATGGAAAGTCTTACAAATCATAAGAAGGGAAGAGCAAGTGGCTTATTTGAGCCAGAATGCAGAGTGCATGAAAGAAAGAAACATGAAGTACAGCTGAAAAGGGAAGCTGGACCAGACTGTGAAATGTTTTAAATGCCAACCTGAAGAGCTTAGCCTAGAAGCAGTAGGGGAGTGACTTGGTTAGGCTTTTGCTTTTGGAAGATCATTTTGGCAGCTGTGAAGGGGATGACTGGGCGAGGGGAGCAAGTGGAAATCTAATTATGAGGCTGTTGCTAAAGTTCAGGTGAGAAGGGATGGGAGCCTGCAATGGGGTGGCAGCTTTTATTTAGAGAGAAGGGGATGTATGGGAGATATTATGGGTATAGAATTGACAAGTCTTAGCTATTGATTGGACATGGGTAAAAGGAAAAAGGAAGAATTACAAATGGCTCTACAATTGACAAAGGAGAGGAAAACTTGGCATAACCTTTAGTGTAGGTTAAATCTTGGGAGGACTGATTTCAAAGCATTCAGAGAAATAATAGGTGGGATCCCACAGCCAAAAATCCTATGGAAGAAATCACCCTAGGAGCGATGGGAAGTTTTCAAGAATGAAATTCTGAAGGTACTAAGGGAAATGACTGTAATGGGAAGGAGAGAGTTTCCTAGAGGGGCTTATGTGAATGCACAGTGAAGCCTATCAGCTAACTTTGATATTTAAAACACATGTGCAGAGGGTGAAAGCAAATAGAGGATGAATAAAAAGGCCTGGTATAGTCCTGTAAGAATTATGCCAGGAGTGCTAAAATTCAGAAGAAGAGGAAGCTGGCAAGGAATAGTGGGAAATTTAAAAAAAAATACTGGGATTTTCTTAGCTATATTGGCAAAAAGAGGAATTTCAAAGCAGAGATAGGACTGGTACTCAGGGTGACTAATGAGACAACGATCATGGAAAATGGAGAAAAGAGAAAACAATTTCATTCTTATTTTGCTTGTTTTGTCCGCACCATAGCTCCAATGATAACCTGCATTCTAGGAGTGTCACAGGGGAGATCAGAAAGGAAGCATAGGATTAGAAAAGGAGGTGGGCCAGTTAGCCTGAGTGCATTTGCTGACTCCTACAAAATGTAAATAGACCTAGAGTATTTGGTGGGTCCTTTATGGAAAATATATGAAGGAATATAAAGTTTTAAAATCACACAAGAGGCATGGATGGTTTGTAAGTACCCACATTAATGAGTTCATAGATCCAGCAAAATATATCTCTCTAAAGAGAATGATCTTTGAAATTCATTTTGATAGAACAAAAGTGATGGCTAACACAGAAAGTAAAACAGAAAAAGAAAAGTAAACAAAAGAGAGACCTGGGCACCTTTTGATAAATTCAAGTCATCAAGCTCAGATGAACCACATTCCAGAGCAGAAAATAGATGGATATGATTCCTGAGCTATTGTCACTGATCTTTGAAAGATTATGGAAAATGGGAGAAGTGGCATAGGATTTTCAGTTTAGTTATTTTTTTAGTCATGTCTGACTGTTTGTAACCCTATTTGGGGTTTTCTTGGTAAAGATACTAAAGTGGTTTGCCATTTCCTTCTTCAGCTCATTTTACAGATAAAGAAACTGAGGCAAACAGGGTTAAGTGACTTGTGTAGGGTCACATAGCTAGTAAGTGTCTGAGGTCAGGTTTGAACTCAAGAAGATGAGTCTTCTTGACTCCAGGCCTAGTGCTTTACCCACTATGCTACCTAGCTGCCCAAGGACCAGAGAAGGACAAATATCCCTATTTTCAAAATAAAGAAGAGAATGGAGTTTCTTTAGTATGCAAACTATATGCCACAGAGGTGGCTCAATTTTAAATTCCTAACAAAACTGTAGAATGTATTACAAAATGGGCAGTTAGTAAATTTGGAAAATCAGTCATTAAAAAGACCTAGAATAGTTCCATCAAATAGAGGTCGGAGTAGCTAGGCGGTGCAGTAGATGGAGCACCAGCCCTGGAGTCAGGAGGACCTGAGTCCAAATTTGGCCTTAGATGCTTACTAGCTGTGTGACCCTGGGCAAGTCACTTAACCCCAGTTACCTCTTTAAAAAAAAAGAGGTCAAAAAACCAAGATAGCTTTATCAAAAAAGATCATCTCCTTTTTTTTTTTTGACAGGGCTGCTGGACAGGAAGATGATCAGATTCAATCAATCATTCCACAAATATTGATTAAGGGTCTACTAAAATGCTAGGGATACAAAAAGAGGTAAAAGACAGTACCTATCCTACAATCTAATGGGGAACAAACGTGCAAACAAATATATACAAGGCAAGCTAGATATAAGAGAATTAAGAAATAATTAACAGAGGGAAGGCACTAGAATCAAGAGGAGCTTGGATTTCAGTTGGGACTTAAAGGAAACCAGGGAAGTCAATAGTTGGAACAGCAGAGGAAGAGTGTTCCTCATACGTGGGTCAATCAGAAAGAACGCCTGGAACTGAGAAATGGAGTGTATTCTTCATGGCACAGCCAGAAGGCTAGTGTCACTGAATTGAAGAGTGCAAGTCAAGAAATAAGGCTTAAGAACACCAGAAAGGTTGGAGGGGGCTAGGTTTTGAAGGGTTTTGGATGCCATATAGAGCATTCGGCATTTTCTCCTGAGGGCAATAGGAAGCCACTGGAGTTTATCGATGTGGGTGTTGTGCTGATTGGAACTGCACTTTAGGAAAATCACTTTAGTCGTTGAATAGAAGGTGGATTGGAGTAGGGAGAGACTTGAGGCAGACCCTCCAGGCTGTTGCAATAGTCCAAGCATGAGGAGATGAGGGCCTGCACTAGAGCAGTGACAGTCTCACAGGAGAGAAGGCGCTATATTTGAGAGACGCTACAAAAGTGAAATTGACAGGCCTTGGCAACAAATTGGACAAGAGGGTGAGAGAGAGTGGGGAATCCGGGATGACTCCTAGGTTGTGAGCCTGAGGGACTGAGAAGACGATGTTGTCCTCTACAGTAATAGAGAAAGTAGAAAGGGGGAAGGGTAGGGGAAAAGATAATGAGCTCTGTTTGGGACATACTGAGTTTATGTCCATTGGACATCCAGTTAGAGATGTCTGAAAGGCAGTTGGAGATGAGAGATTGGAGGTCAGCAGAAAGACTGTGGCAGGACAGGTAGATATGAGAATCATTAGCACAGAGATGACAATTAAATCCATGAGAGTTGGTGAGACCACCAAGTGAGGTAATATAGAAGGAGAAGAGAAGAGGGCCCAGGACTGAACCCTGAGGGACGCCTCTGGTTGGAGGGTACGATCTGGGTGAGGATCCAGCAAAGGAGACTGAGGAGTGGTCAGACAGCCAGGAGGAAAATCTGAAGAGAGTGGTGTCCTGAAACTCTAGAGAAAAGAAAGTATCAAGGAGAGAGTGATGATAGTGTCAGAGGCTGAAGAGAAGTCAAGGAAGATGAGGATTGAGAAAAGGCCATTGGATTTGGCAGCTAAGAAATCATTAGGAATTTTGGAGAGAGTAGATGTGGTGGAATGATAAACCAGATTGTAAGGGGTTAACATGAGAGTGAGAGGAGAGAAAGTGGAGGCACCTGTTGTAGACACCCCTCTTTCCCTCTGGTACCCCCCCACCCCCACCCAGTTTTCTTAGACCTTCCCGAATACTCTTCTCCTGACTGGACATTTTCACTGCCTCACCCTCCTGCCTAGAATCCTGTCCCTAGTCATGTCCGTCTCCTGACTTCTAGCTTCCCTGACAAGTCCCAACTCATATCCCGTCTTCTACAAGAAGCCTTTCTCAATGCTTCCTAATTCTCAATGCTTCCTAATTCTAGTGCCTTCTCTCTGTTGATTATTTCCTTTTCATCCTGTATACAGTTTGTTTGTACATAGGTATCTGCATACTGTGTCCCTCATTAGATTAATGAGCTCCTTGAGGGCTGGGACTGTTCTTTAACCTTTCATTGTGTCACCAAGGCTTAGAATAGTACTTAACACATAGTTAGATTTAGGTAGCTAAGTGGCACAGTGGATAGAGCGCTGGGCATGGAGTCAGAAAGACTCATTCTCCCTGAGTTGAAATCTGACCTCAGACACTTACTAGCTGTGTGACCCTGGGCGAGTCCCTTAACCCAGTTTGCCTCAGTTCCTCATCTGTAAAATGAGCTGGAGAAGGAAGTGGCAAATCACTCCAGTGTCTTTGCCAAGAAAATCCCAAATGGGATCTTGAAGGGTTGGACTAAACAACTAAAACATATAGTAGTAATAAATGCATAGTAATAACTGTTTATCGATGGCCTGATAATCAATTTTAACACTATAAACAATATTAACAATGTAACATATTAAAAATAAACATAAAGATAAAAGATAGCAATAAAACTTTTTAAAAGAATTTTACAATGTGGGATTAGAAATGAGGTATGTGCCCAAATAACTACAATACAAAGAGACACAATGTAGCCAGTATCAGAAGAAATGTGGGAACAATGTATACTATGAGTTTATAGGAAGGAGCCATTGCTTCTGGCTGGGGGGGATGAGGGAAAGCTTCTTGGAGGAGGTAGCATTTTGGGCTAGACCTTGAAGGTTAGATAAGGTTTTGAGACAGAGAATGGGGGGAAAGGATCATTCCAGGACTAGGGAAGAGAAGACATTCTGTGGTTTGCTGAATATCCAAATTGGTTCGCTGATTCATTCAACTTGTTTACAGTTAATGAAGAAACAGAAATGCTGGTAGTGATTCTATTGCATCATAGAATTAGCCCATCATGCCACATATGAAGAAACAATCCAGAAAGTCACTTTCCCATAGTCCTAAATAGCACAGCTGGCCTTTGACCCCAGGTTCTCTGACTTCAAACACTGTGTTCTTTCCACTGCATCTTAACACTGGGAAATCTGAGCAGGCAATACCTCCTTGTTCACTCACCTTTTAATCCTTCAGAGTCATAGCACATGTGAATTATGATTCTCCCTAGAATTACCAGTTTTCCCACATGCAAAAACATTTCCTTGTCCCAACCCAAGCCTCTTTTGCCTTTCTTCCACTACTTTTCTGACTATAAACATATGAGTCCAAACTCCATTTTCACTAAATGGCAGTAAATAAAAAACATGAGAAACTCAAACAAAAATCATACTTCAGGCAAGGAATTGAAACTTGAATTTGTAATTGATCTGACCTTTTGTTAATTTACTTAGTAGCAACAGCAGATGCAGTGACAGAGGTTAGAGGTTGGGCAGAGGGACTATTTTAAAAATTAAAATCACTTTATCCAAGCAAAATAGAGAAAAATCTTCCACTCTGCCCCCTTTCAAAACTGGTTTCTATCCAGGTTCAACAGCAAGATAAATGAAATCTGAAGATAAAGCGTGTCCATCTAAAGAGGGTAAAAGAGAATCACAATAATCTCATACCATCCTTTAAATTATAGTCTGGGAGCTAAAACCCAACACTAATGCTTCAAGACAACCATGGCCTCCACACAACCACCAGTACTGACCCAAGTAATGGTATCCATTTAAGCATTTTGCTTTAGACTGGGAAATGACTGGACAATATTGAGTGTAACAGTAAGTGGCCAAAAAGGAAAAAACAACCCCTTCTCAAAGAAAGATAGGCAGAAAAGGAGGGGGGCTGAGGGGGATTCGGAACTGGTCACACCCTTGGTGCTCATTTTTGAAGGGCAGTTCGGTCATTCTGAAACACTCATTGGAAATGACTCTCATTGCTTCAAACTGATGAGTTTGGGAAGAGTGGCTCTCCTGGAATTTGTGGATTTTGTTAGAATTTTGTAACTTTGGTACAAGCCAAAAAAAAAAAATGCGTGAAATTGTACATATTCAGATTGGCCAGTGTGGGAACCAGATCGGATCCAAGGTAAGCTGAATTTGATTATGAATACTGTGTTTCTATGATTCATGAACAGTATCCAAAGATCATGAGCCTAGCACTAGTGCACAATATTTATTGATTGGGCCAGTTAGGAATATATCTAGTATTTGAAACAAAGGTAAAAAATTACCACAAATGTAAGAGATGGTAAAAAAAATTGACAATTAGACTAACATAATTTGTGGTTAAATTTGTATAATATGCACATACATGACATAATACAATTTACATAAAACCTATTATATTTATGCCTTATATATAGCATGGTATTTTTCATCACATTTGAAGAAAAGTAATTTATTTCAAAATTAGTTTTTGAAAGTTGGTGGAGAAAGTATACCAAACTGAAATACAAGTTTTGCTGAACAATATCTGCATTATTGTTTTACTGTAGTAGATCTTGGAAGGCAATTTTCATTCATTTTTCTTCAAATAAATTTTACCAAAATCTTTCCTATTTAGTTTACTAATATTTAGCAACCAGAAACAGGCTCAAGGTGTCAAATGTTAAAATTTTAAGATGGCTGATTCAGATGAGTACCAGCTGATAATTTATTTTTGTTTTTACTTAAGTGATTTAAGCATGGCATGTTTTAATGTTTGCTTTATTTCTGTGGCCTTTCAAGGCACTTTAGAAAAGGAACAAAGACTATTTCTGCTAATAAAAGTCAGAATTATAGGGCAGAGTCATAGGGCATTTAAAACTAAAATACAGACACAGGAGGGTGGGGCTGCCTTAAAGTCACAGATCTGAGGTTCAAAGATAAGAGGACAGAGGACCACAAATGAATGGAAGCTCTAGATATGGCCTTGTTTCTTTTTCTAGAGCAGCAGTGTGGTCTAGTGGTCTGTGCATTAAAGAATGGTTATTATTTTGAGTCTATAAAAAATGTAAATGCATGTTTATTTTGTGTTACTTATATAATCCATATTCCTTTTTAACCTTCTCTAAGGAACAGTACTATAACTTATATATTATAACACCTATAAATAAAAGGTGGGAGGCACTGGGCTAGATGATCTTTAAGCTCCCTTTGAGCCTTAATATAAGCGAGCAAGGGTTTCAAAATGTAAAGATCAGGAAAG
Organism: Trichosurus vulpecula; assembly: GCF_011100635.1. NCBI lineage: Eukaryota > Metazoa > Chordata > Mammalia > Diprotodontia > Phalangeridae > Trichosurus > Trichosurus vulpecula. The sequence continues at coordinate 188,265,289 of NC_050575.1, read as the reverse complement.
AAGGCTATTTCAGGAACGGGGAAAAGCCTATGCAAAGGCAAAGAGGATGGATGCTGTATGCTGGGAACTGCAAGTAGGCCAACTGAATGAAACTGGAGTGCAAGGGGCTGGGCGAGAGGGTAGGATGTGAAATAGTCTGGAGTCATGAGTCCATCTATCCTCTTTCTTCTTTCAGTTCTGGGAAGTGATTGGGGATGAACATGGGATTGATGCCACTGGGAGCTACCATGGAGACTCAGCTCTGCAGCTTGAGAGAATCAATGTTTACTACAATGAAGCCTATGGTATATTACTAGCATGCATTTCCACTAAACTCCTTCCAGGAGTCAGGCAAAGGCAGGCAAGGGAAAAAGCAAATGCCTTGTAGATGTAAAAACACAGAGGTTGCCTAAGCGACAGGTCAATCAATTGACAAGCACTTACTGAGTGCCAACAATGGCTAGGCAGGCAGGTAGATTTTCAAAACAATCAACAAACCAAACCCCAAACCCAGAGACTCTGAAAGAAGTTTCTGAAACTACTTTACATACAGTAGGCACTTAATAAATGTTTGTTGAATTGGGTACAAAGTCCAAAAGTATGCTTAAGGTATTTAAGCGTTGTCACTTTTTATGAATTGGTTTACTTAGAAAATTTTGCACGGAAAGGTAATCATATCCCCTGAATTGCAAACACTAGAGAATGGAAGATGAAATCATTAGAAGATGATAACTTTTGGTAGAGAGGCAGTGTGGCATGTAAAAGAGACTACTGGATTTGGAGTCCAAATGTGTTTACCTGAATTAAAATGGCTCTTCTGATGCTTACTTTACCAGCTATAGGGTCACTAGTCTTCTCTGATTTTTAAGCAACTAAGACGAGACTTATCTACTAAGCTATTTGGTCTGGTTGGGATCTGCCTTGATGAGGGAGTTCCCACACTGATGAAATGACATATAATTTTAGAGATATTAAGCAATTTTGTACTATAGAAAAGAAGAAGAGGGATGCTTCTAAAGTTTCTTCCTATACTCTTCTGGAGTTCTATGATCCCAGTAGACTATAAGCAGCATGAAGGCTTTTTCGTTTGTTTGTTCCCCCCACCCCCACCCCTACCCCACACTTTAGTATCCTCAGTCCTTAGCATCATTCATGGCACAAAGCAGGGGCTTAATAAATGCTTGTTGATTGGTTATCTACATAAACATCCAATGGATCTATGCTAACAAAAACCAATAACCTTCAGAAATGTTTTTCTATTTCCAAACCAGCTAAAAAGTACGTGCCCCGAGCTGTCTTAGTGGATCTGGAACCTGGTACCATGGATAGCATCCGGTCTAGCCGATTAGGAACCCTCTTTCAACCGGACAGTTTTGTTCATGGTAGGTGTGGCCAAAGCATTGACTAGAATAAATGCAAATGTCCCACAAATGCATAATAATAATGCCATCTTCTCTTCACTAGACTTTTCTTTTCCCTACCCTGGGTGTAGTAATCCTGAAGACTTCTCTTGCTACAGGTAATTCAGGAGCTGGCAACAACTGGGCAAAGGGCCATTACACGGAGGGAGCTGAATTAATCGAACACGTGATGGACGTGGTCAGGAATGAGAGCGAGAGCTGTGACTGCCTCCAGGGTTTCCAGATAGTCCATTCACTGGGGGGAGGGACTGGATCCGGTATGGGTACTCTCCTTATGAATAAGATCAGAGAAGAATATCCAGACCGGATTATGAATTCCTTTAGCATAATGCCTTCCCCTAAAGTGTCTGACACAGTCGTAGAGCCCTATAATGCTGTGCTTTCCATCCACCAGCTCATTGAGAACACCGATGCATGCTTCTGTATCGATAATGAAGCCCTCTATGATATATGCTTCAGAACCTTAAAGTTGACAACTCCCACCTACGGTGATCTCAACCACTTGGTGTCCTTGACAATGAGTGGGATCACCACCTCCCTCCGCTTTCCTGGTCAACTTAATGCTGACCTGAGAAAATTGGCGGTGAACATGGTTCCTTTCCCCCGGCTCCACTTTTTTATGCCTGGCTTTGCCCCACTGACAGCCCGTGGCAGTCAGCAGTACAGAGCTCTCTCAGTCTCTGAGCTCACCCAGCAGATGTTTGATGCCCGCAACATGATGGCTGCCTGTGACCCTCGCCATGGCCGTTACTTAACCGTAGCCTGTATTTTTCGAGGCAAGATGTCCACCAAGGAAGTGGATGAGCAGTTGCTCATGGTACAGACCAGAAATAGTGGTTATTTTGTGGAGTGGATTCCCAACAATGTCAAAGTCGCTGTGTGTGACATCCCACCACGCGGGCTGAACATGGCCGCCACCTTTATAGGGAATAACACCGCAATTCAGGAGCTATTTATCAGGGTTTCTGAGCAGTTCTCAGCTATGTTCAAAAGGAAGGCCTTTGTCCACTGGTACACTGGTGAAGGGATGGACATAAGTGAATTTGGAGAAGCAGAAGGTAACATCCATGACTTGGTATCAGAGTATCAACAATACCAAGATGCCAGAGCAATCCTGGAGAAGCATGAGGAGGCAGAGGAAGTTGAGATAGAACCAGAAGAAAAAGAACAGTAAATAATGGAATAAAAGAAAAATAATGCTTAGATTTGAAGTTACCATTCTATCAAAGATATAATCAAGAATTTTGCTTAGCATAGTTTTTGGTGTGTTTTTTTTAAATCCTTTTGGCTTTATGTTCCAAATACAGTGAAGGAGCACATCACTTATTTTTTTTCTTTGATGGAGGTCTGGGGTGGGGTGGGGCGGGGAATGAAGATGGGAAACAAACAGATTGAATTCCTAGCATTAGCACTTAGAGGCTTATAGTTTAACTGCAAACTGCATGTCAATCTGTTTAGTATGGTGAATTTGTTGATAAATATTATAAGTATTCTTTTAATATTTATCAAATGCCTGCCATATACAAAGTGCTGTGTTAGGCAGCAAGGGGGAAGGGGCGGGGGGGCTACCTCTCTACTCTGGTAGGGAGTCGTTGCAGCTTGAATCCTCCAAATTCTTTGGGAATATAAATTCTGATCTACAGGGGGTGTTACCTCTGAGATAGTCTACTTTGAACCTTCTGCTAACCCAACTTTATCTTTTACCTTTTGGCTGGCTACCTGAAACCTCAAAGGAAATAAAAGAGTCTAATTGCTAGGTTTCATTACAATTAAGTACATATATTCAAAGTGTATTTAAGTGGACACTATTAGTAAATCTAATTTGTAAAAATCATTGTGTGCTGGCTAGAAAAAATTGAGAAAATAAGATTACCTCCAAAGCACAGGTAGCCCCCCGCAAGGCATTTAAATAGTCTTAGCTTACTAAATAGTTTTTTTTTAAATTTTTAAAATATTTATTTTGGTCATTATGGATTAGATTCATTAGAATATTTTGTGGGTTTTTTTTAATTCTTGATCCACTTTTATTTATATTCAGAAAATGTTTTGCAATCAGTTTGGCTTTAGAAAAAGGAAATAAATCTACAGATACACACAAATGTAGCAACTACTGATATTTAGGAATTAAGCAACTGCTTACTGTAATGTGCTTCTCAGGACACTGAAAACATAGTCTCTCATTAGGGAACACTTATACTCAATTGCAGAGATTGCCACAAATGGCAGCATGCTGAGACACTCTTAACTATAGCACAATTTTAATCTGCTCAAGTTTTAATAGAACTGAATCCACTAGAGCAAAATCAGGTAACTTATAACCTCTTAATTACATTTTACCTGTCTCTACTAAAGATAACTGCTATACTATAAGGAATATGTTTTTCAGCATTACCACCCACCTGTGTTACTTGATCCATGGATAGCCGAAAAAAAAGACTCTCTGATCTTCCTTCTGCTGAAAATGTATTTTTAAGCAATTGGGTTTCCATTCCTCTTATTTGCTTTTGTAATTGGCTAGAATAAATATAGGAACAGCGGGAAGTGGAAGGGTGAGGGAGTGGTGCAATCTGATCAGAATGTTGCTTTTTTTAAATGAGGCACCATGGTAACACCAAGGCAAAGGAAGTCATGAAAAAGTTTGCCAAGCAAATAAGATTGACCATCTGCATTACTGATACTTTCAATATTTACAGATATCAAATCTAGTGACTTTAAACCATTTTCTACTTGGAGAGAAAACATTGTAGGCACAATGTAGAGGAAACATTGAATTTAATTCAATAAATTAAAGGATTTACTGTACAAAGTACAGTTAGGTACTAAGGGAGATAAAGAGATAAATTAGACAAAGCCTCTTACCCTCCGATTCTAACTATCTAATAGTGAATAGCAACTGTATAAAAGTAACTAGTGCAAAACAGACTATAAAAAATGTCTAAGAGAGGTACAAAGTCCTCAGGGAGTTCAGAGGAGGAAAACGGGACATGTTCTGTCAAGGGTCAGGAAAAGCCTTATGGAGAAGGTAGAATTTGATCTGGACATTGAAGAATGGGTAGAATTTCAACAGGTGGATATAAGGATGAGAGCAAAGGAAAGGCTGGGGGAGTGAAGGAAGTGTCAGGCATAGGAATAGGGAACAGCAAAAAGAAGCATTAAAAAAACCCCTCAGAATATGTTCAAATTGTCAAGTTTGGTTGGATCATAGCTGATGAAGTAAAGCACTGAGATAAGGATGGAAAGAGAAGATGAAGCCGCGTTTTAGGGGACTCTGAATAGCAGGCTAAGGAGTTCATTGATGTGGTATGTAACGGAAACTGCTGAGGCTCTTTGGCCTCTGAGAAGTGATGGGATCAGAGGGTGCACAATAAGGAAAAATATGGCAGCAACAGCTAAGGAAGGGTCTAGGGAGAAAGAGTCTAGAAGCAGTAAGCTGGGTTAGAAAGCTATCTTGTAATTCAGATAACAGGGCACAAATGAAGCTCTTCTAAACTGGAAGGATAAAAATGGACAAACTGGAATGAAAAGCAATGATTTAACATTAACCATGTGCCAAGCACTGTGCAATATGCTGGGTATACAAATACAGTACAAGAGTGAGGCAGTCCCTGCCTTCAAAGAGCTTATTTACAATAAAGGGAGACAAAGCTTATGGGGAAGATTTGTCCAGGGAAGGGTGCTTTGACCTGGAAATTCAGAGAGATGTTGAATGAAACCATAGGGGAGTCCATTAACATACCCTTTCCACATGCCATGATATTTATTTGATTATGGTTCCCACAACATGACGTGGTTGGCAAGATGACTGGAGTGAACATCTGGGTGAGATGTGACTATGCTAGGCTTGGTGCGGGACTAGATAGATATGGTGGACTATGTGAGTTTGCTCTCGTTTATCTATCAGGACAGCTTAGCTCTAGAATAGAAGTTTGAAAGTTGAATTGATTGAGTCCCCCTGGAAAGGTCAGGGGGTGCTCCAGTTGGCAGGATGCAAGACAATGGTGACTGGATTGGATATAAAGCATGAATTCTGTAGAATTAATAGTACTTCCAAAGAATTAGATGGGAAAGGAGTCAAAGATGACTAAGCATGGGTGACTGAGAAAATAGTAGTGTTATTAATAGCAACAGGGAAGTCAAGTGATAACAATGGTTGAATTTAGTGAGAACCTGTTAACATTTGCTGTTAGGGTGGGCTACTTTTTTAGACCCTAAAGATTAGCTTACATGTAATGAAAAATTATACACATGCTTGAAAACTTTTGATGCAAAATATGAAGAAGCAACTAGGTATGTGTTAGCAGAATTTTGCATTTCAAGCCTGGAAAGACCTGGATTCAAATGCCCTTCTAGACTTCAATAGCTGTGTGACCTCACGGGTAAAGATAATACCTATGGTACCTGCAAGTTGTTGTATCAACTGAGAAAGTATGTATTTGAAACCCTAAATGCTATATAAATGTCAGTTATTATCAATATGTAGCTATATGAATATATTAAAAATATTTCTGCTGACTTATAATTCTTCTATTTATGTCTGTGAACAAGAATAAAAGTCAAAGGAGATTAAAATTTAAATGATATAAGTTCATTTTTTCTTTGCATTATATACATACAACTAATTCTTTTTTCTAAACCCTGTCATTCAAACTGATTCTTCATTTGTTTATCGAAAATACTCCAAAATAAGTCACTTTCTTAGTTTATTCTATAGCAATAGATTAAAAAAGAAAACAAAGTTTGAACTGAATATTTTTCTTCTTAGTTTGAAAAATTGTTCCTTCTACAATATTTCTAAGATCACCTAACAGTCCATGAAACTTGAAGATCATCTAATTCAACACCTTTATTTTGCAGAGGAAGAAATACACCCAGAAAGATTGGATATTTGCCTTAGTTCACTCAGTTTGAAAATAGCAAAACCAGTACTAGAATTTTTAATACCAACCCCAAAAGGCAAACATCATCTTAATCCAAAAAACCTCAGCAGGTTTTTTTTTTTGTTTTGTTTTTTTGCTTCTATTGCTTCTAGACCAGGGGTTCTTTTTCTCCCCACCACCCCCCCCCGCCTTTTTTTTTTTTTTTTAGGGCAACCAGGGTTAAGTGACTTGCCAAGAGTCACACAGCTACTAAGCGTCTGAGGCTGGATTTGAGCTCTGGTCCTTTTGACTCCAGAGCCAGTGTTCTACCCACCATGCCACCTAGCTGCCCTAAACTAAAGGTTCTTAACTTTTTTTGTGTCATGGACCTGTCTGGCAATCTGATGAAACTTACAGACACCTTCTCAGAATACCTTTTTTTAAATGCATAGAACAAAATACATAGGATTACCAAGGAAACCAATTACATTGAAATAGTTATAAAAATATTTTAAAAATTCAAAGCTTGTGCTTTGAACAAAATTAATGCAGCTAAAATAAGAAGGGAAGCTATCAAACAAGAAAAAAAAAACTATATTAAATTTCTCAGACAACGGCTGGGCATCCAAGATCTAGATGTATAGCTAGCTAGCTCATGTATATGTGACTATATCAAAAGTAATTCCCCAATAGATAAGTGATCAAAAGATATGAGTAAACAGTTCTCAAAGAAGGACAAACTATTAACAACCATACGTAAGAATGATTGAAATAACTAGTAATGAGAGAAATAGGAAACAGAACAACCCTGAAGCTTCATCTTATACCCAGCAGATTGACAAAGACGACAAAAAATGGGAATAGTAAATGTTGGACTGTGGGAAGATAGATGCACTAGTACTTTGTTGGTAGAGCTATGAATCAGTACAATCATTTTGACAGCAATTAGGAATTATGCAAATAAAATAACTACAATGTCCATACTCTTTGACCCAGATATTTCACTACCAGGCATATACTCTCTAAGAGGAAATTTATAAGAAGTTCCTGTATACATCAAAATATTTATAGCAGCATTATTCATGGTAGCCAAGAATTGGTAACAAAGTCGATATCCACTGATTGGGGAATGGCTAAACACATCGTGGTACATGAATGTAATGGAATATTATTATACCGTAAGAAATGATAACTATCAAGAATATAGGGGAATATAGAAAAACTTGTATGAACTGATGCAGAGTGAAGCAAGTAGAGCCAAGGAAACAAAATATACAATATACACAAAAATGTAAATGAAGAAACAATAACCATAAAACAACTATAAATGAATTCCAAATTACAAAGTAAGACCCCAAAGAAGAGATATAAGAAAACACCTCCCCTTTACAGAGGTGGGAGGTCTATGGGTGTGGAATATTGCATTATTTTCAGACTTTTTTGGTGCACTGATTGATTTTGCCATTGTTTTTTTTCCTTAAAAATATTATTTGTCATACGATGGTTCCCAAGGAAAGGGAGGGATACTGGAAGAAATTTAGGTAATATAAAAATAAAGGTTATCAATCAAAATTTGTTGGTTTTTTTTTTGTGTAAAGTTTATAGACACTAGACTAAGATGCTGCTCTAGATCAGCTCTGGCCTGAAAGCCCTTCACAACATAGTTCCAGCCTAATTATACATTACTCCCCTTCCTGCAGTCTCAGGTCCAGCCACACTGGCTTACTGCCATCCCACTTGCATAATAATCCATCTGTTGATTTTGTGCCTAGGCACCGGTTGGCCACAAGCCTTGGATTCACCTCCTGCTCACCTCTACCTTTTAGACCTCCCTGCTTTCTTCTGGCTCAGGTGAGGGGCCAACTCCTACATGTGGCCTTTCCCCATCCCCAAATACTAGTGCTTCCCCTGGCCCAATACTCTTTTTGCTTTGAGTCTGTTTATGTGTAAATGGACTCAACCCCCTCCTGGCCCGCCCCCCCCACCAATGGAATTTAAGTGCCTTGAGGGCAGGGGTTGTTCTGTTTGTTTTTGAAGCTCTAGATGCCACTCGGCACCCCTTGGCTCTTGATAAACAGTTGTCAACTGATTCAACAGCACACTTGGGATCTTAACCAAAAGACCCTCTTGACAGCACTCTTAAGGATTCAGTTCAAAAAACATTTATTAAGCACTTAATAGATGCCAGGCAATGGGAATATAAAAAAACAAAGCGGAATAGTTCCTTCTTCAAGAAACCCATAGCAGCTTGCTGGTCTATGGATAGATCTCCTGGCTTGGAGTCAGGAAGACCTGAATTCAAATCCAGTCTCAGATACTTCCTAGCTGTATGGCTCTCTGTTTGCCCCAGTCTCCTCATCTGTAAAATGTAGATAGTAATAGCACCTAGCTCCTAAGGTTGTTGTGAGGGTCAAAGCAGATGTTTGTAAAGCACTTCGCACAGTGCCGGGTGTTATTATTCTTTTTAGGGAAAACAGGAACATACATACAAAACACGCAGAGTCATTTCTTGGGGAGGAAATAAGTCTAAGGGGATGGCGCTGACATGGATTACATCCTTTTCTAAGAGTTTCAAAATATGTCAGCCTCCTTTTCAGGAAAGTAGTACAATAAATTAGAAAAAACAATAGGCAAGAAGTCAAGAGACCTAGTTTCTAGTATCTGCTCTGTCACTAAAGGGCAACATCACTTTGGGATAGTCAATCAAAGTTCAATGGGCCTCATCTGTAAAATAAAGAGATTAGAATAAATAGAGGGACCAGAGAGTAAACAAGCAACAAATTTTCGATGCAGGTTTTCTGTATGTAAATAACCCAAAAAGAGGATTTTGGCCTTGTCTTGCCAGACTGACAAGTATAGGTCTAGTCTAGTCTCCTTAGTACCTTCCCTCAGAGTATCCATTTGATTTATCATATATATGTATATGTGTGTTGTTATGTGTGTATATATGCATACATATCTGTGTGCACATGCATATATAATAGACATGTGCATACATATATGCATGTCTATTATATAGACATATATTGTGTATATGTGTGTGTACAAATATATATATGTATGTATGTATATACACACACACAACTCTACCTGTCTTTTATTTTGTACACAGTTGCTAGCAGTTTTTTCATTAGATTGTAAGCTCGAAGGCAGGTTTTGTTTATCTCCAGTGCTTAGCAATGCCCAGCATACAGCATATACTATATGCTTATTATTGACCAGGAAATCTGTTATCCACCTCAAAACAGCATTTAAAAGTCAAGTGTTTTATTCCATCATGTTTTCTTATTACAAAGAAAACCAATACTTGTGCCCCATTTACTCATCAGTATCAAAACACCACAATATTGTTGAACTGTCAAAGCCTAGAAATGGTGGCCAGGAATCCTGGGGTTTGGTTTCAGCTTAGCCAAGTCACCATGCCTTACTAAAGATATTTGCTGCAGTTTATATTGGGAACCATCTATGTCATCATAAGGTTGAAAGGACTGATTTCAGTTTATAAAAAGTCCTAAAATATTATAAATGTCCATGTTAATTTAAGACAAAATTATCTTCACTGACATTATCTTCCACTTTCTCTTCCTTTTCCCAGACTCAGAGGTAGCCCATCTCCTTGTCAAGGTCAACCTTTCTACACATGCAATTGATCCCATTCCAACAGATTCCATTCTCAATCAGTCCCCCTTTCAAATCAACTGTTTCCTTCTGACTTCAAACACCTCTATCTCCTCCATTCTTTTTATTTTAATAATTAAGATTTTTTATTTTTAGTTTACAATGCTCAGTTCCATATAATTTTGAGTTCCAGATTTTCTTCCCCCCCCTTCCCCCTCCCTCCCCAAGACAGCATGGAATCCGACATATCTTCTACATATAACTTTGCATTGAACTTATTCACCTAATAGTCAAGTTGTAAAGAAGAATTATGACCAGTGGAATGAATCAGAAAGAAGAAACAAAACCAAAAAAGCAAAAACAAACAAAAGAGAAAAAAAAACAAAGGGAAATAAAAGGAGAGCAAACAGTGTGCCTCGATCTGCATTCATACTTCATAGTTCTTTCTCTGGATGTAGATCGCTCTCTCCATCATGAGTCCTTTGGAGTTGTCTTTGCACCTTGTATTGCTGAGAAAAGCGAAGTCTATCAGGGTCATCACAGAATCCATATATCTGTGGTTGTGTATAATGTTCTCCTTATCTCCTCCATTCTTAAAAAAAACTTAACAAGATCCTACCACCCCTTCAAGTTATCACACTGTATCTCTTCTCTCTCAGCCATACTCCTTGAAAAAATTATCTATATTTACTGCCTAAATTTCATCTCCTCACTTCTTAGCCCCTCGAAATCTAGCTTTTGGTTTCATTCCACTGAAACTGCTCTCTCCAGTTATCAATGACCTCTTTTTAAACTTTTTTTATTTTTATGAATTGACAAGCATTTCTGCTCTTCCACTGCATAAAACAAAACTCTTGAAACATAAAATTCCTACATTAGCAAGATTCTGGTTCTTCTGTCCATCACTCTTTGGCCAAGAGTGCCAAGGGTGGCATTCTTTATTCTTGGTGCTTAGGAATCATAGTTGGTCATTGTTTTGTGTTAATCAGAGTTCTTGTTTTTTCAAAGTTGTTTTTACCATGTTGGTATAGTACAAACTGTGCTGCTGTACAATTTCACTTCTGCATTTGCCTCAGTTCAAATAAGTCTTTTCCAATTTTCCTGAAACCTTCCTTTTTGTCATATCTTACCACACAATCTCAATGTCTTCTCCAACCATCTGCTACATTTGACCCTGATGATGACCATCTCCCTGCTAGATTTTCTCTCCTTTCTGGGTTGTGACACTACATTCTTCTTATTCACCTCCTCCCTTCTGATCCCTCTTCAATCTTGTTTGCTGGCTCATCATCCATATCACCATTCCTTCCTAACTGTGGTTATTATCCAAGGTTCTGGGTTCCCGTCTCTCTTCCTGTAAGTGGCCTTTTCTTGGTTACTTCATTAGCATCCAGAATTTTTAACCATCATCTCTATGCAGTTGACTCCCTAATCTACAAATTTAACCCCAGTGTCTCCCACAATTGTCTATAGGACATTTCAAATGAGATGTCCAAGACATGTTTAAACCTGGACTCATTGGCTTTCTACCTAAACCATGTCCTCTTCCAAATTCTCTATTTTTACTGAAGACCCCACTATCCTTCCAATGTCCCAGGTTCATAATCTTGGCATTATCCTTGTCTCTTCACTGTCCCTCATATCTAATCAACTGCCAAATCCTGCCATTTCTTCCCTCATATCTCATCTAGATCATAGCAACAATCCCCTAACGTGTCTCACCTCTCTGATCCAGGCATTGCCCAAGTAATTTTCCTTAAATAAAAATCTGACCATGTGATTCCCCTACTCAGGCAACTTCAGCGGCTTTCTAGATTATTTTATTCCTCTCAATAGAATATGTTTAGCTTTAAGAGTCATCCACAACCTGGCCCCAACCTAACTTTCTAGCCTCTCTCCTACACTTTGGAATCTAGCCAAATTGGCCGGTTGTGCTTTGCTCACACATTCCAATCTTCTGTCTCTGTGCCTTAAAGTGTCTGTTCCCACATCATGCCTTGAAAACAAGCTCTTTTTATCTCCATGTCATAACCCCTCTCTTTCTTGAAGGAACCTTCTTCTACATGAAGCCTTTTCTGTAGCCCCTATATGCTAGAGCCAGGTCCCCCAAACTACCTTTTATTTAACTACTTTGTGATTGCATACATTTTATTTTTATGCTGTATTTTTTAATGTGTATTTGTCTCCCCACTAGAATGTAAGTTCACTGTGAATAAGGATTGTTGCATTCTTTATATCTGTATTCCCAATGCCAAGCCCATCGAGGGCACTAAATACATATGATTTAACAACTGCTTTAGTCGTTCATTTGAGAGAGACTAATTAGTGGTACTGGTTTCCTATATAAAAGGATGAGAAAGAGAATGATATGGCATAATTCCTAGTTGTGATATATCCTCTGCAACAGAAAGATAAGGGACAATTATAGTGACAACAGACAGTCTCTCAACTTTCTATTCTGAGGCATTTCCCAGTTTTGTTGTTTTTTGGCCTACTTCACTAGCTTTTATAGCTGCTGCTTCTACTCTACAAAGGAATCACAATGCCCTTAATCATAATCCTGTAGAAATACCAAAAATTAGACAGCTGGCTATTAACCAGAAACGACCAGTTATATTGAATCAGGGCTTAGTTTATTGGCATGTCAATCTACACAGACAGGTGTTTTCCTCTCAAAAGCAAAACATGAAGTGATTCAGTTTCCAATCTGCCATAATATATAACTGAAAAGCTTCACCTTGAAAATGTAGCATTTGTCAGGTTCTAGAGGAGAAAAAGAGAAAGCAAGAGTTGCAAATTATTTTTTCCTTAAAAATTTAATAATTTAAGTTATGTATTTTTATAATAAACCAGAAAAATCTTATTTTTTGTTTCAATTCACACAGTATAAAAATCTGTATCTTATTTCCCATGTTTAACTGTATTAGCTTCATACATCTCTTTTGGCCACAGGAGGGCACTGTTGAGCTAAATGTTACACTTCCCTGTCAGATAGGAAGCTGTCCAATTATTTTTGTTCCTAAAAGGCATAAATCTTCATAAGCTGGGGTCTTGACTCACATAACTTAGGACAGAAATGAGGGTGAGGTTGCTGTTGTTTTTTTTTTAACCAGACCTGTGATTTTATCAGTATAGGGAAATTCCTGATGAGGAAACCTTCAGTTAGCTCTAGCTCTGCCTCCTAACAGTATGAAAGCAGCTGAAGGTTATCACGGCCTAAATGTCAGAGATGGGACTTAACCCAAGTCCTCCTGATTCCAAGGCAAACTCTATCCACTCCCTCTCTCGTAGATGGAGTACTGCTTTAAAATGACACAGTGAAAACAACAGCACCTTCATCTAATGGAAAGGACACTAGGCTGGGGGGAGTGAGCTGTGTTCCAAATCTGGCTCTATTGATTGCCTCTCTGCTTCCAAGTGCTGGTAACTTTTAAAGACAGGACACTCCTATTAAAATTATCTAAACTTAAGCACTTTATCTCTGGACTCATAAGCACAAGCTGTTAAAGGATTAACATCTGTTACACAGCTTCTGTTGATATGAGGCTTTAAAAACTAAAGTGTCCACTCCCAGGTCTTTAATCATGTGCCTTGCTTGTCTTATGACATAGAGATGACCCTTTATATCAGAATACTAATATTGACTTAAAGGTCTATGGCCCATAAGAGTTTAGAGGGCCTTCAGAGCAGTCTTCATTTGGCACTTACGACAATCCAGAGAGGCAGGGCAAATATTGTTATCCCCATTTTACAGATGAGGAAACCGAGTCACAGAAGGGTCAAAAAATCTGTCCAAGGCTATAAAACTAATGAATGTAAAAGCTGGAACCAGAACTGAGTTCTCCTGAATTTTATGGTGCTCCTTTCCATTGTTTTGCACTGCCTTACTTTTCAGAGCAGATAAAATTAACCAATTATCAACAGACCATTAAAGCATACATTTAGAAGAAAGTCAAGTATTGCATAATTTCGGTAGTGAAGAACACAGAGCTTTTAGCCCCTATGTACAAAATTATAAACATTAAAGAGATGTGAGGAAATAGCAATATCGATGACTGATATTTCCCTCATCAAACTTCTGTTGCAACCTAAAGGCTGAAAACGAAAAAAAAAATATAGACTTTAGCCTCTGAATCACTTAATTTTGCATACAAGCAAAGCAAAGTATTAAAGTCCTATAAACAAAGTTTCGAAGTCCTATAGTCCATCAGTACCAGATAGATGGCTAAATCAATATTCTAATACTTCTCTTTGACTTTCCTGAACTGCATTCTCGAGTAGCAATGAAGTATAAGAGAATGAGCATTGCTCTAAGCCAAGAAAACCTGGGCTTGCCTCCCTCCTCTGACATATTAGCTCTGGGACCATGGGCAAGTTCCATAGCCTTGAGCTCTGTTTTCTCAGCTAGAAAATGGGGAGAACTGTAGTGGCACCTTGTCTCACATTGTAGAGAACAAATCAGAGAAGTGTATGTAAAACACCTTGAAAACTTCAAAGTAAGATTTTGCAAATTTTAAAGCGTTCTATGAAAGCCTGTCATTATTTTAAAAGTCCCAGAATCATTCAAGAATTTTAAAGCTTAATATCATTTTGTTAGATTCCCCACACTTTATATTTGAGGTAAATGAGGTCCTGATGTTGATTAACAATTATTTATGAGTGCCTACTGTGTGCTAGGGACCATGCAAGGCAGCTGGGATACAAACAAAAAGGAAACTGCCCCTGCCTTAGGGAACTTAGATGGAGCAGACATTATGTCTCTCTTCTATCCTCCTCTCCTCCCCCCAACATATACAAATAACATTTTGGTAGCAATTATTATGTATTATGTACCATGTTAAGTGCTTTCCAATCATCATCTCATTTGTTCCTCACAACAATCCTGGAGGAGTAGGTGCTATCATTATCCTCATTTTACAGATTAGATAACTGAGGCAAACGGGTTAAGTGACTTGCCCAGGGTCACACAGCTAGTGTCTGCAGCTGGATTTAAAAGGTGGTCTTCCTGACTCCAGGCCGGATGCTTTATCTACTGAGCCACCTAGCTGCCAATATATGTATTTACAAAATAAATTCAAGATAAACTAGGAGGGAAGTAGAGGCCCCTGAGAGAGCTACAGAAGGGACTCATAGGAGTTAGTATTTAAGCTAAACTTTGAAACGAGTCATGTGGAGGTGTGGAAAGAGCGTATTCTAGGAATGAAATGGAGATGTTGTGTCACGTACAGGGAGCAATAAGAAGGTCAGTTTAGCTGAAGCAGACAGTATATGAAGGGAGTAATGTATACTCCGCCTGGAAGGGTGGACTGGAACTAGGCCATAGGCTTTAAATGTCAAACAGAAGAGTTCAGTTGGTACTATGTGCAACAGGGAGCCATTGAAGATTATTGAGCAAGAGAATAGCATTTGGATTAAAACGGGGGTAGGGGCGAGGAAAGACAAATTAGGAAGTTATTGCAATATTCCTGGAGAGACGGGGTGAGTGCCTGAATTAAGATGGTAGCAATATGGGTGGACTGAGGGGAACTGAGGAATGTGGTGAAGTAGTGAAAGAAGAACTGGTAGGACTGGGCAACTGTTTGGGTGCAGAGAGTGAGGGCGGAAACTGAAGAGAGTTCCAAGGCTGGCCCCCACCTTCCCTAAGGCTCAGCCTGCACAGGGATTCCATTATCTCTCAGTTCTGGTTAAGTCCATTTCCACTATGCTTTATTTCACATACTTTAAGCTATTACGGCATTAAGTTTCTAAATGTACTTCAACCCAGACCAACAAGAGAAATTTGAAAATCTGAAAAAATTAAAGTTAGATTTTCAAAGCATGCTACGAAAACTGTAACGGTTCCTTAAAAATCAGTTACTTACACATCACTCCTTTTTAACTTTCACTATTTTTACACTGCTGCCAGAAGCTTTTTCAGCATTTGCTTTGAATTCAGTCTTCAGTGCATCTCTTACCGCTTTTGCACAGATCTGGGAATATCGGATATAGCTGGAAAAAAAGGAAAGTGGGGATAATGGCAAGTTATGAATTACGGATTGGGCCAAGTTGGCAAGATAAAGAAGCTATGTTTATTTCAAATTGCCTTTTGAATAGAGAATGTGAATATGTTTTTTAAATACGTCCAACTGGAACTATCTCTTCTAACAAGCTATCCCAATGACTTCACTAGAAATACAGGATACCCCCCCACCAAACTGTCATACTAAAACTTGCTTCGAATCCTGCATTAAAATGAAAAGTTTTTAGTGAGCAAAACCAAAAAGTCTCTGATCTCAAGTAAATTCTGGAGGCTTGAGTATATACATAAATAAATATAATTCAAGGTAAGCTGAAGAGAGCTGAAGGACTCAGATAAAACTTCAAAGGAGCTTTCCATGGAAGAACAGAATTCTAAAAGGCTGAGAAGAGTATGCATGTTGTGCATGCAAATACATCAAGTTTTGAGTTCATGGAAAAGCTAACAGTGTTCTACTTTACCTGAAACAAAGCTTGTTCA
This sequence comes from Trichosurus vulpecula, assembly GCF_011100635.1. Taxonomy (NCBI): domain Eukaryota; kingdom Metazoa; phylum Chordata; class Mammalia; order Diprotodontia; family Phalangeridae; genus Trichosurus; species Trichosurus vulpecula. Next base: position 188,248,919 of record NC_050575.1, on the reverse strand, counting down.
AAGAGGAATGATTTATAACAGGACTGGAAAAAGCAGGTTAAGAGCTATACTGTAGACAGCATATTTTATCCTAGAAGCAAGCGGGAGGCATTAAAAGTTTCTGATGTATAGTTTTGGCAAGGTCAGACCTTACAAAGATTATTTTGGCAACTGAGACTGAGTGGAGACAGATTAGAAGCAAGGTGACCACTTAGGTGGAGTCCAGTGCCTGCCTGGAGAGAGGGAGATGGATTAGCACCCATCAAGGATGACTAGGGGATGACACGGTGGTTAGTAGAGAAAATGACAACTTAGAGACTGGGAAGATTAGAAAAGAGTTGATTTAGACACAGAAAAATTAGCTCCTGTTCGAATGTGCTGAATTTGAAACCCCTATAGGACATGCAGGAGAAAAAGCTTAGTAAGGAGTTGATGTTAAAGTGAAGTTCAAGAAAGATCAGGGCAAAATATTTAAATAAGGAAGACAGAGGCATTATCTCTAAATGGAATCCAAGAGAGCAGATGAAATTATCAAAGGATAATAGCAGCAAAGAAAATGGAATGGAAAGACAGTTTGGAGAACCAGCAAAGGGCAGTCATGAAAGACAAGGGAGTGGTGACTAGGAGATGGTTACCAGCGTCAAAAGCTGCCAAAAGTTAAGGAGAATGATGGCTGAGCACTTGGGATTTAACAAAGTGGTAGCTGCTTTAAAAAAAAAAAGCCAGAAACTCTGGAGAGCAGTTTGGGTGGAACAGTGGTATTAAGAGTCATATCAAAAGGTACTGAGAAGGAAATGGGTGGCAAGGGAAATTGAGGCTGCAAACAGACTATTCTTTCTAGGAGTTTGGCTGTGAAGGGAAGGAGAATAGAGTAGGGACATGGTACAGTTAAGTCTAAGTTTTTTTTAAAAATAGGCTAGGCCTGAGCATGCTTACAGGCAGCAGGGGAAGAGAGCATAGATTAGGGGCATGGCTCAGTGAAGTGAAGGTTTTTTAAAGTTAGCATAGAACTGGACATGTTCACAGGTAGCTGAGAAAGAGCCAGTAGATAAGGTGAGAGGGAAGATGAAAGAAATAGAATGATAGGTAGAGTAAGGTAAGGGATAGAATCTAGAGCAGCACAGTCCTTGGCTAAAAGGAATCCTTTTTCACAGGAAGATCTGTTGGAAGTGTAGTGTACGGGGAAATGAGGGAGCTCCTAGGATGATGGTCTCAATTTTCTCAGCAAAGTAAGGGGCCATTTAGATGAAAAGAGAGGGATAGAGAATAGTGTCGAGAGCTGAAGAGAGGTTTAGGAAAACTGGTTTTGGGGGTGGGAGGAGTTGGAAAAACCCACAACAAATGTTTCTATTAAGGTCCTACTATATACCAGACACCAGGCCTTGGAGACATAAAGACAGATATGAAAGAAACTCTCAAAGACTATACTCTGTCAGGGGAGCCAACACATAGACATATACAAAATAAAAAGATAAACTCACCTATGCTCATAGATTCCATTATCAACATGCATATATATGCTCCACATTTAAATATCTAGCCAAAATCTCTCAAACTCAATTCCAAAATCAACTGCTTGTTGGGCATTTCCTCCCCTGTGTCCTGTAGGATTCTCAAACTGAACATGCTCAAACAAGAAGTGATTACTTTTCCATGCCTCAATCATCTCCTCTCCAAAATTCCCAGGTTCCATCTAGGGTACCACCACCTCCACCACCCACACAATATATCTGAATATGAACATACACAATATATAAAAAATAGTTTGGGCATGGGAGGAGATGGGGAACTACTATTTGGGAGGAATCAGGAAAGGTCCAAGCAGAAGGTGGTGTTGAACTGAGTTTTAAAGGAAACTAGGCATTTTACAAGGCCAAAACTCCTTGAGGGTATTGACTTTTTCCTTTTAACCTGGGCATCTCCAATGCCTAACACAATGCTTTGTCAACAACAACAGCTTGTTGACTGAGTTCAGGCATAAAGGGGAGTCCTGGCAAAGGCAATTAAGATGGGCAATGGAAAGCTTGGTATGAAGCACAGCAAAGTGGTTAGTTCTGTTGCACCAGGGCCCAGGGGAGTAATGTCAGGTCAGCAAACACTATGTGCCAGGCACTGTACTGAGAACTGGGGATACAAAGAAAGGCAAAGGATAGTCTCTGCTCTCAGAAAGCTCAGTCTAACGGGGGGGGGGGGGTCACAAGATGCAAAAAAACGTAGGAACAAGATAGCAGAGTACATGAGGGAGGGGCCAACTAAGGTATAAGAAGACTGGAAAGACAGGACTGAGCCATGAGTGGCTTTGAGTGCCAAAGACAGGGCTGTGCACTTGATCCTGGAGTCAGTCAGACCTGTGTTTTAGGAAAACCACTTTGGTGGCTGAATACAGGATGGATTGGAGAGGGGAACTGTCTCAGGCGGGGAGACTAACCAGCAGGAGGCTGCAACAGTCCAGGCATGACAGTGGTGGCAGTGTCAGAGGACATGCTGTCAAGGGAACTTGGAGAAGATAATGATCAATAGGAGCAAGTGTCCAGAAAGCCACAGAGGGGGAAAAGGGCCTTTTAAGAGACCACTGGCAAAGTGAGTCAGCTAAGTGGTATAGCAGATTGCACCCTGGACCTGTACGCAAGAAGGCCCTGGTTCAGGTCGGACCTGACATTAGCCGTGTGACCTCGGGCACATGATTTAATCTCTCAGTCTCGGTTTTTTCATCTGTAAAATGGAGATGGTAATAGCACTTACCTCTCAGGGTTGTTGTGAAGATAAGGCAAAATATTTGCAAAGTGCTTTACAAATCTACAATGCTATTGTTGTTAAGGTTACTAAAAAGCCAGAGAAGCAGGTGGGATTCGGTTAGAAGTATGTTGTTGGTTTTGGTTTTTTTTTGGAGGAGGGAAGGCAAAGCACTTGGGGTTAAGTGACTTGCCCAAGGTCACATGCTAAGTGTCAAATGTCAAGGCCGCATCTGAACTCAGGTCCTCCAGACTCCAGGGCCGGTGCTCTATTCACTGCACCACCTAGCTGTGTCTTTTGTTACTTTTTAAGTCGATCATGGAATGTGGTTGCAGAGTGACCCCGGCTGGGATGGCAATTTCAATTCGATAAGCATTTAACAAATATTGAGCTGAAATGAATCACAAAGCACGAAGCCGGAGTGGACGCAGTCCCGGTAGCGTAACTTCTTGCAGAGGCTCAGGAAGACCTCAGTTCAAATCCGACCTCAGACCCTCGACACACTTACTAGCTGTATGACTTTAGGCAAGTCACTTAACCCCAACTGCCCTGCCTTCCCCTCTTGAAAAAGAAAAAGTGGACAGGTGATGGCAGAGGGTGGGAAACTGAGGGAGAAGGCGGCCAGAGGCTGCCGAGGGGGCAGCTGAGGCTGCGGGCCGGGCCAGGACAGAGACCCAGGCCCAAGCGTCGGTCGCGGCTCGGCGGCCTCTCAGGCAAGGCCCCGGCCACCCAAGGAAATGTGAAGAGACCCAGCTATCGAGCCATCCTCCCAAGCCTCAGGCCAGTCGCCCAAACCACCCCTGGGCCTACCTGAGTCCAGCCTGTCTCCAATACGCCACCATGGCTGCAGCGAAGGCGGGTGACGCACCGAACGAGGGAGAAGTCAACCGGCACAGGAAGGTCACGAGCCGGAAGGGGAAGAGGCGGAGACCGCCTCTAGCCTGCCAATCCAGCTCTTGCTCTCATCACCCGCGCTAGCTTTCCTTGTAACCAATAGCAGAGGATCTCTGCTAAACTGGTTAGGCGGCGTCCAATCAGAGTTCTCGATTTCCGTTCTGCAAGCCCTGCGCAGGGACTTCCGCTCCCGTATGGTGGACCCGGGCTTTTTTGTCACCGCAGCTACTTCCTTACCCAAAACCCATCATTTCATTTAAGCAGAATTTAACCACTACTAGTTTTGCACAGGATGTTCAGTGTTAGGGGACGACAGTACAGTTTCCGTCTTAACATTTGCACGGGCTGCCTGCCCCTCGTCCCTTGTGACCCCATTTCGGGGTTTGTTTCTTGGCTAAGATACTGAAGTGGTTTGCCATTTCCTTCTCCAGCTCTTTCTACAGATGAGGAAACTGAGGAAAGCAGAGTCTATGTTTAAGGCTATAAATTACGGAGAAGACGCCAGCTGGAACTGGTAGTGGGAGCTCCCTATACTGCACACACATACACATATGTAAATACAATATATATTTTGCATATATTTATCTATACATACATACCAAAGTACAAGGTAGGGATGGTTGTTACTAACCGCAGAGGGAAATCAGGAAAGGTCTTTTGTAAGAAGTGGTGCTGGGATTCTGAGGGGTAGAGGTGAGGAGGAAGTGCAACTTGGATAGGGGATATTGCTTGTGCACAGCGAGAGAAGATAAAATGTCAGGAGGGACAAGGCCAATTTCAATGGAGCGTAGAGTTCATGTGGAGGAGTAATTTATAATAAAGGATGGGAACAGGGCTCTAAGGTTAACTAAAAGAAGTTATATTTGATTCTAGAGCCACTAGGGAGCCACTGGAGTTTATACAGTAAGGGAGGGACAGATCTGGACTTAAAATCATTTTGGTAGTGGTGTGGCAGATGGATTGAAGACAAACGAGAGAGGTATTGACAAGCTGTGACAACACGTGGTAACTGATCATATAGGCTGAAGAGAGCATGTCAAGGACAAAACTAAGGTTGCAATCCAAGAGCTTGGAAAGTAGGGGGTGCATTTGCCAGAAATATGGTAAGTTCTGAAGAACGTGGGTGGGAAATGAGTCCAGTTTTGGGCATCAACAGGTTGTGGTCTGTATTAGTGAAAAAGTATCCAGTGGCAAAAACCAAAGATCCTTTAAGTGCATCAATGGTGATGCCAGGAAGAGACAAATATGCACAGAAAAAAAAATCTAGTCAATAAAATCTCATTTGTATACCATTAAGATTTCTGATGAGAAATCTGTCCTGATGTCAGCTCTAGGGCTGACATATATTCTCTTCATTTAAGGTACCCAGCCAGGGATGGTGGCACATACTTATTATCCCTGCTACTGGGGAGAATAAGGCTGGTGGACTACTTGAGCTTTGGAGTTCTGAGCTGCAGTAGGCTAAGAACTAAGTCCAATGCCTGCACTAAATCTGGCAATAATATGGTGTGCCCCTGGGGTCCCAACCAGGGCCCCAAGTCAGAAATGAAGCAGGCCAGCTCTCATGCTGTGGATCACTTGTGGGAGCAGTCTGGGAAGCCAGCTGCACTTCAAGACTGGGTGAAATAAGGAACTCAGTCTCAAAAAAAGAAAATAAATTCAGTTGGGAAAAATATAAACTTTATAGAATTAGTTATTGCAAAACTAATTAAAGCATTTGACTTGTTGTTACACTGGCATGGTTAATCCAGGTTAATACCCCTGACTTCTCAGTAAATTGGTTGTATTCTCCATTCCTTGGAGTAAAATAAAGAAATAAAATAACCAAGATAGAAGGTGTTGGGAACATAAGGGGAAAAAAAATCTACTTCATGCACACTACATCAAAGGATATTCTTATTGGGGAATTCAAGACCCTCTGTGAGGAGCTAAAAAGAGGCCAAACTGTCCTGAGTAGTATAACCAAAAATAATATATAAAGCTCAAGTAGCAAATACTATGAACATTTTACAGTTAAAATTCAATTTCTAATCTGGAAAACTTCCCCTGCTCCCCAAGTACAGTTGGTATGAAATGTCCCGCCCCCCCCCAAATATTCAGTAACACATTATAAGAGGATAGAGTCACCAGGTGGTGATTTTTATGAATTTTGGGTTTTGACCTTTATTTGCATAATTCAAAGACATTGTTTTAGGGATATTTTAATAGAAACATTAATCTGATAAGTCAATAGAAAATTGGAAATCATAATGAAAGAGTTTTTTTTGGATGACAGCAAATCCTATTCTTTAATGTTAAATCTGAGATTCTAAATTGAACTAACTAATTCTGCTTAAGTTCCCCAGAGGAAGAACGCATTTTTGGCAACTACTTAACTACAGCAGATAAAAGACAATTTGATAATTGATCAGAAAAAAAAAAAACCACATAAAACCTTGTTTAGAAATATTTTATCCTCAGAGCATTACACCTTTTTCTGAACAAGTATAACTTACAGAAATTATACATGGCCAACTTTTATCAAGTATTAACATTTACTATATTTTGTTTAGCTGAAATATTATTTCAGTTGTAAAAACAATCTCCTGTTACAAAAAATAATCACAAACCTTAATGGATCTGAGAGTTGTTTTTACAAATGTACCAACAAAGTCTCAAGCTAAACAATATTTTAAATAGAAAAAATACTCATTTTTAAATAGTTTGGTAAACTTCTATTTCTGTGGCTTACATACATACACACTAGTTTTTTCTATAGGAAACCTTTACAAAGAAGGAAACCTTTACAGAAGTTCCAACTTATGTTAAGCATAGTTAAAAGCAAGATCTAACTGCTTTTTAAAATATTCTATATGCAACTTTAGTATCATAGAAATAATTACAAGAATCAGAAAATACTGTTTAGCAGTTAACAATTATCTGCTTTGAAATATTAAACAAAATATAACATTTTCTGGAATACCTTTTTGGTATTCCAGTTGGCCCTCCAGTACCAAAAGTATGGACTTCCCACAAATAAAAGCTTCAGTGCAATTTCTCTTAGTGGTTACCTGTGGTTAAGTTCCTTCTTTTGGCAGTGGCACTATAGTATTATAAAGAGAGCTAGGTACCTAGTATTTATATTTCAAATCAGACTAGAAATTAAATCAAATGATCCACCGATATTAATTGTAAAAAAAAGACTTGTTTGTGGTCAATTACTACGATAAAAAGATGCAATTAACTATTTTACAGTTAAATAACTTGACATCATGCTACAGAAATTATTGACGCATGATTCAGTCACATGGCAATTTTTGCACAAGCTAATTAAGCATTATGTGAAATGCTTAAAAGATGCAAATAGTTATGAGTTTAAATTTTATGATGTTCTTAAATTCAGGTAATAACTTTATTTTTTATTTTGGTTCCTCTTCAAATTTCAAAGTGAACATCACATGCCCACAATTCAGCATCCTAAATCATATACACTTCTGCAAATGCAAAATCAAGATAGATCTTGTTTGTATTATATCACAAAATTTTGGCAAATCAATACAGTACTCTGTAATATAATGCAATCAGGTTTACACTGGAGTTAAATCACTTTAATGATAGTGTTCTCTACGAAAATATCACTTAAGTACCAATTCAGAATGCCATAGTTTTTCAAAGCCAGTTACTTTTGTACAAATGAAAGGCTTGCATTTGGATTTCAAGTAATATACTTTCCTTCTTTCCAAAGAAAGTTATTACAACTTGCAAACTGCTTGGGCAATCATGCATGAAAAGGTAGCTCTGCTTCATTTTGGAGTTGGTCCAATTCTCATGAATTAAATGCTATAAAATTCAACCTTATGGATATTCAATATGCCAGTTTCTGATCAAGGTATCCGTTTGAAATATCCTTAAATCTTCAAATACTGGAAACTTGCATGGCATTTTTGGGTAATGTTAGTTCCAGTTGATCCCATATGCTGGGAAGCCCACTTTTTCCATCCAAAGTTGCAGTCTTTCTCCAAGCTAACTGAATACCTATCTAAATACCAAATATGAATAAATACGTTAACAGCCTGGAGAGACCCTGGTGGACCTATTAATGTTTCATATAAATAACCATTATCATTTCTCTACAAATGCTGCTGCGGCCATGGGTGTCCTCATGCTTCCTCTTGCTGAAGCCGTGAACTCTTCAATCTCAGCATTTAATTTGTTAATTACCCACTCCATTGCTTCACGACCCTTAAAAAAATTCACAACACACATTTATCATCACTGAGTAATAACAAAGGTAACCATCATTATGTCTCCTCAGGACTATTTCAATATGTCTTCTAACCGGTCTCTGTCTCAAATCTCTCCCTACACTAATTGATTTTTTTTATGTGGCAGCTGCCATAAACGAATTTTCTAAAATGTAGGTCTGACCATATCACCGCCCTGCTCAGTGAGCCCCAGTCTTGTAAGGCACTTAAAGCCCTTCATTACCTGACCCCTTCTTACTCTTCTAGTCTTCTTACACTTTACTCCCCCCTCCATACCCTCTAAGATCCAGCTACACAGGCCTAACTGCAGTTTCTCAAACTTGACATTTCAGCTCCCTCTGCACAAGGCTGTACCTCATGCTCAGAAGGCTAGGCCCCCTTATGTCCACCTCCTGGTTTCCCTGGCTTTAAGAGTAAGCTCAAACCCCCACTCCTGCAGACACCCTCTTAGCTGTCAGTGCCTACCTACCCTCTTGGTTTAACTTCCTTTCTTTGAATCCCCAATACTTAGCACAATACCTGGCACACAATAAGTGAATAAGAAATGTTTGTTGACTGATTAAATTTTTCTTAAAAATGATTCAGTGAATATAAGTTTCTTAAGAGGTGGAGAGCATGTTGGATTTGGTGTCAGCAAAACGTGAATTCAAATCTCATTTCAGACTGTTGTATGACCCCATGCAAGTCATTTAACCTACCAGTCTCATGTAATATGAGGATAATTATAGAGTACCTATCTCACAGGTTTGTTGTGAGAATCAAAAGGTATAATAATATATGTAAAATACCATATAACTATTAGCTATTATTACTTCTAATTAATAAACAATTAGCTTGAATATAATTTAGTTATCAATTTCCATTTTGTATGCCTAAAACATTCACAAAAAATTCATAATGATATTATGTTGGCACCTTTTATTGTTAATAACATGCTCAAGGTGGGATGGTAGTGTGTGGAGGAGAGAAGAATTAAAAATGACTGCTCTTCTTTGTTCCTAGCATAATCTAATTAATATTTATTTGTGTTGATGCCTCTATAGAGGATGGAAAGCTCAAGGGAATATATTTTTTACACCTGTGGCCCCAGCACCAAATTGGCACAGTGGCTTGCACTTAGTAAATAAATATATTTTTATATTTAACACACATTAGTTAAAAAAAAAAAGTGAATTTACTCCAGATATAATAAGCTATGATGAGTTACAAAATACATTATGTTTCCCTTTCCCAAATCTTTTGCATATTACCTTGTTGTAGGAATAGTTTAAAAAAAATTAATAAAAGCACAGAGGTATTTTAGAAAAAGCAGCAAACCCCCAAAGAATGTGAAAGTCAATGAATGGAAATACAGTATAACTTACTTTATTAGCATTAGATGATATTGTACTTTCCATCAGTCCTTCTAGATAACTGCTAAGGCTCACTCCTTTCACAGTGATTATGGCTTCTTGAGTTAAAATGGTCCTGAAGCAAAATACATTAAACAGTTTAAGTATGCCCATTTCCTCCACTATTAAAAATATCTAGAATAATTTTGAAATCCAGAAAAGCATAAGATTTCCTAAAAAAGTTTTACTTACTTTCCTGGTTCTTGAGGATGTGGTTTATATATAAGTCTTTCATCTACAGAAACCAGATTCGTAAATGAAATCTATGAGACAAAATCCCCAAATTATCAATTGATAAGTTGCTAAAACTGAAATAAAGTCAAATGTCATTTTCCAAGTATCATAGTGTTAATTTATCTTCTAGCTCTCTTTTATTGAGGCCATCAACTTAGAAAATATAAAATGAGCATATTTTTCTTAAGTCCTCTGCTATTTAAAATACTCAAGATTATTAAAGTAGTACTAGTCAGGGACAGAGAATAAAACATGCAGAAACAGTGCCAGAAGTACATTCACTTTTTAGACCACCATAACAGCTATCATTTATGTAGTGCTTTACTATGTGCCAGGCACTGCGCTAAATGCTTTATAATTATCTCATTTGATCCGCACAACAACTCTGGGAGGGAGGTGCTATTAATATCCCTATTTTGCAGTTTAGGAACCTGAGGCAGACTGGAGTTAAGTAACTGACATGCGCTGGATTTGAACTCGAGTGTTCTCAACTCTAGGCCTGGTTCTTTATTCACTGTGTCATCTCCCTGTTCCATAAAGACTATTTATCCCCATATGCATAAGTTAAACAGACATAAATACCATTTCAATATTGAAAATAAAAGAAAGGGAGGGGGCGGAGCCAAGCTGGTAGCTGGAAAGCAGGGACTTACCTAAAGCTCTCCCCCAGGACCCTCCAAACGCCTATAAAAATGGCTCTGAACAAATTCTAGAACAGCAGAACCCACGGAATAGCAGAGGGAAGCAGGGCTCCAGCCCAGGAAAGCCTGGATGGTCTCTGGGTAAGGTCTATCACACAGACCTGGGAGCGGAGAGGAGCAGAGCCCAGCATGGGCTTCACCCCGACCAACCAGACCAGGAGCTGAACAGAACAGGCCCTAGCACCCTGAATCAGTGAGCTATGGCAGTTACCAGACTTCTCAACCCACAAACACCAAAGACAACAGAGAAGGTTAGTGGGAAAAACTGAGGGGACAGAGTGAAAGGAGTTCACAGTTGGCCACTGCCTGGGGGGGTGGGGGGGAGACACCCCCCCCCCCCCCCGGCCGGGCAGCAGAGGTGGTGCAGCTCTGAGGCTGCTTATGGAGCTACAGCTGCAGTTGCTTCCCGCCCCAGGCCCACCTGATGGGAAGAATTAAGTGGTGGATCAGAGAAGGAGTGCAGAGCCTGCTTAGATCTGAGTTGCAGTCTGGGTTGGCAGTTCTTGGGGGAGGAGGTAGGAGGGAGGAGAAGAACACCTTGAAAGGCAGAATTAGCCAAATGGAAAAGGAGGTCCAAAAGACCACTGAAGAAAATACTACCTTAAAAATTAGACTGGAGCAAGTGAAGCTAGTGACTTTATGAAAAATCAAGACATTATAAAACAGAACCAAAGGAATAAAAAAACGGAAGACAGTGTGAAATATCTCATTGGAAAAACCACTGACCTGGAAAATAGATCCAGGAGAAAAATTACTGGACTACCTGAAAGCCATGAAAAGAGCCTAGATATCGTCTTTCAAGAAATAATCAAGGAGAACTGCCCTGATATTCTAGAGCCAGAAGGCAAAACAGAAACTGAAAGAATCCACAGATTGCCTCCTGAAAAAGATCCCAAAAAGAAAACTCCTAAGAATACTGTCACCAAATTCCAGAGCTCCCAGATCAAGGAGAAAATACTGCAAGCAACCAGAAAGAAACAATTTGAATATTGTGGAAACACAATCAGGATAACACAAGATCTAGCAGCTTCTACATTAAGGGATCAAAGGGCTTGGAATATGATATTCCGGAGGTCAATGGAGCTAGGATTGAAACCAAGAATCACCTACTCAGCAAAACTTGAGTATCATGCTCCAAGGCAAAATACAGACTTTCAATAAAATAGCAGACTTTCAAGCTTTCTCAGTGAAAAGACCAGAGCTGAATAGAAAATCTGACTTTCAAACACAAGAATCAAGAGAAGTATGAAAAGGTAAACAAGAAAGAGAAATCATCAGGGACTTACTACAATTGAACTGTTATGTTTACATTGCTACATGGAAAGATTATGTGTGTAATTCAGGAGAACTTCCTCAGTATTAGGGGAGTTGAAGGGAATATAGATAGAGGGCACAGGGTGAGTTGAATATGAAGGGATGATATCTAAAAAAAATGAAATAAATTTAAGGGGTAAGAGAGGAATATATTGAGAGAGGGAGAAAAGGAGAGATAGAATGGGGTAAATTATCTCACATAAAAGTGGCAAGAAAAAGCAGTTCTGTTGGGAGGGAAGAGGGGGCAGGTGACGGGGAATGAGTGAATCTTGCTCTCACTGGATTTGAACTGAGGAGGGAATAACATACACACTCAATTGGGTATTTTACCTTACAGGAAAGGAGGAGGAAGGAGATAAAAAAGGGGGAATGATAGAAGGGAGGGCAGATGGGGGAGGAGGTAATCAAAAACAAACACTTTCAAAAAGGGACGAGGACAAGGAATAAAGGGATGGGGACAAGGAATAAAGGGGGATAGGATAGGAAGGAGCAAAATAAAGTTAGTCTTTCACAACATGAGTATTGTGGAAGGGTTTTGCATAATGATATGCATATGGACTATGTTGAATTGCTTGCCTTCTCAGGAAGGGTGGGTGGGGAGGGAAGAAGGGACAGAATTTGGAACTTAAAAGTTTTAAAAGCAGATGTTCAAAAAAAAGTTTTTATATGCAACTAGGAAATGAGATATACAGGCAATGGGGCATAGAAATCTATCTTGCCCAACAAGAAAGTAAGGGAAAAGGGGATGGGGAGGAGTGGGGTGACAGAAGGCAGGGCTGACTGGGGAACAGGGCAATCAGAATATATGCCATCTTGGAGGGGGGCGGGGTAGAAATGGGGAGAAAATTTGTAATTCAAACTCTTGTGGAAATCAATGCTGAAAACTAAAAATATTAAATAAATAAATAATACTTAAAAAAAAAAAGAAAATAAAAAGAAAGTAAGAAAAAAATGACTTACATTAGTGGATTTAAGTTCCATTGTTTTCTCTATGGGATCAACTACAGAATGTTCCTGCACGTATGTTTTGGTTCTTGCTGCACCGATAAGCTAAGAGAAACATTAAGAATTAGTGACTGTATTTTTAATCAGCCATTATTACATAAGAATAACAAAAGTTTACATTCACAAAGCACTTAAAGGTTTACAAAGTGCTTTTCTCACAACAGTTTTCTGAGGTAGATACTGAGAGTGTAATTATGCTTGTCTTACTGAGAAGAAAACTAAGACTCAAGAGAGACGGTGACTTGCTGGTGTTGGGGCTGGGATCAGAACCCAGAGTCTGATGCTATACCACACTCCTCTGAGAGCATCTTCTGTACATTATTTTGAAAATGAACGTGTGGCTCATTTCAAAACAAAAACATCAACATCTCTTTGATCTTAAAAACAAGATGAAACAAAGGTTAGAAGGGAAATGCTTCTGTGAGGTTAAGGGGAATCAGCACTATGGATGACATTCCCAGATTCGGGAAATTTTCCCAGAGGTAATTAAAAATTAGGTGAATGATAGAAATCAAAATGTTAGGACTGTTTTTGTTGTTTCTCCTTGTTCTCAAAGAGGACCAATGACATCATGAGGATGATGTCTTGACTTGAGAGGCAGAGCTGTGAAAAGTCATCAGCCTCACTCTCTCCTCCAGAGTCATCAGTCTAGTGGCAAGACAGTAAGTAAGACTGGTGATGGTCTAGGTCTTTCCCAGGTATGTCTGTCTGAGGCAAAGCCCATTCAGTGATTAAGGGCTAGGTAAGAATTGAGACAAAAGATGGCCTAGTTTGCCATCACAAAAGAATCATTGTGAGAGAGGAAGACCTTAAGAGTTTCTGGCTAGAACAGAAAACAATTGCTATTTTCAGTCAGTGCCATCAAAGCCCAAACAATGAGCAAGAGAGGCTTGGGCTCAAAGAAAGCCAGAGTGATCTGGTTTTAAAGGCATGGTCTGGTAGTTCCATTTGAATCACAAAGGGCTTTTTCAAAGCCTGTTTTTCCTAGGCTACATTTTGAGAAATCATAAGTTAAAACTGCAGGAGAAAAAAGAATTGTCCCAGCTTTTTAGAATTTGTCAGGTGGCACCAGTAGTTTCTCTTGGATGTAAGGGAGAAGTTCTAATTCTAGTTTATCAAATAGATATGAAGAAAAGAGATGATTCGTCAATATAGGAATACCAAGTTTGTAGGGGGGGGTGAAGCTCCTTTCGCTCTGATTCTGCACCTTTTTTTCATTAATTAATTTTTCATTTTAGTTTACAACATTCAGTTCCTCAAGTTTTTGAGTTTCAAATTTTCTCCCCCTCCCTCTCCTCACCCAAGACGGCATGTAATCTGATATAGGTTCTATATATACTTTCATACTAAACATATTTTCACAATAGTCAAGTTGTAAAGAAGAACTATAATGATTTTTTACCTTTAGATCTGCCATTTGATTTTCAGAGTGATAAGGTGAAAGGAAGTGGGGACTGGACAGGGTCAGGAGTCAGGGGCAGTATGGGGCAGAGATGTGCTTACCGATTTTACAATAGAAGGCATTCCCCACTCTGTGCTGAGAAGTCTATGGCTATGCAATTTCCCAGTAGGATCTATATGTCTGTCTAACACATCAACTCCAACCACACTTGGATTCATAGGATTTGGATATTTCTGCATAGCAGCTGTTGTAACTGTTTCCCATGGGTGGCTGCCAAAATAAACCAAAAATCAAAACACTTATGAGGTGTGCATAAATATTCTGGAATATCTAAAATTTAAAAACATCATTCTTTAGAATTCAAGATGCACGAATTATTGGAAGAAAAGGGATATTTTCTGAGTCTGATATTGCAATACCAACTTCAACTTTTTTCTTTAAAGCATAACAGTATCAATGACCACATTTGCCCAATTCACCTATTACAATAATTACCTATTACACAGAAGCAGTATAGTACAGTTGAAAGTACACTGAATTTGAAGTCAAAGAGCTAGGATATGAATCTTAGCTCTGCTAGTTACTGTGTAAACTATGGGCAAGTCAAAACCTTTCCAGGCTTTATTTACTCCTCAGTGAAATCCTGGCGGGGAGGCTTGGACTAGATGGCTCTAAGATGTTTTTCTGCTTCATCTTTGATCCTATTAGTGAATCTGTTCAATTCCACACACATTCATTCCCCGGAACCCCCACCCCCACCCCAAAGAACCTCATACATACACAAAGCATTCAAATAATTTTATGAATCAGTGAAATCACAAATCCGGACCAAAAAATAATTGAATACTAAAAATACTCAAAATTACGACAATTACATCATATTGCCTTGGAACCTCTAGCCTAATTAAATTACTAGAAAATAAAATATTCAACCCTAGGCTCTGCAGGAGTTCAAGAAAATCAAGCATTTTTATTTCTGGAATTTTATTACGATAACAGACAAATGTTTCTATGAAAAATGTTTTTAAAAATATGAAAATTAATTTTTACTATCTTGACCTATATAAAACATACCAAAATGTAAGTTATAACTCATAGAAACAAGCAGACAAAAATATGCTGTTATACTGTTTGCCTTTTTTATTCAGTCTCATGAAGGTAATACGACATATAAGAATATGTTGAACTTTGAATTTAAATTTCAAAATACAACCTAAATTTTTAAAAAATTTTTCTATCTGTTGAGCTCAGATTCATAAATATTTCAATGCTAACTCGATGAAACCATGCTGACTAGGCCCTACCACAAATATGTTATTCCTTGTTCTCAAAGAGGACCAATGACATCATGAGGGTGATGTCTTGACTTGAGAGGCAGAGCTGTGAAAAGTCATCAGCCTCACTCTCTCCTCCAGAGTCATCAGTCTAGTGGCAAGACAGTAAGTAAGACTGGTGATGGTCTTTGAGAACATTGTCAACCAGGGGACCTCCCTGCAGCACAGCACTTGTTTTCCATTGTCCTCATCCATTTGCTATCTCACTCATTACAGCCTCTTTTCCAAACATTCTCATCACTTCTATAACTTTATCTCCTTTTCTCCCCTCCAGACTCCTCTCTGTGCCCCTCCCCCAACCCCTGGCATGATGACCCTGCCTCACATTTCACAGGAAAAATTGAGATCATTTGCAGAGAACTTTCTCTTCTCCTCTCGTGTCACCTACGTATGGCTTCTGCAACTATCTCTTCCTTTACCCATTTCACACGAAGGGGTGGCCCTTCTCTTTGCTAGGGCAAAACCTTCTACTAGTCAACAGACTCCAACGGCATCCTAGAACTTTCAGGATCAAATAAAATTGTTTAGCTTAGTCCTTCATAACCTAGCCCCTTTCTTTTTCCAATCTTCTTAAACCTTACTCTCCCTCCACGTACTCCAATGATACCTTACCTCCTACCAGATTCTTTAATATAGACACTCCACCTCCAGTCTGAGGTTTTTCAATGGCTATTCTCCATGCTTGGAACCCCGCCCCTGCCCTGTCTCCCTCTCCCTATCTCTGCATCCTAGCTTCCCTGGCTTTCTTCAAGTCTCACATAAAGTCTCACTTTCTGCAAGAAGCCTGTTCCAGCCCTCTTTAATCTTAGTGTACTCTTCTTAAGACTAACCCCAATTTATTTTATAGATGGATAGAGAGATAAACAGATATGGCTGTTTGCATGTGGCTTCCTTCCTTAGACTGTGAGCTTCTTGAAAGCAGAGACTTTTTTTTTGTGCCTTTCCTTGTATCACTAGCACTCAGCACAGTGCCTGACACACGGTAGATAATAAATACTAGTTGACTGACTTCACACCCTCTCCAGCTGACTGCTTTCTCAATCATCCTATTCTCCCAACTTCTGGCTGCTTCCCTACTGCCTACAAATATGCTCCTATCTCCCCCATCCTCAAAAAACCCTCACTTGATGATCCATACATTCCTGCTACCTATTATCTCCCATATATCCTCTCATGGTTAAACTCCATGAGGAGGACATCTACAATCAATGCCTCTTTCCACTTCTTTCTTCTTTTATATTTCTGTTGTCTGGGGCACTTCCAAAGTAAATGATCTGCTCACATCTGATTTTCTTTGTAGGGCGTTTTAAAAACTCTACTTTCATTGAACTCCATTGCTTTTCACTGATGAGTATGCTTATCAGTTTGTGGGATGTTATCTTGGGTTGCACCTTGGACTCCTTTGTTCTTTGAAACAAATTATTCCAATCCCCTTTTCGGTTTTTGGTGGGTGAAGCACAGGCTTGTGTTATTTGAATTTCCTTTAATTTATATTTCAAAGTTTTCCTCCTGGACACTTGCAACAATAGTTGTCATCAGAATCATTCAATTTAACCATATGTCTTGGGGTTTGCAGAATAACTTTATTTTTCTTTTGCTTGGAGATGATCTGTGGATTCTTTCAATCGAAGGCTGGGGCAGTTTTCTTGTATTACTGCTTGTATCATAATGTTCAGTATTTCTTTAGGGAAACTAATACTTCTGCACCTGTCTCTATTCATCCTATCTTCAAGATGAATATGTTTGGTTTGTATGAAGATTATGTTTTCTTTTCATCTTAATACTTCTATCAAATTGTCCTTCACTTCTGTGAACTTGCTTTTGCAACCAATTGTCTTTTGTTTTTATTTTTGGTGATGCAGGCTACCACCAATTTAAATTTTTCTAGTTTTCAGATTATTTCTACTCTGCAGGCCATAAATTATGTTTTCATAATTCTTATTTCTCTTTTATACCATTTGGGAATATGTTCTTCTCTTTGGAATCCACAGGATCCTCTGCCACATATCGGATCTGAATCATTTTCCTTTGTGTTGAAATATTTATTAAGATGTTTAGACTTGTTTAGATAATCTAAAAGATATATTCCCTTCTGTTATTTATATCTTCCCTATTGGTTTATCTTCTTGAACTCAAGGTCAATAACTGAATTTTCTTTCTCCTAAGATCTTGAGTAATTTCAATCTTTTTTCCTCATATTCCCCCATCATTCACTTTCTAACTCCTTTCCTTTCAGTAGTGGTTTGTTCAGGTTTGGATCTCAAATCTGTTTCTACCTTCTCCCATCAGCCTTAGCTTCTTGCCCGGCCCCCCTTTTGTGTGTTGCCTCCCCCTTTATATTTAAAGATCCTTGAGGGCACAGGCTGTCTTTCTTTTTGTTAATTGTATCCCCACCACGTAGCAGGGTGCCTGGCACATGGTAGGCAGTAATAAATGTTTACTGGATTAGACTGGATTGGCTCTCCACTTTCACTATATAACTTCCAAAGAAAAACTTCTGTCCTCAACATCAGTTTTGCTGTCAAGGTCACATTTTCATATATTTGCTATGCCTCTTTTGACAGATAGAATTATAGTTTTCTTAGAAAGATTATGAAGATCACCTGGCAGGATAAAGTACTGGACACCAAGGTCCTTTCTCTAACTAAACTGCTAAGCATTCAAAATCTTTTGCAGAGAGAGCACAACTATGATGAGCTGGTCACACTAATGGAGTGCCAAATGTACCCTTGCCTAAAAGACTTTCACAAAGAATTCACACAGGGCAAGTACTCACATGGTGGTTGGTAGAAGCAATACAAGGACACGCTCAAGAACTCTGGAATTGATTGTGTGACATGGGAGACACTGGCACAGGCCCGTCCAGCCTTATCAAAGAAGGTGCTATGCTCCATGAGCAAAGCAGAATTGAAGTAGCTCCAAATGTTCACATGGACTACTTGTACCCAACCTGTGGTAGAGCATTTTGAGCTTGTACTGGTCTGATCAGCCACAGTTGGACACACTGTAACTTGACTCTAACATAGTGATGTCATCTTGGTCCTCTTTTGAGGATGACGGTCAACAACCAACCAACCAGTTCTTTGCTACGACAAAAAAGTGTTGCTATGAATATTTTTATACAAATGGATACTCTCCTCTTTCCTTAATACTCTTTGGGGCACAAGATCTCTGCCCTCAAGCAACTTAAATGAAAAAGGTTCCGTGTTCTCTGGATATGCTGTTCCAAAAATCTGACTGTACGTTGGATTTTTTCCTTTGGAAAAAAAAAATTACCACTTATTCATATTCCCCAAATTTATTACATCATGATCTCAGAAGAATAAAGATTATAAATAAGTCAATGAGCAATGGAAAGAGATAAGGGAGGTAAAAATATACTACAGCATGTTACTAACTCCAATATGTCTGTAGCAAGAAGTAGTCGTATATACGATATCAGATGGATAATCTGAGCAGTATACTAAGGATACTGATAAGACACCCTTGACACAGTGATAGAATGATGGACCTGCCTGGAGTCAGGCTGAGTTCAAATCCAGCGTCAGATACTAATTAGCTTTGTGACTTTAGGTAAATCACTTAACCTGTTTGCCCCAGTTTCCTCATGTGTAAAATAAGGATGGTAATGGTACCTACTCCCCAGGCCTGTTGTGAGAATAAACTGAAATAATGTTTGTAAAGATATTTTTATTACCAGGAAAAAAAAACCCAAAGAGGAAGGTCTCACACATAGCTATTCTAGGACCCTTTCAAAGCTTCTGAAGCTTTTTTTTTAAATCTACCAATTAACAACTGATCTATGATTAGCTACAGAACAAGATGAAGTGAGTAGTTGTGATTTTACCAGTGGAACTGGTGCCCACAGCAGTGAAATTATGTATCCCCTGAAGATTACCTACTACATAACCCATACTTAAAATACTCCACAAACATGCCAAGATTGGTTCATTTATTGCCTCAAGATCAGGGCCACCAAATCAAAAAGTTTCCTTCTCTGAAATTCTCACTTACAATGTACGTCCTATTTAGAGAACAAAGAAGCACTTACAGACTATCGCTCAAGAGTTCTAAGAAAAAAAAAAGACCTCCTTTTACAGTTTTGGTAGCGGCTGTTGTACATCTACCAAAAATCTACGTGATCTGAAGCTTATTTTCTCCATCAAAAATCCCATACCCTTAACCAAGAGGCACTCACCAACTTAACTGTAAGGGCATTTCTGCCTACCTAACCAAAAAATATCAGGAAACACGAAGTTCCAAAAAAGAGCCGCTTTCTAACTCACCTTCAGAAATGCAAACGGGCCCAGATAGAATTTTTTTTAACAGCTGATGTATATGAAATATTGTAATCACATTTACATTTTAAATCTGATCTTTTATTTTTACATTACCTTCATTTCCAAAAATACCCCTTCTCTCTCCCAAAGGGACCATCTCTTGTGATAAAGAACTTAAAAAAGAGGGAAAAATGCTGTTCAGCAAAATCAAACAACACATCAATCAAGATTAACAGTTAAATGCATATTCTCTCACTTCTGCAGGAAAAAAAGGAGGGATATTCTGCTAGACTTCTGATGAAGGTGGTGGAAAAGAAAAAAATAAGTTACAGCCTGTAGCTTTGGGGGTGGGAGGTGGGGAGTGGGGAGAGGGAGTAAGAAGACTACACTGTCTTGTCCAAAATATGCAATGATGAAAGCTCTTGCTTTTGCAGGTATATCATCAGTTCATTAGGTGGAGTTAAGTCAACAGGAAGGCAAATTTTTTTTCCTCCTCGTCACACCTCTTTAGGTCACACCAAACCAAAGTACTGTTTTCAGCAACCAGGCTGCTTCCCTGGGTGTGGAGGAACTGCCTACAGAACTCACTAACAAGTTCTGCGACTTCAAGCTCCTTCCCTGACATTCCAGTCTTTGACACCTGCCGGCACATGCTCCGCTCCAAGGCCAACCGTCCCTCCCGAAACCTCAAAGGACATTTTGGAGATATGCATTATTAACAAGTCGGGGCGGCCCAAGGAGAAGCATCAACTTTCTGGAACACAATGTCCAGGGCGAGGGAACCGGGCTGTCCCCCCTCCCGACCCTCTCTAGGGCGGAAGGCAGCCGCCACCCCCTCGAAACTCAAGCCAAGGCGCCTGGGGCAGGGGGCTCTGCCTGGCGAGAGAATCGAGAGGGGCTTTTCGCGAGAAGACTAAGCCGGAAGCCCATCACCGGCATGACCTTGGCAGCACCCTCCTCACCCCTCGCCGGAGATTCGGGGCTCGCATCCCCTCCGCGGCGCGTGGGCCCGGACTCGTGCTCCCGTTCTCTCTCGGGCGCGCGTCCCAGAGCCCGGCGCCTGGAAGGTTCCCGAGGAGGCCGGTTCGCTTCTTGGCACCTCTTCATTCCCACTAGGTTCCCCCTCCGCGTCCCCCACTTCCCGCTTCCCTGACTACTATACTACAGACCCAAACTTACTCGAAAACGTGCTCTGACGTCCATATCTTCATGGTGCCAGCGACCAGCACGATGTCCGGGCGGCGCTAAGGGACACTAGGGGAAAAGAGGGTACACCACCCCTATTCCACTTGCCGGCAACAGAACGCGCAGGCGCCCAAAGGGCAGACGTAGAGCGACGCCCTGACGTAGTTCCTCTACCCTTCATTCCAAACCAGGTTAGATATCAATGCGCATGCGCGTTGAAGGCCACACATCTTTTTTTTAAACAGCTCGAGAAGGCTTACTGCGCCGGCGCAACTGGCGTCAGTTGGTTCACTGCCCTCTTCCTGGCATTGCGTAAACGAAACCTGTGACCTCTGTTAGTATTTGGCTTTTACCCAACTGGTACGGAGGGCAGATGAGGATTCCTCTCTGGAGGCAGTTTACCCTGGATAAGTAAGGTACCGCCCTGTCCCATGCGCCCAAATGACTGGGAGTGAGTGGCCAGCCGGCTGTCTATAGCACCTGTGTAGAACCTGAAATCTGCGCTGCCGCGGGCTTCCCGGGGGAGATCGGGCTGGAAGCCGCTGCGGGGCATCTCTGTGCCGGCCGGGTGTTTCAAACCAACAGCACACCGCTTCTGATGTTTGAACAGGAAAAACATGTTCTGACAAATTGGAGCATTAATTACGATTTTGTTAGGTGGGGATGAAGAGTCTTTTATTTCTCTTGGAAACTCAGCAAAGCATTTTACCGAAAACACCATCTTTCTTAAAGAAACCATTTTTATGGGGGCCGGGACTAGTCCGCTAAATAGGATGGGAAGTAATGGTAACTGGCTTTGAAAGACTGTAACCATGGCGTCAATTTTAAGCATTTCATAGAGTATTATGCTGGAGGTTGTGGATAAAGAAATCCAAGACGGGCTATCAGCTAAAGGAACTTACTGCCCTGTTCAAGAAGACAAAGTTAAATAACAATTTAAGAAAATGCAGTTAAGGATTTATATGAGATAATCTCTACAGAATTTCACAGTGAGAGCCAAATGGCATAGTATAACTGGAAACGTATGAGCTGAAAGGGTAACACATGATAGTGGGGAGAGGCGGAGAGAAGGCATCGTAATTAAATTTATTTATTGAACACCTACATTTTGAAAAGTATTGGGTAGCCAATGGAAGAACAAAGGCAATCTATCAAAGGTTTACAAAGTAGGGGGAATAGCATGACTTAAAGTCCACTGTGTGGACAAACTTTATGGGTTGACATTTCAGATGATTTCTTTTTATGTACTTTATTCCTAATGTACTATTAAAAAGTTACTTGTGTTAGCAGGAATGCTATATATAAAAAAAGATTTTTATAGTTATTTCTTTATATGTACAAATACATATGTTTGTATTTTAATCTCATGTTTATGCATTTTACTACTTGGTACTTGTCTTTAAAATTCTGTATGCTTAGAAATGTATAAGCTTCTCTAGAATATGATGGTATAAACCTAGAGGGCATGGAATAAGGCTTATTTAAACTTTTCCCAGAGTACCTAACACAGAACAGGGGCCTAATCTTTGTTATATATTTTTTTGTAACTTAATTTATCAAATATAAGTTTTAAAACAAGCTGTTCTAAAAGGGAGATAAAATTGTAAAGTAGCCAAAGCATTTTCTATAGAAATAAGAAAACTATCAGGAAATTTAAAAGCATGCTATTTATAACAAGTAATATGATTGGATGGTATATAGATCATTACAGTAGTTTGTGATCTGTATTAATAATAGCTGAAATAAAGGTTTTTAAAATACTGTATGAAGTTTATCAAATCAGTTAAAATATGTAATGCACTTTGCAAATTTTCAAAGTGTTCTATTTTATTGTTATTTTTATATTTCTGATGTGTTTGTTTAATTTATACCATTTATCATAAATTTTTAGTAAGACAGTGCTTAGAGGAATTATTGGAGATCCTTGATATCTTTTATAAAAGTTCAGTTTACCACCACCAGGACAGAGAGCACTTGTTCAAGAACCATGGGCTCAAAACAGCTTGTCCCTACTATTCCTGGAACGTTGTTGAAATGCCTCCAGTCACTCGATTTTGCAGTCCTAGTCTATTTATTTTAGAAAATGTTATACTACCATTAGGTCAAGATTTCTGTTTTTACTATTTCAGGCAATTGGAGAAGGCAGCATACCTAGGTTTAGTTAGTCAATCAATAACCATTTATTAAGTCCTTACTATGTAAAGAAATGCAAAAACTATCCCTGTCCTCCAGAAGCTTTCTAATGAGGTAACATGTACACAACTAGTTACATACAACATATATACAGAATAGATGGAATGTCACCTGAATGGATAAGGCATTACTAGCTAACAGGGAGGAGGGGGTAAGAAAGGTCTTTTGCACAAAGTGGCAGATCCCATTTAGTCTTAAAGAAAGCCAGAAAAGCTAAGAGACTGAGGTGAGAAGGGAGGGCATTCCAAGCATGAGAGACAGCCAATACTAAGGCATGGAGATGGGATATAGGTAATATAGGCCAGTTTTGCTGGATCAAAAAGTGTATGGAGGGGAATTAAGTAT
This sequence comes from Trichosurus vulpecula, assembly GCF_011100635.1. NCBI lineage: Eukaryota > Metazoa > Chordata > Mammalia > Diprotodontia > Phalangeridae > Trichosurus > Trichosurus vulpecula. The sequence continues at coordinate 188,225,685 of NC_050575.1, read as the reverse complement.
AAGGCGAATAGAAAGGGACTAAGTTATGAAGAGCTTTAAATATCCAAACAGAAGACTATATTTGATCCTGGAGGTAAAAGGGAGCCACTGCAGCTCACTGAGCAAAGAGTGAGCCAGACCAACACTTTAGAAAAATCATTTTGGCAACTGAGTAGAACATGGATTGGAGAGAGATGTGAGACAGGCAGACCACTGAGGAGACTGACAATAGTCCAGGCAAGAAGTGATGAGGGCCTGTGCTAGGGTGGCAGCTTTATTAGTGGAGATATGTATATGAGAATTGTGAAGGTGGAAATAAAAAGAATTTTGTAATGGATAGGATATCTAGGGTAAGTGAGGAGTTGAGAGCTTCAATAAAAGCTGAGAGCATGGATGACTAGGAGGATGGTGATACCTTTAAAAGTAACAGGGAAGTTGGGCAGAGGGAAGGTTTTTAGAAAAGATTGGGAGGATCAGGAGAGGGTTGTATCAGGAACCCTTTTAAAGAGGAAAGAGTATGCAGGAGGAGAAAATGGTTAACAGTGACATCCTGCAGAAGAAAAATCAGGATAGCGAAAAGGCCATTAATTTTGGCAAGAGAGCACTGGAAACTTTGGAGAAAAGTTTTGGTTGAATACTGAGGTGGGAAGCCTAATTGCAGAGGGTTTAGAAGAGAGTACAAAGAGAATTAGAGGTAACAAGGGTAGATGACTTTCTAAGGGAGTTTTAAGTCAAGAAGGAGGGAAGAGATTGATGTAAGTGTGGGTTTTGTTTGGGGTGGGGGTGGGGAGACATGGCCATGCTGGTAAGCATTAGAGAAAGAACCACTAAACTGAAGAGTGGGGAATGATAGTGGAAAGGTTGAAAGGGGCTAGGTTATGAAGGGCTTTGAATGCCAAACATAGGATTTTGTATTTGATCCTGGAGGTGGGGCAGGGTGTGTGACATGGACCTGCAATTTAGGAAAATGACTCTGGGGGCTGGAAAATGGATTGGAGTAGCGAGAGACTTGAATCAGGTAGACCCACCAGTAAGTAGGCTATTGGAGTAGTCCAGGTGTGAGATGATGAGGGTCTGTACTAGAGTGGTAGCAGTGTCAGAAGAGAGGAGGAGTGTTGGAGAGATGTTGGAAAGGTGAAGTTGACCTTGGCAGCAGATTGGATGTGGAAGGTAATAGTGAGAAATCAATTATGAGCCTGATGAACTGGGAGGATAGTAGGAAATGTGCTTGGGGGGAGAAATTTTGGAGAAAAAGATAATGACTTTGTTTTTTAACATACTGAAATTAGGACATCTACTGGACATCCAGTTTGAATGTCTAAAAGGCAGTTGGAGATTCAAGATTGGAGGTCAACAGAGGCTAGGGCAGGATAGGTAGATTTGACAATCATCAGCATAGAGATTATAATTAAATTCATGGGAGCTCATAAGATCACCAAGTGAAGTAGTATAGAGAAAAGGACACAGGACAGGACCTTGGGAAACACCTATACTTTTAGAGGGCATGATCTGGATGAGGATGCAGCAAAGGAGACTAAGGAGCAATTAGATGGGTAGGAGAATCAGGTGAGAGTCGTGTCGCAAAAACCTAGAGAGCAGTTTTGGTGTAATGATAAGGTTGGAGGCCAGTTGTAAGGAGTTAAGAGAGTAAGAAGAGAGAAAGTGCAGGCACCTATTGTAGACCTTTTTAAAGCCTTTTTTAAATAAAAGAAGCTGCCACATTGCCATCCTAGATGAGATGGAAAGGGAAGATATCTGAATTAAAACAGGCCAAGGGGGAAACATTCATATTATTAGGCTTTTAAGTTTAATGAGGACCGGGGTTCTGTCTTAGCTAAACTCTATATTTCTGACAATCTATACACAGTGGCCACTTAATACTTGTTGAATAATAGTATAATCATTTCAGTCTCTAAAAATAAGAATTTTACCTCCAGGCCAGGAGATAAGAGGATACAGACTGGAGTGTGAAGTTGACACAGGTTTACCATATCTGCTCCCAGGAAATAAGGTAAATAGATTGGGGGGGAGGGGGCACAAACTAGAAATTTTAAATACTTCCACAATGGATCACTGACTGCCCACAAAAGCAACTGAAACCATCAGCTGGTCATTATACTGACTAAACTGAATGAGTGCATAGTTCAGATTGTTTCTAACAAACACCCTCTAATCAACAAATACTTATTGAGTAATTCTGCTAGGCACCATGCCTTAAATAAATTAAAAACTCCTTACAGTCCTCTTGAGTGCTAAAACTAGTGTAAGAGCAATTACAAAAGAATTGCCTACCTCTGTGGCAATGGCTATCACTGCAAAGGGGGATTCAGAGAAGGGTAAGATTTTTGGGGTTGAAGTAATCTGGGAAAGTTACATGGATAAGGTAGAATTTGAACTGAGGTTTGAAAGACAGGATTTGTACTGAGGGCGAGAAGAGGATAGAGTTTTACAGAACAAATCTTTTTATCAAGGGGATTTGTTCTGTGAAGTTTGGATTCAGTCAAAGGGCTGAACTAGAGGGCCACATGCGGCCTCGAAGTCGAAGGTTCCCCACCTCTGGGATAGACCTTTAAAGAAGAGCAGTGTTATAGCGTGGTACAAGGGAACAAGTATTAAATGCCTACTACGTGCTTGGAATGGTGCTAAGCACTTTATATAAACATCCCATTTGAACCTTTACAACTATCCTATGATGTAGGTGTTATCCCCATTTTACAGTGGAGGAAACTGAGGCAAACAGGTTAAGTGTCAGCTACGAAGTATCTGAAGCTAGATTTGAATTCAGGTCTTCCTGACTCTAGGGTCCAGAGTTTATTCACCATGCCATCTAGCTGTCTCCAAAGTAAAAAGCCCTGGAATCAGGAGAGTCCCAAGTAAGAATCTTGGTTATTCCCATGTGTGTGACCATGGGCATCTTACATCCGTGAAATGGGGAAAACTACTTGTAATACCAACTCAAGGAGTTATGAGGGTTAAGTGAAATGTAAATTTGATATAAATGTTGGCTATTACTGAAAACATTGAGGAGAGACCTTCCTGGTTGGAGTCTCAGGTATATGTTGCAGAAGTAGTGAGAAAAAGCTTCCATCAGTTGGAAGGAGCCAAACTCTGGGTGGGACTGGGGAAGGGAAAGGATAGGAAGAAGCTTGAAACCCATCAATTTGGGCTTAATTAGGATGAGATGATATGAGTTCCTTAAAAGGAGAATGGCATAATGAAAGCAGTATAGTGGCTGGGAAGATTAATCTCACTGTATAGATTATGAGTACAGAAAGAACCTATTAAGTACCTACTTTGCAACTAGACATTGTGGATACATAAATGGAACATCCCTTGCCCTCAAGGAGCTTATTATTCTGTTAGGATGATATAACATATTCACACAAAAGTAAATACAAGATATTTAAAAAATAAACAGTGATTTGTGGCTGCCACTAATCCCTGGGGGAATCTCCAAAGGACTCTACAAGGATTTAGCTTGAACTGAGCCTTGAAGAGAACTAGGGATTCCAAAAAGCAGAGGTGCAAAAGCAGAGGATGGAATGTTATGCATGGAGAGCTACAAGTAGGCCAGTTTGGCTAAAGAATAGTATGTGATGCAGAATAATGTATAATTTTCCTAGAGAGATAAATTGAAGCCAGATTGTGAAGGACTTAAATGGTAAAAAGAGGGGTTTGTATTTTATTCTAAAGGCTAGCTGCTGAAGTTGAAGTGGGGTGTCACATAGATCAGCTTTTTGGGGGCAGTTATATGGAAGGATTGTAATGGGGATAGATGGGGTATAGGGAGACTGATTAGGAGGCTACTGCAATAAACCAGATAACAGGTCATAAGGATCTGGACCAGAGTACTTTTGGGGCAAGTAAAGCACAGAGATATGAGATGTTCAGGAGGCAGAATGGAGAAGACATGGAAACTAATTGGATGTGGAGGTTGAGGGAGAGTGAAAAAGCTAGACTCAATGCAAGCATTCACTGTTTACTATGACGTTGTGCTGGGCTCTGGAGACACAATGACAAAAATGAAGCCACCTTTGTCCTCAGTGAGTTTATAGTCTACTGAGGGAGATGACGTGTATGTATGTAAATATACACAAAATAGTAATTTAGGAGAAGGAGGCTAAGAGGGAACAAAGAAAGGCTTCACTTAAAGGTAGTGACTGGGCTGAGTTTTGAAGGGATTCTGGTGGTGAGGAGGGCCATTCTAGGCATGGAGGACAGCTTGTGCAAAGAAAGCACTATCCATAAAGTTAGTGAGTGGAAGCAATTCATAATAAGGCTAGAAAGGTAATTAGGGTCCAGTTAAGGGCTTTAAATGTCAGAGGATTTTATGTTTGATGATAGGGAATCACTGGAATTTACTGAATGGAAGGGGAGAGGGGGAAGGATGGCAACATCATCAGATCTGTGCTTTAGGAAAATCACTTTGGCAGCTGAGTGGAGGATGATTGGAGTATTGAGGCTGGAAGACGCACCAGGAGGGCATTGCCATAGTGCAGGAAACAGGTGATAAGAATAAAAATTAAGGTAGTGGCTTTGTGACTAGAGAGAAAGGAAAAAGTGAGAAATATTACAATCCTAGGTTGCAAATCTGGGTGATTGGAAGTATCATAGGGCCCTTGACAGAAATAGGTAAGAGAAGTGGTGGGTTTAGGGTAAATGAGATGTGTTTTGGACATGTTGAGTTTGAGAAGCCTATGGGACATCCAAGTAGAGATGTCAAACAGGCAGTTGGAGATTCAGGATGAGTTCAGGAAAGAGATGAGGGCTGGATGTGTGTGTGTGTGTGTGTGTGTGTGTGTGTGTGTGTGTCTGTGTGTCTGTGTGTGTGTGTAGAGAGGGAGAGAGAGTAGATAGATAGATTTGGGAGTTACCTAGAAGACAGTTGAATCTTTTGGAGATAAAGAAATCACCAAGAAACAGACTGCAGAGAAAGAAGAAGAGAGGACCCAGGAGAGAGCCTTTGGGTATGCCCAGTCATAGTGGGAAATGGATGACGAACTTGCAAAGCCACCTTTAATAATAAATGGTAATGAGAATGTCACAGCAAAGTAGTGTCAAAAACGCAGGGAGCAGAGTATCCAGAAAAAGGGGATGGTCCAGAGATGTCAAGGAGGTTGAGGACTAGAAAACATTTAGGAGACCATTCAGAAGTTGTAGTAGTTTAGGTATAAGGTAATGAGGGCCCCAGATTACAGGGATTTTAAAAGCATAGAAAAGAAGTAGACTGCCTTGCATCGGTTTGCCAATGAAAGAAACTCCATGATAACTAGAAATGATAATAGTGACTGTCACGAAGATATAAAGAGGTTTGAATGTTGAAGAAGTTCACTGACGGTAACACGGAAGATTCAGATAAGTAGGGCCTAACTATGGAAACAAGGCCTCAGAGGATGTGGAACGCAAAGCCAAGTGAAGTTTGGAGATTACAGGGAAGTACGAGACAAAGAGTGACTGATAAGGCCAACACTAAGCAAATCTGGTGTTCAGGCCTCCTCTTGATTCCTCCCCTTTTATTCTTAGCCAGTATCCTTATTCTCTTTCTCAATTTTATAAAAATCCTGCTAAGGAGAGAGAGAAAATGCATTCATATAACAAGTAAATAATTGATAAAAATCATTCCTAGGGATATATGTACTTTAACAGGGTACAAAAAGCCTTAAACAAATAGCTGAGGCTTTTACTTAATCACTCTAGGCAACTCGATTTGAGTGGGCCTCGACAGGAATAAGTCAGACTGTGATTGGTAAGGGAGAAATGAGTGAACCTTTTTTCCATTTCGGGATGCTTCCATCAATGAATCTGAAATTTGCTATCTGTAACATGCATTAAATGGTTGTTGGCCAGGCTCACATAGGGATGTAGCATGGTGATATGGAATACATTCAATAAGCATTGACTAAGCACCATGTGCAAGGCACTGTGTGAGGCATTAGGAAAATATGATCACATTTCAGGCAGCTTCATTTGCTACACTGCAAATTTTTTAACTTTATGCTGTGGATAGAGTAGTTTAATTTTTTTTTTTTGGTTAATCCCACTGGTACTTACAGATAGAACACAACTTTTAAAGTAAAGCTCAGCAGGGACAGAGTGAAATAGGAACTTTTGGGGCTCTTTTCTTAATACTGGGGGTTAAGTTGCTCATTCAGTAAAAAGAGTCTGACCTATTCAATTCAATTAAATACCAAAGAGTAACCTTCCCAGTATTCTCTTAACCAAGAAAAACCTTGTAGAACGGACAGTGGGAATCATCACTCTTATTTTTATAGTCAGAAACTTGAGGCACAGAGATAGCAGTAACATCAGATTTGAGTATCTTGATTTCTTTCACATTCTTTCCATTAGATTACAAAACATCAGAAAAATGACTAATATGTTTCCTTTGCACTTTGAGGTGTGGGTATCAAAATCAGTATAGCATTTTGTCTGCTATATTTATTTCCTTTGAACTAGATACAGCTTGTTAATGTTATTCATTCAAATAATGACAGGTCAGATGTAGCATTCTGGGCATATAATAGAAGCACTTGGTGAATAGGATTCACAGAAGTTTCAGGCATGAAACTTCCTATGTAATGACAAACTTTTAAAGTCCATTCCACTCTACTGTAATGTATTATGTATAATTTTGCCCCATTTTTATTTATCTATAAGAAATGAAGTGGTAGTTGTTGGGAAGATCTATATAGCAATATAAGAGTTCTGAATGATGCTAATATTCTTTCAGTGATAACCTTAGGTTCTATAGAAAAGGGCTTTCTATGCTATAGTCAATTTTCCTTTGAACTAGATACATAATTTCATTGTTATTGGGTACCCTTGATAAAGAAATTCTCTCTACTAATATAGACTGGTGCCTGACCTGCAATTTGTACTCAGAGAATTGCCTGAGGCACTGGGAAATTAAGTGACTTACCCAGGTTCACAAAGCCATGTCAGAGGCCAGAGTTGAAGCTAGGTCTTTTCTGTGGCCAGCTTTCTATCCACTACACTTTTCACTGTTGGCTATTTTATAGCCAATTTCATATCTTGCAGATATTTCAACCCCTACCTAGTACATGAGACACTATAGGATTAGAGAACATAGTCGGTCACCTAAAATTTAATGAGGATAGCAGACAGGTCATTCTGTAATTTAACAAATGTAATTGTCTCATGACTGATTTGTAAATTTTCTGTACTAGAGAGATTACTAAAATGGTTTTGTTACTTACTAGTTGTGCTGTTAAGGACTTTGTAATACTCCTACAAGAGTAACTTGATTCCCAGTTTATATAGAGATTTGAGTTATAGAATATTAAAGGTTAATTATGCAAAATACTAGTGGATAGGGAATAAAGAAGTATTAGGGTATTAGGACAATGGTCCTGAGATAAGCCTAGGATGGTAAACCCAATTCTAGTGAGATCCCAAGGTAATCCGCTTGTGGGGAGCATTAGACTAACAGAAGTAGAGCTATTATCTCAGAAATACTTTCAAAGATTATTATTTTTTCATACTAAGCATGTATAGCACTCTTAAGTATGGTGCTGTATACAAAGGATAGGTGCTGTGATTTCATTAGTATATGGGATTTTGCAGATGAGGACCCTCCTTCTACCAATGGGGGTGGGCACTTTCTCTTCAATTGGAGTTGGAGAAGCTGCCTAGAGAACCGCTAAGTTAAGGGACTTGCCCACAGTCACATGGCCCAAGTGACCATGTCAGTGACAGGACTTGGACTCAGGTCTTCCTGGTTCTGAGGCCAGTTCCTCTATCCATGCTGCTATTCTGCTATATAGAAAAGGAATAAAACATGGTACTTGATCTCAAACTCAGTCTAATTAAGAGGTCAGTAGTTACATGAAAGTCAAGAATATTTACATAAGCATACTCCATGTGAGATTTCTGGAAGGCCCTGCAGACATAAGAAACACACAAAAATGAGATCAATCCATTTTATTGCATTGATTTTCAAACAGCCTCATTTGAACTTTGGTCAGTAGGGGGGGCAGTAATGCTGCAAATATTTCTCAAATACTAAAGATAAGACTCAGTCACATTCTCCAGCTAGGATTTTTGTGTCTTGCTGCCCCTAATTTGTTTTTATTCACTTGAGAAATATTTTTACAGGTATGGGTTTCAAAATCGGTTATAAAAAGTTTTACATTTTTGTCAGGAACATCAGTTTGACTCCTACCTTGGAAACTATGAGACCATTTCAATTTCCTTTAAAAAATACAAGAGAACATAGCAAAATTTCATTTAAGAAAACCAAAGAGAGGGAAAAACTGACCCCCTATAGGAAAAATAATTTTGTTAGGTCTTGTGATAGACAAAGGAAATCATAAGGAAAATACTGGGGAGACAATATTATTTAGGAGGCAGGTAGTGATAATTGTAGAGAAGATAAAAGGCTTAAATGTGGGAAAATAGTCTTAACAATTAGCTCTAGCTTCTTACATATGTAAGGCCTAGAAAGCCATCTTGCCTGGGCAACTTTGCTAGGATATGTCTTTAATATTAAAAAAAAACCTGAGTTTTTTTGGGGGTAGGTGGGGTATTTGGAGAAGCAGCATGGGGTAGGGGTTATTAACCTGGGGTCCCTGAACTTTGATGGGAAAAATGCATCTTTATTTTCACTGTAATTAGTTTCCTTTATAATTGTATGTATTTTATTTAATGCATTTAAAACATTATTTTGAGAAGTGGTCCATAAGCTTACCAGAATGTCCAAAGGGTCCAAAACACATACAAAAAGGTTAAGAACTTTTGGTGTAGTGGAAAGAAGACTGGACTTGGAGTTAGGAAGACCTGGGTTCAAATTCTACCTCTGACACAAGCTGTATGACTATGAGCAAGTCATTTGTATCACTTCACTTCTCTAAGTCTTAACTTTCTTATCTATAAAACAAGAAGAATACTTTGTACCTACCTCACAAAGTTTTTGTAAGGATCAAATGAAACAATGTATCTAAAATGATTTACAAACTTTAATCATCATCTAAATGCCAGTTATTAGTAGTAGTAGTAATGGCAGTAGTAATAATGGTTATTAGTACTGCTACTAGTAATAGTTAGTTTCATTAATAATGATGATGATTAAAAAGAAGAAACCTAGAATGGTCCAAATGGGAGGAAAACATACTTGGGAATTATATGCCCCTAAATAATAAGATATAACTATAGTAGTAAGCATAGCTTCTATATTTTATGAACTTCTTTCATTCTGGAGGATAAGACAGAAATAATGCAAGGCAGGAAGAATAAATGGAAATGTGGCCTTAAAACTGTTTAATATACTTAAATAATACAGCCAATTCAAGAATTCAAGGTCATAATCTTCTTCCTCTACTATTATTTAGTCATACACTTAACAGTACTATAACACAAAAATTACAAATATGGAAACTTTTAGATAATTTCATCATTCATATATTTCTGAGCTGGTAGTGAGCCATAGAGTTGTTTTGAGTATTTGGCAACTTTATGAATATAGGCTGCTGAACAGAGAGATAATCTGTGTAAGTTGTTTTATATATTTGGGTGTTTAATGTTTGCAATTTGATGTTGGTGACTCAATCAGAAGAGATGTAGGGGGAAAATATGGCAGAGAAAGAAAAAGGAAAAGGAATCAGGCACTATGAATGTAAGATCAGGAATGATGGGAATTAATTACTAGTCTTACCTATGTTAGACTGCTAGGTGTTGAAGTGGATGGCGTGCCAGGCCTGGAGTCAGGAAGACTCCTCTTCCTGAGTTCAAATTTGGCCTCAGACACTAGACCCTGGACAAGTCACTTAACACTGTTTGCCTCAGTGTCCTCATCTATAAAATGAGCTAGAGAAGGAAATGACAAACCACTCTGGTATCTTTCCCAAGAAAATCCCAAATGGGTCACAAAGAGTTGGACATGACTAAAAAAATGACTGAACAACAAAACATCCGTTGAAACTCCATCAAAATGATGCAATAGAGAAAAAATCTATAAGGGAAAGTTCTATGATGTAATATAATAAAAATGAATTATATTTTGTGACAGAAGGCATAATTTAAAAACCAAAATACATTAAAAGTACTGTGATACACCCAGAAGCATTTAAAAATAGAGAGTTGAATATACTTACCATTTTACATTCAATAATAACACAATTACCAGAAAAGAGTGAAGAGGGAGACATTTTATCCACTGAACTAATTTCATTCAGGCTAAATTCTTCACATCTGCTGTATGGCAAAAGATGTATGTGTTCTGATGAGTTCTCAGTGAAAACAGTGTAACTTCTTGTATTATTATGTGCCATGTGCTGCTCATTAATTTTTTAAGCATTCATTCCTAAAGCTGTCACATTTAACCTCCCAACTCCCCAAATAAATACGTATGTGGATCTGGATGAGAATGACCTACATTGGTGAATACTAAAATATCAGTAATCTCTTACATTACATATGCTAGGTTCAACCTAACCAAAGAAACTATTGATTGTATAAAAATATATACTCATAATAGTATTTGAATAACACCAAAGATCAATACAATTGTTTTTAAAATAATTATTAAAGATAAAGTTATTAGTCAGACACCCCAATACTTTTTCTTTAGTAGATCAGTGTTCCTGTATGTTCTTTTGGAGTACATTTCCCTGTATATGAGACAATGTAATTCCACTCATACCTTAGGTTGATAGGTGTAATCCAGAGCAGATAGTTTAAGATGATAGGAATCTCAAGGGGTTGATGATACGTGGGTTGAAAAGGGTAGGAACAACTAGAAAGTAAATAGAACAGCCATGATGGCAGCAGGGCTAGATGTAGCAAGAGGCTTCCTCTTGGGTTCCCAAGACCTCAGCACTGCCCAGCCTGTAGTGCCATGCCAAGTAACCAACATCCTTCAAAGCCACAGGCACTAATTTAACACCCTGTCATGAATTAACTGATGTTCTGTGGAGACAAATTAACAGATAAACTGAGGAAACAGTGGAGGTGGTAGTCGGGAATGAAAAGGTTCTGAGAGCCTTTAATAATTGATCAAGTTCCTTGTTATTACTTTGCCATTCTACTTTGATTAAACGTCTTAGATTTGAATTCTTGTGTCACTGGATTTGTTCTTGTACAAAGAAATTTATTGGTGGGGGCATGAACTAAAGAATGATTTATGGGAAGTTTTCCAAGATTGACTCCAGTTCATATAAACCTAGAGCTTGGGGCTCTGTACCATGGGTTTTATTTGGATACATCTTTTATGTTTGTATGTATGAATTCACAGAAAATTAAGAACTAATAACTATGATGAATGAGTCGATAAACCATATAATCACAATTGAATAATACCAAAGATTGAACTTTTTATTTCAAACTTTTCCAGTTAATATACTATTATTTAATAAATGTTAAATAGCTAGGACTTACTTGTAATTTTAAATTCTAAACCATTTTTTAAACTTTCAACAACAAAACAGATTCATTTTAGAATTCCAGAGTGTTAGGGCAAGAATGGATCTTAGAAATCATCTAGTTCAAGCCCTAATGATGAGAAGAAAGGTTACTATTTTGTTTTCATGATTCACCATTATTTAGATTATGTCTAAAAATAGACCCTTGACTCTTCAATCAAGGAAAATGTAAAACATGAAAAACCATTTTTTATGCTACATAGAAACACCAAAGTTAATAGTTTAAAAATGTGAGTCTTATATGGAATACTTTTCAAATTTATTCTTTTTATCTTAAATTGAACATGCTCTCTTATAATAGCAATTTAGATTTGAATAATAGACCATTAGGAGGAAGTACACCTCTAGCCAGAACGATGACCCCAAATCTGCAAATTAGAAAACAGCAAACACGTAAGATCCAAAATATTGAGTACTGGACTGTGAGGGAACATGTCCCACCACTGTTTTCAGGAATACCTGGTTTGGCAGGATATTATTTACATTGTTTAGAGGATTTTTGGTTGGATAGAAAAGAGATAAGAAAAATCTCTACTGGGATACATATGAGAATCCCTAAGAATTATTTTGGACGGCTATTACCTAAATTAGGATTAGCAGCTCAGAGAATACATGTATTGGCTGGAATGATAGATTCTAGTTATAAAGGAGAAATTATTGTAACATTTCAGAATTTGGGTAAAGAACCTATACAGTTTTATAAAAATGACAGAATAGTTCAATTTATTATTATTCCTTGTGAAAACTGACCCTCCTTCCAAAATAACTAGCAGAGGAAAGGAAGGGTTTTGTTTTACTGGTAGAATAAAATTGGGAGATAAAATATGGGTAAAACAGAAGCCGGATGATGTTCCAAAGGCTGCAGAAATTATAGCACGTGGGAAAGATAACACTGTAACAATTGTTTATCCAGGAGAAAATAATTATGAAACTGTTTCTTTGACTCATGTATTCTACCATGAATGAGGCTATGATAGTCTCTTTCTTTTTGGCTTTTGTCTGTTAAATTTGTTTCCTGCAGGCTTAGTACCATCCACCTGCGGAAGCCTGATTAAACCAGATGTCACTCCTGGATCTGTCCATGACCATGATGCATCATCCCTGGACCTGGCTTCAACTGAATTCTGGATGCCAGTTTGCTAAAGAACTGACTTCTCAAAAAGGACTCTTACCTCTTGGGGAAGGGACAGCTCTATGCCCAATTTCAGCAGGAAGAAGCTATGGAGGACGAGACCTTCGTACCTTACCCCAAGATTTTGAGCCCCATTAGTTTGAGGGGGGAATGATAACATTGTTTTATATGCTTACCTTGTGTTATCCCTTTTAAATTGTTGTGTAAAGTTCTGTTGACACCGCTCATCCTGAAACTCCCAATGCCCTATGCAATGGATAAGAAAAATCCTGGGGCTGAATGTAATAGCAATTTAGATTTGAAGATCTTTCCCATCCATTAATAGGCCATGTGACCTGATTACTTCACAGGAAGCCTAAGTCAGTAGGAGGAGCCTTGTGGTAGGAGGAGCCTGCTGAGAGGAAAAGGAAATTGTGTCACAGGAACTGCTGAGAGAGCAATTACGACAGTTAGAGCTGAGGGAAAGAGAGCAGACATGTGCTGTGGTGGCTGTGAGTGAGTTTGTTTGTGGGAAGGCCCCAGCAGGGGGTAGAAGGTTTTGGGATGGAGTGGTTCTCTGCTGTGGTACTGTATATTGAATTCTTTGGTGTTGTGATGGATTGGGCAGATGGCTTATGGGATCTGGTTATCTGGTGTCTGAATAAATGTTTTACTTCTACGTTCTATATGGAGAGTCTCTCACATTTTGCGATACAGAACTAAATAGGTGTATTCACAATAATCGTTGATGTCGTGTTTATTGCCTTGCTGATACATCTTTTAAAATAAGGAAAGTTATATGGTCTTAACTTAATAAAATAAATAGTAAAAATAAAGAAATATACAATTCATCTCAAATCCTCCTGGGAACTTGTTTCTAGTGGCTTCCACAAAACTTGAGATAAAGAATCAAGTCTAGTGGTCCCTACGGTGAATATATATGGCACACTTAATCTTCCTAATTCATTTTAGCTTATCTATCTCAAACACTGATATTTAATTAAAAGTTAAAATAATAAAAGTATACAAATTTTATTTCATCGATGTACTGCAAACTGCATAGTTTCACAGGATCACAGATCATAAATTCAGAGCTGGAAAGGACCTTAGGGGGTATTTAGTCCAACCCTTAAGTTATAGATAAGAAAAGAGGTTCAGGGAAGGGACTTGTGTAGGGATGATACACAGAAAGTGTCAGAGCGGGGCGGAGCCAAGATGGCGGCCGGTAAGCAGGGAATAGCGTGAGCTCCGTACCGAGTCCCTCCAAAAACCTATAAAAAATGGCTCTGAACCAATTCTAGAACGGCAGAACCCACAAAACAGCAGAGGGAAGCAGGGCTCCAGCCCAGGACAGCCTGGATGGTCTCTGGGTGAGGTCTATCCCACATGGAGCTGGGAGCTGGGAGCTGGGAATGGAGTGGAGCAGAGCCCAGCCTGAGCGGCGTGGAACAACAAGACCAGCAACCGGGCAGAGCATGCCCTAGCGCTCTGAATCAGTGAGCTGTGGCAGTTACGAGATTCTCAACCCACAAACACCAAAGACTGCAGAGAAGGTTAGTGGGAAAAGCTGCGGGAGTGGAAGGGGTTCGCAGTTCGGCTTCCAGCCCCGGGGGCAGCGGAGGTGGGGCAGCTACAGCTGTTGCTGCTTCTGGCTCCAGGCCCACCTGGTGGGAGGAATTAAGTGGCAGATCAGAGCAGGGGTGCACGGCCTGCTGAAGATCTAAGCCCAGGTCGGGTTGGGGGTTCTTGGGGAAGGAGCAGTGCTGGTGTGGCAGAGCTGGCACCTCCCCCCCAAACATAGAACATAGAACTCTGTAGTCTACAAGCAGTCATACCCCACTGAAAAACTCAAAGGTCAAGTTAGTTGGCTGGGAATATGGCCAGGCAGCGAAAACGCTCCGAGATTCAGTCTCAGACTTTGCATTCTTTCTTTGCCAACAAAGAAGACCAAAACATACAGACAGAAGAAATTAATAAAGTCAAAGAGCCTACAACAGAAACCTCCAAGAAAAACATGAACTGGTCCCAGGCCATGGAAGAGCTCAAAAAGGATTTGGAAAAGCAAGTTAGAGAAGTAGAGGAAAAATTGGGAAAAGAAATGAGAAGGATGCGAGAAAACCATGAAAAACAAGTCAATGACTTGCTAAAGGAGACCCAAAAAAATACCAAAAAATACACTGAAGAAAACAACACCTTAAAAAACAGACTAACTCAAATGGCAAAAGAGCTCCAAAAAGCCAATGAGGAGAAGAATGCCTTGAAAGGCAGAATTAGCCAAATGGAAAAGGAGGTCCAAAAGACCACTGAAGAAAATACTACTTTAAAAATGAGATTGGAGCAAGTGGAAGCTAGTGACTTTATGAGAAATCAAGATATTATAAAACAGAACCAAAGGAATGAAAAAATGGAAGACAATGTCAAATATCTCATTGGAAAAACCACTGACCTGGAAAATAGATCCAGGAGAGATAATTTAAAAATTATTGGACTACCTGAAAGCCATGATCAAAAAAAGAGCCTAGATATCATCTTTCAAGAAATTATCAAGGAGAACTGCCCTGATATTCTAAAGCCACAGGGCAAAACAGAAATTGAAAGAATCCATCGATCGCCTCCTCAAATAGATCCCAAAAAGAAATCTCCCAGGAATATTGTCGCCAAATTCCAGAGCTCCCGGATCAAGGAGAAAATACTGCAAGCAGCCAGAAAGAAACAATTTGAGTATTGTGGAAACCCAATCAGAATAACCCAAGATCTGGCAGCCTCTACATTAAGAGATCGAAGGGCTTGGAATATGATATTCTGGAGGTCAATGGAGCTAGGATTAAAACCTAGAATCACCTACCCAGCAAAACTGAGTATCATGCTCCAAGGCAAAATATGGATTTTCAATAAAATAGAGGACTTTCAAGGTTTCTCAGTGAAAAGACCAGAACTGAATAGAAAATTTGACTTTCAAACACAAGAATCAAGAGAAGCATGAAAAGGTAATCAAGAAAAAGAAATTGCAAGGAACTTAGTAAAGGTGAACTGTTTTGTTGACATTCCTACATGGAAAGATGACGAGTATGATTCATGAGACCTCAGTATTAGGGTAGCTGAAGGGAATATGCATATATATATGTTTATGTATATATATGGGTGAATGTGTATGTATGTATATATCTATGTGTGTGTATGTATGTATATATATATGTGTATATATATATATATATATATATATATATAGAGAGAGAGAGAGAGAGAGAGAGAGAGAGAGAGAGAGAGAGAGGACACAGGGTGAGTTGAAGATGAAGGGAAGATATCTAAAAGAAATAAAATCAAATTAAGGGATAAGAGAGGAACATACTGAGAGAGGGAGATAAGGAGAGATAGAATGGGGTGGATTATCTCGCATAAAGGAGGCAAGAGCAAGCAGTTCTGTGGGAGGAGGGGAGAGGGCAGATGAGGGGGGAATGAGTGAACATTGCTCTCATCAGATTTGGCCTAAGGAGGGAATACCATACATACCCAATTGGGAATCTTACCCCACAGGAAAGAAGAGGGAAGAAGATAAAAATAAATGGTGGGGATGATGGAGGGGAGGGCTGATGGGGGTGGAGGTAGTCAAAAACAAACACTTTCGAAAGGGGACAGGGTCAAGGGAGAAAATTCAATAAAGGGTGATGGGTTAGGAAGGAGCAAAATATAGTTAGTCTTTCACAACATGAGTATTGTGGAAGGGTTATACATAATGATACACATGTGGCCTATGTTGAATTGCTTGACTTCTTAGGGAGGGTGGGTGGGAAGGGAAGAGGGGAGAGAATTTGGAACTCAAAGTTTTAAAAACAGATGTTCAAAAACAAACAAAAATGTTTTTGCATGCAACTAGAAAATAAGATACAAAGGCAATGGGGTGTAGAAATTTATCTTGCCCTACAAGAAAGGAAGGGAAAAGGGGATGGGAGGGGAGTGGGGTGACAGAGGGGAGCGCTGACTGGGGAACAGGGCAACCAGAATATACGCCATCTTGGAGTGGGTGGAAGGGTAGAAATGGGGAGAAAATTTGTAATTCAAACTATTGTGAAAATCAATGCTGAAAACTAAATATGTTAAATAAATTAAAAAAAAAGAAAGTGTCAGAGGTTAAGACTTGAATCCATATCTTCCTGACTCTAAATCTAGCACTATATCTATTATGCCATGCTGCCTCTTCATTTAATTGTATAAATGAGCAAAAAGAGGACCTCATTATGTCTGTTACTTTATATAATCCCAATAATTTACTTCTATAAAGCTGAAGATAAAGTTAAAAATAAGAGAAAAAGAATCCTGCTTCATTTGCACACAGTAGCACTGATATGTAAAAGGAGTGTAGATGATATGACCTACAAAAGGAATATAAAGTGGAGAAATCTATTTGGGCCAAAAAATTTTTTTAAAATAATTAGGGGAATGTCAAGGAACAACAAAGAATGTAACTGCACCAAAAAATTTACAAGTTTGACAAAAATAACCATCAAACTTATTTTATGAGAGTCTAGGAGTATAGGAACAGGCATAGGAATTTAGAAGAAATATTATGACTATAAAAGAATAAATCAATAATATATATTAGTGTATAAATATTGTTGTGTAATGCATCATCCCCTTCTAAAAGGATACTAAAGCAAAGTTATCATAAACAGGTGGCTATTGTGTAATGAAAAGAAACAGGGTCTCCAAAGTAACAAAAAAATTTGTGCTGTCTTGATAAGTCAAAGAATTATGTGTAGAATAGTTAGAAAAAGAAACTATCTTAAGTGCAGCTTTGCTTTCTTTCAAGCAACACATCATTAGGAAATTAATTCTGTATGCCTGGACAACACAAGAAAAACTACAGGCTTTAGTCTGTCAAAGATATCAGTTTGGGTTCAGAATATAATATACAACAAATTAAATGTCCTATCCCCACTAAAGCAACAGATTAAAAATGTCACTTAACTTCAAAAGTACAAAACATGAGTCAGAAATACTTTAAGAAATATTTTTGAGTTTTAAACTGTTCCAGAAGGACTGCCCATTATTTTTTTTATTTAAACAAAACAAAGCAACACGACATAATACTGTTTGATCTTGTCTCTTGCAATTACTTGAAAATATTATTTTGGAATCCTCTTGACCTCCCTAACTAATCACTAACATCCGCTATAAATAAAGCAGTAATAAAAATTACTTGCAGTCCGCAAAATATGAATTTTTTTCAAATTTCTGGCTTATGTAACTTTTATTGAAATACCACTGTTAAAATAAATACTCTAAGATCTTAACTATCCAGATGAAAACTGACATTCAGTGAAGGAAACAATTAGCGCATCTTTACTGACCACGTATTATGTGGTTAGCAGTATGTGGCATTTGGAACCAACCGTTTCACTAATTTTTACAGCTTGAATAGAGGAGAAAAGGAAGGAAGCAAAAATGGTTTCTAAGGGACATATTCTTGCTTTTGCCACCTTAAATTCTCAAGCCTTTATATTCAACTAAACTTCCATTAAGCTATCACACCTCCAACAAAGTCTTATACCAATATGACATTGCCATGTGAAGGTGATTCAGATTCTTGAAGGCTGTGCCAATGGCACACAAGCTTTGGCAGGCCTTACTACCTTAGCTAAGCTTGGAGAGGGGCTGCAGGGTGAATTTTTTAGCCACAGAAACTCACGAAGGCCATCTATCAAATTATATTGTCAATGGGGGGAGTACCCACACAAAAGAAATCACAATTCTTGAAGTGTGGGATTACAGATAGGTACCATGCAGTTTAACACTAAAAGGGATCTTAGAAATAATTTAGGTGAATGCCCTAATTTTTCAGATGAGAAAACTGAGATCTAGAGAAATTGAGCTGCCCACACACATTATAAGTAGTGTATCCACTAGTCAAACTTAGGTTCGCTGATCATAAAAAATTCCACCTTCTTTCCACTATGATACTAATTCCTAGCAAAGATTTGTTAAAAAAAAGAGATGGAAGGAGGAGAAAGAAGAGTGTTCAACTTGATACCTTTGGGACAAATAAAAAATGCTATGATAGATTCAAACCTCAAAAAATGGAGAAAATATTTCACTCACTATTACCATCTCAGAAATGAAGCAATGGTTGATTTCTTCATTTACTGTTTTCATTAGTTACTCAAATCATAGAAACTTGAATAACAATTTTCCTTAAATGATTTCTGATGAACATCTAGTAATTTCAGTAACCTGGCCATTTCAGAGGCCATGCTTTGTTGAAGCACATCTGAAGAGAAAATAATATGCACGTTCATACAAACATTTTCTGTTATCTAATGTTCAAAGATAACGAACTTTTCCTTTAATTTTAAAAATATGTTTATTTACTTGATTTGCAATCGGCTGCATTATTTTCTTCAGCTTTTCAATTTTTTGAGTTTTCAGAAGCGCTTACTGATTCCACCTTCAAGGTAAATGTTGCCATTCCTGCTGGAAGTCTAGGATGCTGACTCTCTACAAACTGTTTCCCTGGCATACAATAGAAATGAATTAGTGTCTTGTTCCCCCTCTATTTTCCCTAAGTAGCTTCTTGAATTAACAGACCTTCACATACAGACATCCAGTGCAAAGGATTAATGAATACTGAACTTTTAAAGCAGATAAACGGATGACTTCTTTTGCAGTAAAAATTACTTACCAAATGGAAAGTACTAAATACAATATTTTATGAAAATGAATACTTGAGAACAATTTATGAATTCTCCACATCTAACCTTTTATCAATAATTTCTAGCTTGAAAATAATTCTAAGCAAGTTGCAGAAGTATATTACAATACAGGTGCTGCTTTAAACAAACCTAATACGAATACCTAGATTTACAAAATAGACCAATTCGGGTGATTACCTGCTTTACAAAAAGGATTATAGAATTCTATTCAATAGCAGGTGCCACTTGTACATTTAAAATATAATCTCATTAACAAACATTTTAATTATGCACTCCTTCAGTACACCTGTTTTGTAGAATATGACATACTTATGTCATCAGAAAGTCAAGAAATATTTCCTGTGTTCCAACTACATGCCTAGCCGTGCAGGTGATGATACTGTGGAATACAAAATGCTCTGAGATGTGGTCCTTGACTTTAAGGAGTTTATAATTCAATTGAGGAGACAAGAATAATACAAATGAAATCATTAAAGAATATTGTAATGAAACTTTAAACTGCATACGACTAATAATGGAAATTAAGAAGAAAAAGAGATCATTCGGGGTCAGTTAAGTCTGGAAAGCTTATTTAGATAAGGTAGAATTTCAGCTGGGCTCAAGGTGAGAAGAAATGTGAATGGAGAATCATCCAAGATGGAGACGGCTTAACATTAAGCAGAGCCACAGGAATGAAAAGGGCATACAGAAGGCAGTAAGGAATATTTGATGGAAATTAAGGATTGTGTCTTGGTATAAAGGTAACTACATCTTTACATTTTGTTTAGGATCTATCAACTGTGAATTGAAAAATAAGTATTTGCTGAATTGATAAGGTGTAACTAACTGGAGAGAAGGAGAAAGAAAGAGGCTAAGTTCTGTTTTGGACATGTCAAATTTCAGTAATATTGACCAAGATAACTCAAAAAGGATTAAAAGTGTCCATACACAAATATGTATATATGCATATATCTATATACATGTATATATGTGCATATTTACTTAATTACTGATAAATCTACATCAAACAAAGGATTATTTATTACGCAATTGCTGTGTGTAAGGTACTTTTCTCATAATTTCTTTCCCTAAATTTCTGGTTTCTTTGGGCTTCAGATGAGAATCATCATAAAATTCACAAGATCAACTATTAATCACTAGTGACATTCCAAAATATAAAGAATTTATTTTTAAAAATTAGATTCTGTCTAATTTTACATAGTTTTCAAGAGTATGTTTTGTTTCTATATTTTTCTGATGTTATTTAGTAGCCTCTTCCAAATAGGTTTTTGGTAAATAATCAGATTTTTCTTATAACCAGATCATTCAGGGTTTTAAATTCTAGTCCTTAAAATGATTTCTTTACATTAGCATATAAAAGAAAAATAGGGTTTAAACTGCATTTGGCATATCCATCAACTACTAAGCATTACAGTATATGATAAAGTATCCCATTCAACATTCCTAGAACTTTTTTCTTTTTTGGGGGCATGGGGGGCAGGTTGAGTTCGCAAGCACAAAAAGACAGGAAATAAATCACCTAAACAATAGTTTAAGTTGAAATAGATGTGGGAACTAACATGAAAAGGAACCAATAACGCTAGTGATATAATAAATGATGAAATAAAAGGAAGCATGGAAGATTCTGCAATTTATAGAAAAATGATAAAACATGTAAGTATTAAATACAAACAACTTACTATATAACAGATTCAATTTAAAATAGACATTCAAGACATATACTTAGCTACTATATACAAAATAATATTGAGATCAAATTAAAGTTATGCTTTTATCTATTTGAAGGATTGTGTCTTAGTATAAAGATAAGGAACAAATGAGAAATAGTTGAGATCATTTCTGACATAGTTATCATTTACCACATCAGGAAAGGACAGATACTTAGCTTTGGGAACTCTCAAGCAATTTGGTTTGTATATTAAGCTACTTCCAGGATACTCTTATACCAGAAGGTCTCTCATCGAGAAAGTTCAATATAAATTTTTCTTCAAAATAAGACAGAGAGAATTAACCCTGAACTGTATGCCCAAAATGCATTTTTTGTATGTTTTAGTCTCAATTACTTTGTCCCATCATATTAGCAGAGAGATAATGACTAGGCCTCTAATTCTACTGTTAAGGGAGCCCCCAGGTGAGGAAACTCCCTCTTGGAACAGTTCAAGTCAGTATCTTCTCTTCAATTTACAGTCTTAGAGAGTTGCCTAGAGCACTGAGAGATTACGTAATTTGTCCAGGGTCACACGGTCAGTGTATGCCAGAGATGAGACATATTAGACCCTGTCTTTTTCTTATTAAGTACTTACCTTTTTCTTAGATGAGAAAACTTGCTAGAACACCTTAAAATTAACAACAACAACAAATGCAGAGCAAAGTTTCTATAATGAATACTTAAGCCACATTCAAAATATTAGTATTTAATTCTGGCTTTCTCTTAAAAACCCTATAGGATTGGCTTTATTTACAACATAAGTAAATTCCTGGAAAAAGAGATACCAAACTACAAATTACATATATGTACATACACATATATAATACACATATATTATATATATGTATATATTTTTTCTTTATAGAACTGAAATGTTATAGTTGGAGCAACACAATTATCTTTAAAAGATTTTCTGCCTATGAATAATAACTTCACTTTTAAAATGACTCATGGCACTTGTTGAAATAAAGTGTGCAGGCTACATGACTCATATTATTGGCAATACTGTTTCAAAGCAATTTTCTACAAAAACAAAATTTTGCTCGACATGCTAGCAGTTTCGATTATGGCTATAATAATTACCAATCATCTATGAAAATCTTTTAAATGATCAACATCAAATCATAATGTAATATCATTTATATGACCTATTCATATATGTACTTAAATAAGCCAGTTATACAGTTCAGTATCATGCAAGTAAATCATATGTATCTTTAAATAAATTAATTGGAATATACACTTTATTGTTTTCATACACAGATCTCACTGTAAAGCTCAGATAAAAACATTTCACAATTTTATTTGCCTCTAATTTAGAAAATGAATTAATTCTTCACCCCACAGCACTTGATCATCAAACCTTATGGTGCATTTAGTCAAACCCTCTACCTACAACATCTTTGACAAGTGGTCTTCATATTTCTGTGTTAACACGGTGAGAGACAACTTAGTACCTCACAAGGCAGTCCATTCCATTTCATATAGCTCTAATTATACCAAGTTTTTCCTTATGCCAAGCCAAAACTCTGTCTCCCTGTAATTTTAACCCATTTTCCCACTTTTTCTTTCTGAAGCTACATTGAATAAATCTAATCTCTCATTCACATGACAGCTTTCACATACTTAAAAACAGCTACCATGTTCTACCTTGTGCTACTAGGTGGCACAGTGGATAGAGTGCCAGGCCTGCAGTCAGGAAAGGCCCATCTTCCTGAGTTCAAATTTGGCCTCAGATACTTACTACTTGTGTAGCCCTAGGCAAGTCACTTAACCCCATTTTGCCTCAGTTTCCTCATCTGTAAAATGAGCTAAAGAAGGCACTGTTTGAGCCTTCCTCACTATGCCAGTCATTGCAATTTGTCAATATCTTTCTTAAAATGTGCCTTGAACCAGGTACAATGTGATCTACTCAGAGAGGAATACAGTTGGATAATCAGCTCCCTTATTCTGGCTCATACTTCTATTAATGCAGTGTAATATTGCATTCATTTGTTGCTTTTTTGGTGGCTACATCACACTGTTGACTTGTGTTGATCTTGTGGTCAATTCCATCCTCTAAACCTTTTTCACATCAATTGTCAAGCCATGATCTTTCTTCCCTATCCTGTATTGGTATAATTTTTGAACCTAAGTGCAGGATTTGACATTTGCTTCTATTAAATTTCACTTTGTTAAATTCGGCCCAAATTTTCAGCCTGTTGATATCTCTTTGGACCCTTATTCTTTCATCGAAATGTATTACCTAACCCTTCCAACTTTGTGTAGACTTTAGACTTAGTAAATATGCAATCAGCATCTTTATTCAAGTCCCTAATGAAAAGGATAAACAAGCAAGAACATTGCCAACTTATAAATTGTTACAGAAATATGAGTCTCCAGCAGACCTTATGACAAACCACTAGGAAACATCTTCTAGGTGCTCATCATTAGAACGAACATGGTTTGGGTCCGGTTGTTCAACAAGTTCTTTATTTATTTTTCTCCTAATACTACTACTAATCAGACCACACCTTCCAGAGATTTTTCTCCATTTCTTTCACATGCTGACAAAACTCCATTTCTACATTGGATTTGATGCATTGGTAATCTCTGAATGTGGATTCAATAGAAGAGTGCAGCAGAAGCCAAATCTTATGGAAGAGTGAATAAGTGGTAAGGAAATAAGTAAGCAGGTGAAGACCCCTGGGAAAAATTGGGCAATGAAGAAAGAAGAGAAATAGGTCAATAGCTTGAGAGACAGCTAGGACTGAGTAAAATAAATAAAAGTCCCAAAAAAATCCAGGAGAATTTTAAGAGAGATTTTTGAAAAACCCTGAATCCAAGAAACATCTAAAGATCTTTCAAGTCAAATTCCCAGAAGGACTCAACTAATTGTCCAGAGATGGTATAAAGTGTTTTCAATTTGTAACAGAATCACAGAAGGACATAAGTTACTCAAATATTTAAAAATAATTTATGAAATCTGGAAAATTTTGAAGATTTAAAGGTCATTTCTGACCGTTCCTTGAATTTTTACAACTATTATTTTAAACTGTTAAGTCATGCTAAATATACAATTATATAAATATATTCTGCTATGATTTTAGGTTCTAATTATCACATAAGTTCTATTTTTATAAAATGATTGTTGATTTTCATATGTGGTTTATGTAATCACATAACATTATATTGTCATCTTGTATTTATATATTCAACTTTGTATCTCTATTATACACACAATCTCACTGATTAATGTATATCTTCAAAGTCAAAATTAAATATTTATTTTTGTGTGCTAATTCCAAAGTATTCTAAAATTAAAACGTTTTTGATAGTTAAATAGTTAAAATTTAATAAACTATTTAAACCATTACACATAAAAAGAGAAAGTTGAGGTATAACTGTTCCAGCCTATCTAAACATAAACAATCATATGAAATGAGTTTATGTCAATTAATAAGTACAACACACTCATAATTGCACTTTAACTTTTTGTATTCTTCTACTTTCCTACTTCTTTCAGTTGTCTTACTTTGATTTTCTGAATCTGTAAAATATGAAAACAATATTTAAGTTTTTTCTTTCTTGATATTTTTGGAAGAAATGTCAATGCTACCTTTAAAAGAAACTAAAAGCATAACTCACATCTAAATACAAAACCTTTCCCAGTAATAGACTTTTTCTAAATTTATGTCAACTGCATATTTCTATTAGACTCTTGAAATTTTCTTAACTTCAGCTCAACCTTGCAAGAATAAAAGGCTCATTAACTCATTATGACACTTGGCACTTGGTAATAAGCCTCATTATCACCGAACTGATTATGTTTTGAGGCATTACTAGGAAGAAGTAGTGATGTAGGAGAGAAGAGTATAGTACAGCAAACAGAAATGAGAATTATTCAATTATTTTCTCTAATGGTTTCCAAAGAGGCTTGAATCTATTCTTTTGTAGTGTTAAATTAGTATTTTTTTTTAACACAATGCATGTACTTGGTACATTTTTTTATGCATTAGTGAGATTTTTCTCAAAACCAAGGCTCTGTCCTTGGCCCTCAGTTTCTTGCTCTCTCAATATTCTTTTCCTTAATAATCTCAACTACTCCCATGACTTCAAATGTCACCCTGATAAAAATGACTCCCAAGTTCAGCTCCAAGCTCTCTTCTGAGCTCAAGTCCCATATTTATAATTGTTCCAGCAAGATAATTCAATCTGGATGGCTCATCAATATCTCAAGAGGTAAAAAACCAAGTTCATTGTCTTCATTCCCAAACCTATTTTTCTTCCTAACTTTGTTACTTTTGAAAATGGCAACAGCATTCTCCTAGTCTAGTCACTCAGGCTCAGATATTTGACTTCTCTTTCATTTGTGACTCTCACCTCATCAATCATCCAATCATTTAGAAAGTACCGTCAGTGTTTTCCAGAACCATTACTCTCTCTGTGCTTTGCTCACACTCCCCAAAACTGGAATATGGTGCTCACCTACAGAAACTGTACCTTTCAAAGACCAGTTCAAATACTACCTCCTTAATAAAACTTCCTCTGATCATTGCCCACTGGAAGTGATCTCTCTTCCTCTTATGATCTCCCATGACATTTTATCTCCTATGTAACTATTACAGTACAGTTTGTATTACATTTATTTGTGTGTGTTTGAGCTCTCCTACTTCCTTATAAGCTCCTGGAGTTTGGAGCTATGTTTTACTTTTTTCCTGCATTCACCTCAGCAGCTTGCAAAATGCAGGCTATACAGAAAATGGGCCAAAAATTTTCATTGAATTAAACTGAATATTTTAAAAATTCTCACAAATTTTTTAAACATGCTATCCATATTAACACTAACTGGTTCAAGGAAAAATTTGGACTCTTAAATAACTACTTTTAAATTCAGGTATTTATCAACTCTTCAAAAGTATTTTTTGAAAGTTTAATCAAACTTTCTAAAAAGATTTTTTATGTACTAAATTATACATTCTAAGTAACTAGGCACATATTAGGGGCGATGACATGTTTTTACAGTAGAAATAATAAATTTTCTTTACAAATTAAAACTAATGTTTACTTTAACACAACTTAGGAAAGTTTGAGAATATAAAACATCATTACAATTATTTGTGAATTAAGGAATGCTTAGACCATAGTTGGAATGAAAAAGTCATCTACATTTTATGTTTTAGGGTCCAAAGTAAATTTAATCCCTTTCAAAGACCAATTCAAATGCCACCTCTTCTCTAATGCCTTCCCCTGATCACTCCCCACCTCCAGAAGTGATCTTTCTTCTGACTTTCTATAGCATTTTCTGTACCTCTTTTATTCAACTTAATTTCCTTTGTAGACCAATATTTTAATGTGGTGAAAATGTAAAGAATAATTCTTTTTCTTTGCACATCAGATGGGCTATGTCTAGAACAGTCTTCTCTCCCCCCCATTTTAATTAAAGTACTATAAACAGTTATTTACACTGCCATTGTATGTAGACTAGCAATCCAGATCTTCCTATCTCCCCAATGAACCATACCATTTTACTTTTCCAGAATTTATATGGATTAGCTTTGTAGATGGTCCTAAATTCACCAGGTACAACTTTGCGTACTGCTAAATTTACCTTATTTTTACAGTGTGCTGCATTACTTACCCCATACCAACTTTGTCAGCCATGCTCCCAAAAAATAGAAGCCTACTATTCCAAAGTAACAAGATGTAAAAAACACCACCAATCCACTTTTGTTAAGGTTTTCTAGAAGTGGGTATGCCCAAATTCCTGATGTGTAATTTATCCATAGTATCCTAGAAATAACAAAACCACACATACATTTTTACCAAAAGCGTATATCCTTTCTATAGTATAGTTTGTATTCAATTATCACATAGGACTACCAAGTTGCATGAAATCTCATTTACTTGGTTAGTAGTAAAAGGACTCACCAATTTTATAAATAATACTAATGTAAGTCAGTTGGATTTGCTAGACTGACAGGGTATACAAGAGCCCTAACCAAGTCTCCTACCCCTGGGGTCAAGACTGAACAGTGCAATTTATCCAGTGTCAGCTGCTTTTTAGTACTGCATTCATTTATATATTATTGCAGTCATTGTATATATTATTCTCCTGAATACCAGTTCTTACAAGTACTCCCATATTTCTATTTATTCTTCCTATTCATAATTTCTTATGCTAAAATATTCCATCATATTCATATACTCCAGTTTGTACAGTTACTACAACATCATTGGGCACTCCTGTTTCCATTTTTTAGCTACCACAAAAGTGCTCTAAATGTCATGATATATAAGGAACATTTCTCATTGTCACTGTCCTCCTTGGCCTACTGCCATTTAGTGGCATCAGTAGGTAAAAGTTTATGAGCAGTTTAATTACATTTCTCATAAAATTTCAAATTCTTTCCCCACAATAGTTAGACCAATTCATAGTTCCAACAATGCTGCATTAGTGTGCCTATCTTTTCACAGTCTCCTAGAGACAGCTAAGTGGCACAGTAGAGTGCTAGGCCCAGAATCAGGAAGGCAGTTCTAATCCATACTCAGTCATTTCCCTTGGCAAGGCCTTTAACTTCTTTCTGCCTCAGTTTCCTTAAAAATAGGGATTAAAATAACACCTACCTCTCAGGGTTGTTGTAAGGATCAAATAAAATATTTATAAAGCACTTAACAAGATGCTTAGCACATAACAGATGCTTAATACTTATTCTCTTCCTACCCTTTCCCCTTCAATACTGACAAATTCCATCATTTACATTTGCCCATATGACTTTACCTTAAGTACGTTACAAATTTATATTATCCAGTTTCAACTGAGCCCTTACTGAAGCATGTTCTTCTATTCCTTCCAAGTTTAATTCCTTTATCACTATCTGCAGAAGTTATTCCACATCTTCTCTTTTCTCCTTAAACTTCTTATGCACCCCTCCACCTACCCTTTTTAGAGGGTCTTGCGTCTTTGCTGAGAAAACTGAGACTATTCTGTTTCAAAATCCTTTGATATATTTTTTTCCTTCTCTCCTCCTTTTGCCCACTCTCTGATCATGCAGTGACTTTTCTTTTTGTTAACACCAAACGCACTATATGTACCTTAGATCTCATGCTCTCCTGTCTTATCTGGCAGACTGAGCCTTCAATCATTCGCCTTTTTCTCTATTCTTCAATGTCTCCCTATCTACTAAATTTTTCCTTTTTTTTCTTTTTAAATGTATTACTTATTTTTGATTTTTTTATATTTTGAGTTCCAAATTCTCTCCCTCCTTCCAGCCCCTCCCCCACCCAGAGAAGGCAAGCAATATGATATCCTTTATACACGTGAAATCACGAAAAACATTTCCATATTAGCCATGTTGCAAAAAAGAAAGAAAAATGAATTGAGAAAATTATTCTTCAATTTGTACTCAGTTCATCAGTTCCCTCTCTAGAAGTAGATAGCAATTTTCATCATGTGTCCTTTGAAATAAACTTGGATCACTGTATTGATCAGAATAGCTAAGTCTTTCACAATTGAATAGCATTACAATATTGCTGTTATTGTGTACAATAACCTCCTGGTTCTGCTCACTTCACTTTGCATCAGTTTATATGCTGTATTTCCCCATGTACAAGATGCACTTTAATTTTGGGGCCTGAAATTTGAAAAAAAATGTATTACACAAAGTTATTGAACTCAGGTTTTATGCATCTGCTTATAACTTTCAGGCATCATTTGGGCAAGACCAGCGCGTGTACGCATACTTACTCCATTCCGTTTCATGAACCTGAAGCATCATTTGTGTCCTCCTTTGAAATCAGTAACTTCTTTTTCATCAGCAATTCTTGCCTCGTGCTGAACCATCTTTGTGGACAATGGAATTCCAATTGCCCTTTGCTCTTCAATCCACATCTTCAATTCTCTCTCTAAATCAGGCCATTTTGCTGACTTGCCTCTCATGGCCTTCTTCTGCCATGGCATTTTCAGTAGTGTTTCTTCTTCCCACAGCCAGTGTCAGACTGTTTTCTCAGTTGGAGGAGGACCAAACTTACATTGAGCAGCACGATTTCCATTCCCTTTTGCAAACTGAATCACTTTTAACTTGAATTCAGCACTGTACAAAACTCTTTTCTGAGCCATTTCTGGGCAGAATGTGGTGAAGCATTACAAATGCAAAACAACGAGCGCAGACAACAAGTGCAAAAAAGCAGGAAATGCAAGTAAAAAAATCTACAACCACTGTGCAAGATGCACCCAGTTTTTAGACCCCAAATTTTTCAAAAAAAGGGTGCATCTTATACATGGGGAAATACAGTAGGTCTTCCCAGGTTTTTCTGAAACCATCCCCCTTATTATTTCTTATAGCACAATAGTGTTCCATCACAATCACAAACCGCTATTTGTTCAGCCGTTCCCCAATTACTGGTCATTTCCTTGATTTCTAATTCTTTGCCACCACAAAAAGAGCTGCTATAAACAGTTTTGTACATACAGGTTTTCCTCCTTTTTCTGTGATCTCTTAGGGATTTTTATTGTTGTTCAGTCATTTCAGTTGTGTCCAACTCTTTGTGATTCCCAACTGGGGTTTTCTTGGCACAGATACTGGAGTTATTTCTTTCACCAGTTCATTTTACAGATAAGGAAACTGAAGCAAACAGGGTTATGTAGCTTGTCCAGAGTCACACAGCTAGTGTCTGAGACCAGATGTGAACTCAGGAAGGTGAATCTTCCTGACTCCAGGCCTGGTACTCTATCCACTGCACCCACTAGCTGCCCCTCTCTTTGGGGTACAGACCTAGTAATAGTAATGCTGGGTCAAAGGGTATGCAAAGTTTTATAGCTCCTTGGGCATAGTTACAAATTATTCTCCAGAATGGTTGGACCAGTTCACAATTCTACCAACAGTTCATCAGTGTATCTGTTTTGCCCTCATCCCCTCCCAGCATTTGTTATTTCTGATAGGAATGAGGTGGTACCTCAGAGTTGTTTTAATCAGCATTTCTCTAGTCAGTAGTGATTTGGCACACTTTAAAAAATATAACTATAGATATATTCTTCTGAAAACTGCCTGTTCATATCCTTTGATCATTTATCAACTGGGGAATGGCTCTTATTTTTGTAAATTTGACTCCATTCCCTACATATTTGAGAAATGAGGCCTTTATCAGAGAAAATTGCTGTAAAAATTTTTGGTATTACTTCATTGTCTATGGTTGTAACAACAATGCTGCTTGCCACTACTGTGGCTAAGACCAACAACGCCAGCACACAGAAGGGCTGCTAGCACAGGTTCTTCTATCTGTTTTTCTACGGAAAGCAACTTAAAGGGGTTTACAATCTCACTTTAATCAAACATACATATATCATTCACTTAATTCCGGGGAAAAAATCAGCACCCTGAACTTCAGAGCAAATGCAAACAGAAATTACAAGCAGAAATTGTAAACAGAGCAAAATAACATAAATCAACAGACAGGCATAGCAATACATGCAGAGTTACCAGAGAGAGAAGCACCAATATATGGGTTTTCAAAGCTGGGTTGGGGGGACTCCTTAACAGCTACCCAGAGTCTCCTCTGGTTAAATCACACTACACTCTTCCAGTGAGTGAGCCTCAAACAAAATGCTAACCTCAGAGTATATATATACTTCTACAGGGTCAGAGTGCTTCACACTTCTTGAGGGCTTCACTAACTAGCAAAAGGGTGTGGGCCTTCCTACAAAGGCAAGACTCAATCAAAGGCACTTGATTGGAGAAGCACTCCAAAAGAAAAAAAACAGTAAAAAGTCTCACTTTGCTTGCCCTTACAATGGTACCTTTTATCAAAATGTGGTTTCCCTGCTTACCTCTTTTAATTAGGTTTATTTTTGTTTTGTCTGAGATCATGACTGCTACCTGTCTACTAGATCTTTATTTGCTGCCCAAATCTCTCATCCCTAAAATATCCTTTACTGTACCCTACCCAATTCCCATGTTATACTTTTCAAGTCAACTTTTTTCAATGGAAATATGACTTCATATTTATCCTTAATAAATTTTACTTTGTTAAGACTCTGTCAATTATTTTCCTATCAACTTAAGTTCTTTTTGTCATTGAGTTGTTAGCTGTCCCTCTTAGTTTTTTATCATCTTCAAATCTGATGTGACATCTGTCTTTATCCAAATCATTTGATAAAGATGTTAAAATAGCAAACCAAGCACAATCCCTGGGGCACTTGCCTTCCTCAGTAATGTGAAATCACTATTACCCTTAAGATCTGGCCAAGTTCCAAATCCATCTGGTTGTACTATAAATGAGTCCAAAAGATCTCTTGAACTTTTCTCCCTCCCTTTTTGAAAACTGATACTTAAAAAATTACTGTTACTTTCCAATGATTCTTCCCCAATGTAATCTGCCCTTGTTAACAAGGAAGTACATGTAAGCAAAATAGTTCTACAAATTGGCCATGTTTGACAACATATTCACTGTCTATTGCCTACCACCTCTGTACTGAGAGAAGGAAAGTACGTTTCACTGTCAGTCCTCTGAAGTCATGATGTCTGAAGTTCTGATGTCTTTCACTGTTGTTTTCCTTTATATTACTGTGGTCACTTTATAAATGATTCTCCTGGTTATACTTACTTCACTCTTCATTAGTCCATACAAGTCTTCCCAAGTTGCTCTGAATATGCTTAGCTATTTTCTTCCACAAGACTATTTTGACTATCATTACCAAAATCTACATTTCCTAATCTATCCATTTAATAACTTTTCAAAAAAAGAAATATGGTTTGGCATGACCTGTTTTAGCCGAAGCTATGTTAGCTTTTTGTGATTACTCCTTATTTCTAGATGTTTTTGATCTTTTAAAAAGTTATTGTGGTCTTTACATCACCTTTACTTCCAAAGATGGCTCTCCCCATTTCCTACCCAGATGTCCATCTCTTGTTGCAAAGAAGAAGAGAAAAAAACAAACAGTTCAGCAAAAATAACCAGTACAGGATTTGAGTCTGAGAGTCCATTAAATGTTTTTTTCCCCCACATTGATAGTTCCACCTCTCCATTGAAAGGAAGGGGGGAATTTTCTCATCTCTTCTTCAGAGCCAACTTTGTTCCTTCTAATTATACATCTGTTTCTTGTGTTGTTACTATTCTCTGCATTTACCCTGTTGTTGTCATTATGTATATTTTTAGTTATATTTTACTCTGCATCAGTTTATGCAAGTCTTCCCAAGTAACTGAATTCTCTCAGTCATTTCTTATACACTATATTTCATTAAACTTATATACCACAATTTGCCCACCTATTAACCAGCTGATGGATATCCACTTTGCGTCCAGTTCTTTGTTACCACAAAAAGTGTTGCTGCAAATATTTAGATGCCATAATATTTTAAAAATATTCTTTCCCTCTCTGTAGGGTATATGCTGACTCATCTTTTTCATAAGAACAAAGTTTAATAAAATTAATTCATACTTCTTCATAAGAATATTCATTCAAAATATGCAATACTTTATCAAATATTTTGTTAAAATCTAGGAAAATAGCTATATCACTTCCCAATCTACTAGTTTAATAACTGTCAAAAAAGGAAATACAGTTAATTTGGCATGATTTGTTTTTTTTTTCTGTTAAAAAAATTTAATCTCCACCCCCAAGACTCTAAATGGAAATGGAAGCATCGAGACCAGTTAAAAAACAAAAATATAATAACAACAAAGAACCCCAAGCAACAACTGTGCTAGAAAGAAACTTCCAAAACTCTCAGGTTAGTCATTGTGGTCCCAGGACCATAACATGGAAGAAAACTATAATTTTAACTATAATTCAATCTATAATTTTAACTATAATTCAATCTGGCAAAAGAAGCATAGCACACATAAGAAAATGTGACCTTGACGGCAAACTTGATGGTGAGGACAGAAGTTATTGGAAGTTATACAACATAAGTGGAGATCCAATCCAATCCAATCTAATCCAATAAAGATTTATTAAGTGCCTGCTATGTACCAACCACTGCGCTAAGGGGTGGGGATAAATTAATAAAAAGAAAGATGAAACTTGCTCTCCAGCTTTCAATATAGAGGGGGAGGCAACACACAAACGGAGGCAGGGAAATGGAAGGCAGGGTAGGGACGGAGACACTGACAGGTACCTGGTACGTGGGCATCTTGTACTGTGAAGTTGAAACCAGGCAGAGTAGCAGATGCAAAGTGGAGTGAGCTCAGTCCAGTCTCTAAGGCATTGGGAGAAGTTTGGTGCTCTGCCCTCCAGCCCTCCAATTAGAGGGAAGAGGAAGGTGAGGGAGGTGGTGTCATTCAAGGCTTGAGTTAGTAGCATAGTGGTAAGTTTAGAGGTGATGAACTTATCCTGGGAGGGGCATCTTCTTGCCTGGTGTTGAAATCAGGCAGAGCAAAGTACAGTGAAAAGATAACAGTTCTTTTGATTAAACCTTAAGAGTACATAAGAAGGGGCATAAATGTGCCTATACACAACTCTGAAATAATTTGATAATAGTTTACTAAAATGATAGCCATGGCATTGACAATACTGAGTGCAGAATTTTAATGTATACACAGATTTTACAGAATGGCTACTGAGAGCAAGAGCTCAAAATACAGTCTAACAACATGGAAGAGTCCTGATGAGAGGCAGAATTTTATTGAAGAGAAAAGATATACTGTAGAATTATTGAAGTTTAATAAAATTAATTCATAGTACATAAAACATATACAAGAATTATTAAACATTTTATATATTACATGCATGTAGTATAATTTGATGTAATAATTCACTGGGAAAGATCCCAACCCTTTGTCTTTCCTTATCAAGACACAGGTATAGATGTATCCTTATCTATCTACAACTCACATTTGTTGTTTATGTACTTGGACATAAGTTTGTGATGCTTTGCACTGAGAATTCGTTTCTGTCTGCAGCTGTTTTTTTTTTGATAATAAATCATAAATAAATTTATTTTAAAACAATTCTTTGGTATACATATAATTTTACCATTTATTAAAGACAAAAGCAAATTTGCATACTAATGAGGTGGACGTGCTTGTTTATTTTTACATAAAGAAGTAAATCTTCATGGAATATTTGATACTGCAGGATATAGAGCATCTTCAACATATTGTTGATCGATATTTTGATATTTTAGTCAATGCTGAGAACACCACTTTGCATAAATATGTAGTACAAAATGGCAGAAGTATGTTTAGGGCCATTTCAGAAATTGTGGGAAATTCTGTCCTAATCCCAAGCCAAAATTCATTTAATGGTTTTTTAGGAAACTCAAATTTTAAACCTGTCACTTGATAACTTGGCAAATTCTTCTTGAACTTTTAATGGCAGGTGACTCATATTTTTTTATTTCAATTGAGTATGGTTTATGAACCCAACTTAGTTTTTTAGAATCAAAATTTGAAGGGAAGTATTTTTGCAACTGTGTCTCCACGCAGTTCAGATGATCAATTATAACTCTTACAACTAAATCTTTGGGAAGGTAATTTTCAATTATAAAAAATCATCTATAGCTGTAAACATTTCTTTTTTTATCTTAAAAATAGATGTCAATTTTTTAAAAATTTGTTTAATATATTTAGTTTTCAGCATTGATTTTCACAAGAGTTTTAATTACAAATTTTCTCCCCATTTCTACCCTCCCACCCACGCCAAGATGGTGTATATTCTGGTTGCCCCATTTCCCAGTCAGCCCTCCCTTCTGTCACCTCACTCTCCTCCCATCCTCTTTTCCCTTCCTTTCTTGCAGGGCAAGATAAATTTCTACGCCCCATTGCCTGTGTGTCTTATTTCCTAGTTGCATGCAAAAACTTTTTTTTTTGTTTTTGAACATCTGTTTTTAAAACTTTGAGTTCCAAATTCTCTCCCCTCTTCCCTCCCCACCCACCCTCCCTGAGAAGGCAAGCAATTCAACATAGGCCACATGTGTATCATTATATAAAACCCTTCCACAATACTCATGTTGTAAAAGACTAATTATATTTCGCTCCTTCCTAACCTATCCCCCTTTATTGAATTTTCTCCCTTGACCCTGTCCCTTTTCAAAAGTGTTTGTTTTTAATTACCTCCTCCCCCTATCTGCCCTCCCTTCTATTGTCCCCCCTTTTTTATCTTCTTCCTCCTTCTTTCCTGTGGGGTGAGATACCCTATTGAGTATGTATGGTATTCCCTCCTTAGGTCAAATCCAATGAGAGCAAGATTCACTCATTCCCCCTCACCTGCCCCCTCTTCCCTTCCTACAGAACTGCTTTTTCTTGCCACTTTTATGTGAGATGATTTACCCCATTCTATCTCTCCCTTTCTTCCTCTCTCAATATATTCCTCTCATATCCCTTAATCTGATTTTATTTTTTTAGATATCATCCCTTCATATTCAACTAACCCTGTGCCCTCTATATGTATATATATACACATACACACACACACACACACACACACACACACACACATATATGTAAAATATGCATATTCCCTTCAGCTACCCTAGTACTGAGGTCTCATGAATCATACTCATCATCTTTCCATGTAGGAATGTAAACAAAACAGTTCCACTTTAGTAAGTCCCTTGTGATTTCTCTTTCTTGTTTACCTTTTCATGCTTCTCTTGATTCTTGTGTTTGAAAGTCAAATTTTCTATTCAGCTCTGGTCTTTTCATTGAGAAAGCTTGAAAGTCCTCTATTTTATTGCAAATCCATATTTTGCCTTGGAGCATGATACTCAGTTTCGCTGGGTAGGTGATTCTTGGTTTTAATCCTAGCTCCGTTGACCTCCAGAATATCATATTCCAAGCCTTTCGATCTCTTAATGTGGAAGCCGCCAGATCCTGTGTTATCCTGATTGTTTTTCCACAATACTCAAATTGTTTCTTTCTGGCTGCTTGCAGCACTTTCTCCCTAACCTGGAAACTCTGGAATTTGGTGACAATATTCCTAGGAGTTTTATTTTTGGGATCTTTTTCAGGAGGCGCTCTGTGGATTCTTTCAATTTCTATTTTACCCTCTGGCTCTAGGGCAATTTTCCTTGATAATTTCTTGAAAGATGATGTCTAGGCTCTTTTTTTTTGATCATGGCTTTCAGGGAGTCCAATAATTTTAAAATTATCTCTCCTGGATCTATTTTTCAGGTCAGTGGTTTTTCCAATGAGATATTTCACATTGTCTTCCACTTTTTCATTCCTTTGGTTCTGTTTTATAATATCTTGATTTCTCATCATTAGCTTCTACTTGCTCCAATCTAATTTTTAAGGTAGTATTTTCTTCAGTGCTCTTTTGGACCTCTTTTTCCATTTGGCTAATTCTGCCTTTCAAGGCATTCTTCTCCTCATTGGCTTTTTGGAGCTCTTTTGCCATTTGACTTAGTCTATTTTTTCATGTGTTATTTTCTTCAGTATTTTTTTTTGGGTCTCCTTTAGCAAGTCATTGACTTGTTTTTCATGGTTTTCTTGCATCATTCTCATTTCTCTTCCCAATTTTTCCTCTACTTCTTTAACTTTCTTTTCCAAATCCTTGGAAAAGAAAGGCCTGAGGCCAGTTCATGTTTTTCTTGGAGGCTTTTGATGTAGGCTCTTTGACTTTGTTGACTTCTTCTGGCTGTATGTTTTGGTCTTCTTTATCACCAAAGAAAGATTCCAAAGTCTGAGTCTGAATCTAAGGCTGTTTTCGCTGCCTGGCCATGTTCCCAGCCAACTTACTTGACCCTTGAGTTTTTGGTCAGGGTATGACTGCTTGTAAAGAGTACTTTGTTTCAAGCTTGAGGGGCTGCGCTGTTGTTTTCAGAGCTATTTCTATACAGCCAGCTCTGCCACACCAGCACTCCTCCTTCCCCAAGAACTGCCAACCCGGACCTGATGCAAATCTTAAGCAGGCTCTGCACTCCTGCTCTGATCTGCCACTTAATTCCTTCCACCAGGTGGGCCTGGGGCCAGAAGCAACTGCAGCTGTAGTTCTGTAGCTGCACCATCTCTGCTGCCAAATGGGTGGTGGCCAAATGGTGAACTCCTTCTTTCACTCTGTCCCCTGCAGTTTTTCCCACTAACTTTCTCTGTTGTCTTTGGTGTTTGTGGGTTGAGAAGTCTGGTAACTGCCACAGCTCACTGATTCAGGGTGCTAGGGTCTGTTCCGCCTGGCTCCTGGTCTGGTTGGTCCTGCTGCCACCCATGCTGGGCTTCACTCCCCTCCGCTCCCAGCTCTGTTTGCAACAGACCTCACCCAGTGACCATCCAGGCTGTCCTGGGCTAGAGCCCTGCTTCCCTCTGCTATTCTGTGGGTTTTGCAGTTCTAGAATTTGTTCAGAGCCATTTTGTATAGGTTTTTGGAGGGACCTGGTAGGGAGCTCCCCCAAGTCCCTGCTTTCGAGCCTCCATCTTGGCTCTGTCTGCAGCTGTTTTTAACAGGTCTGGTTTATTTAAATCTGGTTTCATAAAAATATTATTTAACAGGAGAGTTTCCAGTTTTGATATTCCTTGGCACATTTACCTAGTATCTCAGAATACTGATGGTAGATGACTTCTGTCACCCACGAACTCTGTTAAATAAAACTCCCCATGGTGATTATTGTGCTCAGTGAACCTTTTTCATAGGGTACTTCTATTCATCACCACTGGGTTACCCACAAAATACAAAGCCAGTAGGTCCCAGAGAGATTTATAGCATCTTTGATGATGTAACAATTCTATTTCAATTGCAACCAAGTGGTTGAATACTGATTTCAAGAGCTCTCGCCAGTCTGGGCACTAGGGAGGGGAGGGACTTTTGACAGAATGTTCAGTTAGTTTTCCTTAATATCCACCATCTGCTTAGAGAATTTGTTCGTTGTTTAACATAACGTCTGCCTGGTTCAGCTTGATGATGAGAGAATTTAGTGAGTCTTCCAGCACATTCCTTTAAGTCCATGTTGTTAGCTTGGATGCCATGGAGATAAACAAGAAGCGTCACATAAAACAAGATGGCCATTTCACTTGTAAGATCATGTCAGAAGTACTTATTGCATCCATGTGAATTTATTCAGGGAAACTAACATGAAGAGAAAATTGGAAGTTAATGGGTTTATTAAGGTTTATTAAGGCTATTTCACAACACTGCTGCCACAATCATCAACCAACATAATAAAAAAGAAAAAAAGTAATTATGTGGTCTCTTTCAGGGGCTGTGCTTAGCTATTCAATAGACAGAGAGGATCCTCATGACCACTTTGATGAGGCCAACGTGGACTTTTGCAATCACTGCTTCCTTTTCTAAATATTCAATATATCTTTAATAATGTATTTTTAGCATTCTGCCAGGAATCACTGATCTGTAGTTTACAGATTCTATTCTCTTGAAAAAAAATCTGCATATCATTATATCATCTATTTTCCTTTAAGTCTGCCCTACATCTCTTGATCTCTACAACCTCATGAATTTCACTGACAGGGGCAGAGATGGTCAAGAAAAGGCTCATATAAGCTCTCCTCAAAACTCCTCCAAAAACTTTAAATAATATGTCAAAACAAATTCTGGAGTAGCAGAACCCACAAAAGGACAGGGTAAACCAATTTTCCAACCCAAGACACCTTAGAATGTCATCAGGAAAGGTCTGCTGCACTGGGATGAGAGTGGAGCACAGTCCAGTGCAGATTGCATGCCAGCAAACCAGCAGTAGGCTCTGGGGACTGGGGGGAGGTTAACTTAATCAAAGGTGACAGTGGCGGTTTTTGGAGCTCTCAGCTCACAGAGGGTAAGGGGATGAGACAATTGGTCAGAAGGAGATCACAGGCATCCTTTTGCTGCCACCAGGGGTAGGACTCTGTTGCATTGGCAATACTTAGATCTGGGTCACAGTCCTGGGTCTCACTCCCAGGATGAGGAGGAGCACTAGTGCACAGAGCTTGTAGCCACAGGGGAGCTGGAACCCTGGTCACAGTTCCATGGCAGAAAAGAGTGTTTATGAATGCTCACTGACTAGAGCAGAGACCAGAAGAGTGGTAAGTACACCGTTCTCTAAATCATACCACCTTGGAAGAACCAAATACTTACAGATTCCCAGAATTATCTATGAAAACAGCTGTACAAAAAACCTGAAACTTGGGACAATGCCCCCTCTGCTCTGGAAGCAGAGCCCCACTTTAGCGTAGAGTTAAATGTCAAGGAATAGGCTGGAAAAATGAGCTAACAGCAGAAAAAGATCCTGACTACAGAAAGTTACTATGGTGACAGGGAAGATTAAAACACAAACTCAGAAGAAGACAACAAAGTCAAAACTGCTACATCCAAACCCTCAAAGAAAAATATGAATTGGTCTCAGGCCATGGAAGAACTCAAAAAGGATTTTAAAGGTCAAGTAAGAGAGGTAGAGGAAAAATTGGGAAGAGAAATTAGCATGATGCAAGAAAATCATGATAAGAGAGTCAACAGCTTGGTAAAGGAAGAAGAAAATAAATGCTAAAGAAAATAACACCTCAAAAAAGAAACTAGGCCAAATGGTAAAAAAAAGGACAAAAATCTAATAAAGAAAAGAATACTTTAAAAAGCAGAATTGGCCAAATGGAAAAAAGATATACAAAAATTCTCTGAAGAAAAGAAATCCTTAAAAAGCAGAACTGGTTAAATGGAAAAAGAGGTACAAAAATTTTCTAAAGGAAAAAACTTCTTAAGAAGTAGAACTGGCTAAATGGAAAAGGAAGTACGAAAGCTCACTGAAGAAAATAATTCTTTAAAAATTAGAACTGGGCAAGCAGAAGCTTGCCCATAAGACATCAAGAAACAATAAAACAAAATCAAAAGAATGAAAAAGTAGAAGAAAATGTGAAATATCTTATTGAAAGACAATTGACCTGTAAAAAAGATCCAGGAGAGATAATTTAAAAAGCACTGGACTACCTGAAAGCCATGATCAAAAAAAGAGCCTAGACATCATCAAGCAGTTTTGCCTGATATTCTAGAACCAGAAGGTAAAAATAGAAATGGAAAGAATCTACCAATCATCTCCTGAAAGAGATCCCAAAACAAAAACTCCCAGGAATATTACAGCCAAATTCCAGAGCTCCCAGGTCAAGGAGAAAATACTGCAAGCAGCCAAAAACAAAAAATAAAATCTTGGGGAGCCATAGTCAGAATAACACAAGATTTAGCAGTTTCTACATTAAATGATTGGAGGCCTTGGAATATGATATTCCAGAGGGCAAAAGAGTTAGGATTACAACCAAGAATCACCTACCCAGAAAAACAGTGTAATCCTTCAGGGGAAAAAAATGAAATAGAGCAGGGCTGTCCAACCTTAGGTTTTCATTGAAACAATAGACAATATATTTTGATTTGCCATTTTAGTGAGAGCTCTGAGGTAGCTCCGCTTTGTTTACTGAAGCATTTATGTAAATTTCTATGCTTGTAGGCTGGCAGCATAAATTGCACCACCCCGGAGCCTCATGGCCCACATTTTGGACAGCCTTGAAATAGAGGATTTTCAAACATTTCTGATGAAAAGACCAGAGATGAACAGAAAATTTGACTTTCAAATACAAGGCTCAAGAGAAGCATAAAAAGGTAAACAGGAAAGAGAAATCATAAAGGCTTCAATAAGGTTAAACTGTTTACATTCCTACATGGGAAAATTATACTTTCAACTCCTAAAATCTTTCTCATTATTAGGGCTGTTATAAGGAGTATATACATTGACAGAGGAAATGGGTGTGAGTTGAATATGGAGGGATGATATTGCATGGGATGGATAATTGTGAAGACTTCACAGGGTATGTCTAATGGAGAGGTTTTGGGATTTGGCCTTGTAATTTTGGAAGGCATGCCCTTCCCCGGCCCCCCCCTCAGATTTTAGAAGATAATGAACTTCCTGTGAGTTATTTGTTCTCTGCCCCAGGAAGGGTCTCTCCTTCCCCCCACCCCATTTCTTCTAGACTTTCAGATGCCACCTTGGCAGTTGAGTTCTGATAGGGAAAAACCTGAACGAACCGGATCAATCTTGGTCCTCTGTGTAGTTTTCGCACCTAGACTGTAAGCCCACTCCCCCAGCCAATGGTGAGAAGGGATAGAGGTGGGTGGGAATCTTTTTCATTAAGACTATAAATGAAGGCAGGTTCCCTTTTACCTCGCCTCCTCCATTATGGAGGTGTGCCCAAATCTTGCAAGGTTTGTAGAATAAATTTACTTTGTTTCTTTTAAAGATGTCTCTCCTATTATTTAAAAATTCTGTCCCATACAATATCTAAAAAAATAAAATTAAGGGGTGAGAAGGAAAAATGCACTGGGAGAAGGGAAAAGAGAAAGGGTAGAATGGGGTAAATTATCTGACATAAAAGAGGCATGAAAGAGCTTTTACAGTGGAGTGGAAGAAGAGGGAGGTGGGGGAGAACACGTGAATCTTGTCCTCACTGGAACTGGCTCAAAGAAGGAATACAATACACACTCAATTGGGTATAGAAATCTATAGGAGAATATATATATTCTCCTATATATTGGGTATAGAAATCTATATAGGAGATAAGAGAAGCCAGAGTGATGTTGATAGAAGGGAGGGCAGTTTGGGGGAGGTAAAAGGCAGAAGCAAAACATTTTTGAGAATGGACAGAGTGAAAGGAGAGGGAGAGGGAGGGAGGAAGGGAGGGGGAAGGAGAGAGAGACAGAGAGAGAGAGAAGGATAAACAAGGAAAACAGGAAGGAGGGAAATACATAGTAATCATAACTGTGAAAAAATTTTACAGCAAGTTTCTCTGATAAAAACCTCATTTCTCAGATAGAACTGAGTCAAAATTAATACAAGTAAGAACCACTCCTCAACTGATAAATGGTCAAAGGATATGAAGATACAGTTTAAGACAAAGTAATCAAAGCTATCTATAGTCATATGAAAAAATGCAAATTAAAACAACCCTGAGCTACCACCTACACTTATCAGATTGGCTAATATGATAGAAAAGGAAAATGATAAATGGAAGTGATGTGGGAAAATTGAGACACTAAATGCACAGTTGGTAAAGTTGTATACCAATTCAATCATTCTGGAAAGCAATTTGGAACTATGCCAAAGGGCTATAAAAATCTTGCATACCCTTTGGCCAAGTAATACCACTAGTTGGGCTATAACCCAAAAAGATAAGAAACAAAAAGGAAAAGGGTCTATATGTACAAAAATATTTATAGTTGCTCTTTATGTAGTGGCAAAGAATTGGAAATTGAGGTGATGGACATCGACTAAGAAACGGCTGAGTAAGTTGTTGTATATGATTGTGAATATGACTGGAAT
The DNA here is from genome assembly GCF_011100635.1 of Trichosurus vulpecula. Taxonomy (NCBI): domain Eukaryota; kingdom Metazoa; phylum Chordata; class Mammalia; order Diprotodontia; family Phalangeridae; genus Trichosurus; species Trichosurus vulpecula. Next base: position 188,183,545 of record NC_050575.1, on the reverse strand, counting down.
ACTATTGTACTATAAGAAAGGAAGGGAAGCATGCTCTCAGAAAAACATGGAAAGACTTATGTGAATTGTAAAGTAAAGTGAGCAGAACTAGGAGAACATTTTACACTATAACAGCAATATTGTATAATGATTAACTGTGAATGATTTAGCTAGTCTCAGCACTGCAATGATCAAGGCAATTCTGAAGGACCTATGATGAAAAATACTATTTATTTCCAGAGAAAGTACTGATTGTGTCTGAATGTGAGTAGAAGCATACTTTTTTCTCTTTATTTTTTAATGTTTTCTTTCACAACATGACTAATATAGAAATATGGTTAGCATGACTGCACATGTATAACCTGTATCAAATTGCTTGCCTTCTCAATGAGGGGGAAGTAAAAAACTGGAACTCAAAAACTTTAAAAAATGAATGCTAAAAATTGTTTTTACATATAATTAGGAAAAAATTAAAAATTAAAAAATTTTCACTGATAGTAATAACTCAGAATTCACATGTTCCAGTTCTTTCAATTCATCTGATCTAGGTGACTTGAATTCACCATAGGCAGCTAGGTGCTTTTCAGTTGTTTCCTTATTTCGTGTATCAGCTCCGTTAGCCATTTTTGTTCTGTCCTTTCCAGTCCAAAGGCAGAGGCAATAGAAGCAAAAACAAGAACAGAGCAGCTATGCCTTCTGTGGTCAACCAAGGACTCTTTGACTTTTCTGTGCTATGCCAGTCCCCCCAAATTGCACAAAACTCCTTGTTCTTGTCCTTTGTTTTTTCACCAGTCTCATCTCACTCTAAAGTTGGGCACTGCTGCCACTATGCTATGCTTCTGCCTTTCTCCTTGGCTACCTGCTCTGGCTTCCATCTTCTACACTTATGTTTTAAATATTTAAATTGGTTGTTGAATTATCTAGGCCTCCATACTGGTCACTTCAGACAACTTGCATTTCTTATTAGAACTGTTTTTTGCTTTGCAGCTTCAAAATTTCATTCTTGTTAATTCCTTATCCCTCTTGGACTAACTTCCTTCTATAGAATTTTACAAGATCCTACTTATCCTTCCTCTTAAATCTTACAAAATGTTCTTCCTCACATCTATGGTGGTGTGTTTAAGACATGCTAGGCTTTCCTTTCCTCTATCACTAACTCTAGGAGAGAGGAGTCATTTCCCACCTAGGTTACTGCTACTCTCACTTCCACCCTAGCAACCACTTCCTTCTTCTTTAGTGAGAATCAGATTCAGAGTAGAATTCTTCCCTTGTTGGTTCTTCCACCTTTTGAAGGATGAAATTATCATTAAGTCATAAAGTTATTAGTTAACTGCTCTACTTTCAAGAGAGAAAGATCCAGCAGATGTTTGTATCACTGAAGTTCCTCATTACTAGTATACCAGGTCTCTATGCCAAGTCTGCATTTTCTAAACGCCTTCTCTATATCCTTTTTCTGCCCAGGTGGCCTTTAGTATATTATGACAACAAAATAACTTCTACTTTTTTCTCCTCCATTGACCTTTATTTAAATTCTTTCCACCATTCCTCTTCCCACCTCCACCACTTTCTTGTTGCTGGATTTCCTCATTTAAATACACCTTTATAAGATAAAAAGCCCTCTTTTCTCCTCTCCCCACCCTTTTGGCTATCCTGTGTCTTCCAAATATAGTATATCATCCAGAGTAATTTTAGTCATGGGTCTCATTCACCATGGGTCTCAATGATACCTGTGAGTTTAAATTTGCCTCCTGGGTTAAGACTTCTATTCACTTTACTTGTCAAACTTTGTACATTTTTGTATAGATATCTGAGATCATGTCTTTTTTTTAAGTGGTTCCTTTCACGGATTTAATCTGCTGTCAGTTTCTAGGTATTTATAGCTATTCTTTCTACTGAAGCTACTCTCTATGACATCTAATAGTAGCTAGCATTTATATAAGGGTGTACAGGGTGTTAAGGGAAGACCAGTCCCTCTGGGGTGAGGGTTGCCAAGTTCTTGTCAGGGCTGCTTTCCACCTTTGGTATTCACCTGCCACCCAACTCTCTCTTGTGGCTCCAAGAGGCTGTATGTAGCATGTGCATTAGCCACACCCCAGTAAAACGGTTTTAGCAGATGAGCTAAACGAGGCTGAAGGAAACTGATGGGCTCAAACTCCCTGGTGAGTTAGGGGGGTTTCTACCCCAAGCAAGTGAAGACTTCCCTGGTGGAAAATATGTGGACATGAACAATTTGTTCCAACAGGACATGAAGGCAGTGGAAGAAGGCGCTGTGGAGTGCTTAGAGCTTGGTTAAACATCAAAGATGCCAAAGTTATCCACTGCATCCCAAGCCATCACCAGCCATCTTGACTTTTGTCTTGCTACTAGACCCCAAAGACTCTGGAAGAGAGAGTGAGGCCAATGACTTCAGACAACTCTGCCTCACAAATCCAATTTACGCACAAATCAAAAGACATCACCCATGCCATTTTACCATTTTTATCTCAAAGTCCTGAGGTGATGGGCAAGTGACAAAACAATAGGCACAGATACACTGGATGCTGCAGTCAAAATTCTGTACACAGGTGGCCCTGGCCATTAGGTTGTCTTCCCACTGGACTGAAGCAACGTTGGGATTTGGCAGCCCCTTGGGTCTCCAAGCCCTCTTTTTATTAATGACTGCACTGCTCACCTCTGGTGTGAGGAAAGGGCTAAAAGAGGTGCCCTAAAATTTGTCTGCTTGCAGGCAAGGATCCTACCCTTCACACAAAATGTGTTTTTGTGTTTTGAAACACAAAATTGTACAAAAACTTTTGTGAAGATGAGTACATTTACCACTGGTACATGGAATGTGTGCACACTTATGGACAACATAAAATCCAGTAGCTTTGAAGGATGAACTGCTCTTTGTGAGAGAACTCATCAGTTTTCACATCCAAATAGCAGCCCTGACCAAAACAAGGGTTGGTAAATGAAGGCCACTTTACTGAAGCAGAGCTGGATACATGTTTTTCTGGAGTGGCTGCAGTGATGGGGAGTGCTCTGAAGCTGGTGTAGGTTTTGTAATCAAAACTCATCTAGTTAACAAGCTTGTGTACTTCCCAAAAGAAGTGAATGGCAGGCTCATGACAAGGTGATTGCTACTTGCAAGAAAGTGCCATGCCACCATCATCAGCACAAATGTTCCCATCACGGAGAATCCTAATGGGGTCAAAGAAAAATTTTATGAAGACCTGGAAACCCTTATCATCAATGTGCCCAAAGAGGATAAACTTATAATTCTGAGTAACTTTAATGCCAGAGTAGGTTCAGACTACCACATATGGCAGGGAGTCAGTCCTTGGGAGGAATGGAGCTGGAAACAGCAACAGCAACAGTCATTTACTACTGAAGACCTGTGCATCTCATGAACTTCTCATCATCAAGACTGTCTTCCATTTATCTAAACACAATAAAACTTCTTAGATGCACCCTTGCAGCAAACATTGGCATTAAAACACTACATCATTGTAAGGAGAAGAGACAGATGGAATGTGAGTGACAAACACAGTGTGCGGTGCTGACTGCCTGACCGATCACAGACTTATCCTCTCCAAGCTAAACATCTGCATTAACAAAAGTAGGGGCCCTAAAGCAAGATGATGACCAGAAGATTGTCAACAGATTAGAGTGCTTCTCCATTAGTGAACAGTTTGTTGCTAACTTGGAGGGAAAGCTGAACCAACAAATAGTTGGCAACAATGGAACAGAAAAGGGGTGGGTAGATTTGGTGTATTTTGGTGCATTTACTCATGTGGGCCAGAATACTCACAAACATCAGGACTGATGAAAATAATGGGGAAATTTAGAAGCTACTAAATGGAAAACAAGAACTCTACAGAGTCTACCAGCATGATAGTGTGTCCGTCTGTAAAAGGTAGTGTTTAACTCCATCAAAAGTAAAGTGTAAGCAGAGCTTAGAGAGATGCAGGATCCTTGGCTCAGTAAGAAGGCAGATAAAATTGATTTTTATGATGATAGTAACAACTCAAAGAACTTTCATGATGCCCTAAAGGCTATTTATGGGCTAAAGACCTATAGTATACCTCAAGAACTCAGTGATGATGGAACCACATTAATTAGTGATAAGGATATGATCCTTTAGAGATAGGCTGAATACTTCCAAAATGTTCTCAATAGAACATCATCAACCAATGCTAAAGCTAATGATCATATACATCAGGTTGAAGTCAGTTCCAACTGAAGTCTTCCAACTGAAGAAGAGGTTTTTAATGCCATTAGGCTCCTCTCCCATGGCAAAGCACCTGGTGCTGATTCTATTCCAGCTGGTATTTACAAGCAAGGGGGTTCACCATTCATACCAAAGCTGACTGAAATTTTCTGGGTTATACAGCAAGACAAGGTTATCCTCCAGGGGTTCAAGGATGCCTCCATTGTCCATCTTTATAAAATAAAAGGAAATAGGTTGTTTTGTGACAATAAAGAAGGTTGGGGGGTTGATTCTTAGCCATTGCTGGCAAGATTCCTGGAAGAGTCCTTTTTAATAGGCTGATCCTTTGCCTGGAATATGGTCATCTTACCCAAGAGCCAGTGTGGCTTCAGAAAGGGTCAAGGAATGGTCGATATGGTGTTTGCTGCCTAACAACTCCAGGACTAATGCCAGAAGCAGAACAGAGATCTGTACAAAACATTCATCAATCTGCCTTTTAGATACTGTCAGTTGTGAGGGCTAGTGGAAGATTATGGCAAAATTTGGTTGCCCAGAGAAGATCATCAGTATCATATGTGAGTTCCATGATGGTATACTTGCACATGTTCTGGTAATGGAAAGTGCTCTCATGCTTTCCTAGTCACCAGTGGAGTGAAGTGAGGCTGTACATTTGCTCCCACGCATGATGTTTTCAGGGATGTTGTCAAATGCCTCCAACGAAGACGAAAGCATCAAGATCAGCTACTGCACTGATGGTAAAATATTTAACTTGAAAAGGTTACAAACTAAGATTAAAGTGGAGGGAGAACTGGTGTGCAACTTTGTCAATGACTGTGCACTCAGTGCAGCCTCTGGGACTTAGATGCAACAGAATATGGATTGATTCTCTGCTGTTTGTGCTAATTTTGGCCTAACAACACTAAGAAAACAGAGGTTCTCCACCCGCCAGCACTGCATCATCCATATGTGGAGCCATTAGTTACAGCAAATGGAGAAATTTTGAATGTTGTGGATAAATTCACTTACCTTGGCAGTATGCTTTCCAGGGATGTGAACATAGATGGTGAGGTTGACACATGCATCGCCAGAACTAGCTTAGTGTTTGGGAGGCTCTGAAGGAAAGTGTGGGAGAGAAGAGGCTGCCTACCAAATGGAAGGTCTACAGAGCTGTTGTGGTAACCTCATCGTTGTATGCATGTGAGACCTGGACAGTCTACCAGCAGCATACCAGGAAATTGAATTGCTTCCATTTGAATTGTCTGAGCAATATTCTAAAGATCATCTGGCAACATAAGGTTCCAGACATTGAGGTCCTTTCTGGAGCTGAACTGCCAAGTATTCAAACCCTAATGAAGAGAGTACAACTCCCATGGGCTGGTCACATTGTTCAAATGCCAAACTTATGTTTGCCTAAAAGACGATTTTACAGAGGACTCACATAAGGCAAGCGCTCACAAAAAGGTCAGAAGTAGGGATGCAAGTACACTCTCAAGGTCTTTCTGAAGAACTTTGGAATGGATTGTAAGATGTGGAAGACACTGGCACAGGACCACCCAGCATGGTGTGCCAGCATCAAAGAAAGCATTGTGCTCTATGAGCAAAGTAGAACTGTAGTAGCTCAAAAGAAATGTGAGAGTCACAAATTTAGAGACCTCCATTTAGAATTTAGAAATCTCCATTCCAAATATTCATATGGACTATTTGAGCTTGACCTGTGGTAGAGCATTTCGAGCTCATACTGGTCTCATCATACACAGTCAAACCTACTGCATATTAACCCTGGAATAATGATGTCATTTTGGTCCTTTTAGATTACAAAGGATGACAACCAAGCATTTATATGGTACTTAAAGATATGCAGGGAACTTCACATACATTAACTTAATTGATCTTTACATCAACCCTGGGAGGTGAGTGCTATTATTATCCCCATTTACAGACAAGGAAACTGAGGCTGGATGAGGTTAAGTGACTTGCTCAGGGTTACACAGCTAGTAAATATTCGAGGCAGGATTTGAACTCAAGTCTTCCTGACTCCAAGTCTATAATGCTCTTCACCTAACTTCTACATCTTGCCTGGTGAATTTCCTAGGCAGTTTTCTCCCTCTTCTACACTTTTCAGTTTAAAGATTTGCAAGATACCAGGTGAAAAACACTCTTGAGAGTCTTTGCTGGAAGCTTTCCCTCTCTGGCCACAAGTCAGTCATTCCTATATATTAAGCTTGTCCAGAAATCCAAAGCCCATTCTCAGAGCCATCCTCTTAATTAGCTGTTAACTTCCTAAATCAGCTTTTCTCTGTTTTATATTTTACCTTCAACAGGCAATCACTCTTATAGTATTCAGGTTTTTTTACTCAAGACTTTATAAACTTTGGCAGTGCTTTCTAAGTTCCTTCTGATTGTCCCAACAATGCCTACATAATTCTATCCACAAATAGGTAATAGTCATCTCTTTTGACAAGTTTTGGGAAATTCTCTCTTATAATTTGCATCTTTTTATATTGTTATCAGGTCAACAAATAGTTCCTTTCCCAAATCCATCTTTCTCTTCAGGATTCCTTGCCTACATTTGGTGGCTGTGATTAAAACACCACCTCTGTCCCTAAAGTCTCCACTTTTTTGCCCAAGACTTCATAATCCTCAGCCTTCTAGACTTCTGGAAATATCATTATTTGTGCCCAGATGAATCACCAGAAGTCATCAGGGTTGAGAAGTCTTGAGAGGTCTCAGTCATGTCCTAGATATGTGCCCTAGGAAGACAGAAGATTTCTATTGTTAATGTTAGTTCTGGCACTGTTGTTGATTTGCTTTGTGACCCTGGGCAAGTTATCTAATCTAATTGGTTCTCTGCTTCCTCCTCTGTAAAATAAGAAGGAGAGGAACTGGACTAGATGATATCTAGGGTACTTTGCTGGCTTTAAAATCCCCCACGACTCTAAATCATGTCCTACAATGAACAACATTCATAACTGCCTGATACATTGTGTTTATGTAAGGCATGGGCTGCTCTTCCTAATAGCATCATTATAATGTGGTTCCCAACACCTCTAAAATATTAAAATAATATTGAAATATAAGTCTAATTAGAATTATATAGAATATGATCTCTGAATCAATTTATCTGTAAGGTGGGAATGTTAATAGCATCTCTCTCCCACAATTGTTGTGAAGATAAAAGAAAGATAATTATTTGTAAAGTGCTTTGTGAATCTTAAAACACTATGTAAATCGTAACTACTATTATCTTAACAGTTAGGTGGTATAGTGGATAGAATGTTGGAAGTGGAGTCGGGAAGACATGACGTCTAATCCAGCCTCACTTATTAGCCGTGTGACCCTGTGTAAGTCATTTTACCTCTTTGTGCTTCAGGCTCCTCATCTATAAAATGGAATAACATCACCTGCTTCACAGGGTTGTTGTGGGTATTAATGAGATAATATATGCAACGTGCTTTGCAAATCCTAAATCACTATATAAATTCTAAGTTGTTATTAATGTATTCAGTCCAGTTACTTGGAGGAATAAGGAAATGTAATATAAGATAATAAATCCATATATTACATATAAATATTCCTATCTTTTAAGCTAAATATAGTTAAGATACTTAAATTATGAAATAATCTTATTAATCTATAAAAAAGTAATTATTTTAATCACTGTGAGATAAAATATAGCTATTTTCTTTTTTCTATTATTACTTATAATTACTATTAAAAGTATGGTATACAAATAGAAAATAGAAAATATAAGTACATCCCACTTAAAGATACTCTTGACAGATTCAGAGAACAAATATGGTAATTATTTGAATTTTATACAAAAAACTTCAGGATAATTTGAAATAATGAGCTCCTGTAATTAAAAAAAATTCAGTTTGCCAGTTTATTACTAACTTTAACAAGTGAGATATTACATATGTAATAATCACTTTAGAGTTTGACATTTGTTTAGATGAACAATTATTTATATTAAATTACCAATTTGGATAAGAGAGATTAATTTGTTAGCTTATTTTTTCTCAAGGAGAACACTAATTTAGCTACCAAGAAGGTGACTAGATAAGATGATATATCATCTCAGATAAAACCATCACAGGTTCTGAGCAAATGAATTATGAATGGAACTTATTACTGTTCCCTCTAAACTTTTTCCTAACTTATCTATTTTTCTTACTCTAGATTTATATCCCTGGAGTCATCTTCAAATGTTCATTCTTCCTCGTTGTGCCATGTCTTGTCAAATTTGCTTTCATAACATCTCTCTTATCTGTCTCCTCTCTACACAGATCACAACCAATCTAGTTCATGCTCTCATCACATCTTTCCAGGACAGTTGCAATAGCCTCATAATTGGCTTCCCTGCCCCTTTCCAATCACCTTCTCCCAGTTTATCCCTTCTCCAATCCATCCACCACACTCAGTGCTCAAGGTGATATTGATAAATCACAGGTCTGACTATGTCACTTTCCTACTTAAAAGAAAAAAAAACTACAGTTGCTCCCTATTGCTCCTGGATAAAATACAAATTCCTGGATTTACAGCCCTTCACAATATAGCTCCAATATATATTTCCATATTGATTTCTTTTTGTGATGCATTTTTTGGCCATAGTAATTTATGAAATTGTATGCTAAGACGAGGGGAGTGGTTAGCAATTTGTATGGTAGGAAGAGTTATATATGATATAAAAGCACGAGTCTTTAGAGGCATTCGCATAACAAAACAAAGCAAATCCTTGTTTCAATGTTTATAAAATTGTGAATTTATATTTTTCTTTAATGTAAACCATTGCTTTAATAGATTCTACTTCTAAACCCTTTTAAAATAAAGCAGTGAAATTTTTGCTTTTAAACAATGGTTTAAGAAGTGGAATATCCTAATAATTAATGTTTCTATTTAATATACTTCCCAAGAAATACATTAAGCATCTGTTTAGCACTTTGTTACATCTCTCTTTTATGCAGTAGCTTTCCGGCCTAGGAATAAATCTAGTTAAATATGATATGAAGATAAATACTGACATCACACATAATTTGACTTTCACGTTAGGTTTATGTCAGAATACTGTATCAGTCCACATTATTTTTGAAAACAAAGTAATTCCTACCATATAATGTATATAGATGCGAAGGTGGTAAGTCCCAGTATTCCTTTCTTTCTACTAGGATACTTATGGGGACATATGATCAACTCTACGAGAAGTAATGGCAATACAGTTGTATGCTGAAAATAAAAATTAAGTATATAAGTACAGAAATATAAACCTAAAAACATTGATCATGTCTGATGTACTTTTGTTGCTTTAAAATCTTACTACTTCCCAAATATTTTTCTCTGAAAAAATATAGTTAGTAAAAAGGCAACTCTAAGAATGTGATACTTTATGCCCATAGCTTCTAAATCTTAGACTCTTAATTGGAGTTCATGAATTGTTTTAGAAAACATTTTGATACTTTCATTATAATTGGTTTCCTTTGTAATCCTATGTATTTTATTATATGCATTGAAAAATACTATTCTTAGAAGGGGTCCATCAACTTCATCAGACTATCAAAAGGGTCTATGACATACAAAAAGTTAATCATCTTCTAAAAGTTCATTGGCTTTGTATTGTCTTGTATGTCTCTTTGAGTTAGTAAAAAGGTTTGGGGGGGGTGTAGGGAGGAGAAGACTGATCTGGGGAGCAAATATTATCATATTTGATTAAACTAGTTATTTCTCCCAATTAAAAGTATTTGTGCTACTGAGAGAAAAGGATGTGTGAAATTATATTTTTAAATTTCTTTATAAAGAAAAACTTTTAAACTAAAATTATATAACAAAACATGAAGTAAAAACTAAACATTGGGAAAACTTTAGCAATAAGATTTTTTATTTTAGGCTCATCCTTCAAAATTTCTTAAAAATTAAAATACAGCAGAACAAACCATTTTCAAAAATAATACCCTTGGCTTACCAATACTAAAGAACTGATAGAAATAATATACAAAACACAAAATCATTACTTGACTTCATACTCTGTCCTTCAAAATAACATATAAAACAAACATTAATTAGCTATGCATTCATTAGCCAGAATGCTTACAGACCTAAAAAATTCTTTAGGATAATTATAAAAAATACAAACTCTGAAAAACAGGTACAAAATAAATATTCATATATGTGTGTATGTACATGCATATGTGTATATATATATATATATACACATATACACACACACGCATATATCTGAAACAGCGTTGAGTCAACTTGCTTAGAAAAACAAAAATTCATGACATACAAACAGGAAAGAATACTAATTTTATTTGTTTTGCTATGGACTCATCAGATAAGATGTATAAATAATGTGACATATTCAACTCAAATATAATTCCAAATTTTAAGACTTAGTAAACTAGCTGATTCAAAATAAAATAATTAAGTAAACAAAAAATACTTTGTGGACTTTTTGGTCATTACTAGGAATTTTTTTTTGTGTTGCATCAGTAAGAGAGGGGTAAGTGATACCTGAAAATGTGTAGTAAGTTACCTTTACCTATGGTAAAGAACCTTGCCATTGTGTGTGGCTTGAGGGGAGGGAGATATCTCTTGCCTCCTCTCCCTATCCTTTTCCAAGGTAAGTTTTCATTCTTGCCAGGAGAGGAAGGAGGAGATTGGGGCCATCACTCTGCTCTCTTCAGAGCTCAGGGATACTAGGCTAGAAGGTTATCTATTTGATCCCTTAAATAGTGTTTTGTTTGAGGGCATATGGTCAGGTTCAAGCTAACTTCTGGACACTTTGTCATTTTGGGGAGGAAGGAGGACCCCAAGCTCTATATCCAAGGCTTGACTCTTGTCCCACTTAATACAAGTTCTACAATAAACACACATAGAGAATAGCAAAGAAACTAATTTGTAACAATTTATAAATAAACAAGAGATAGAAAGTAAAGTTAAGTGTAAAATTGATATTTCCAATTACACTTAATTAAAAAGATTTTGCACAAATAAAACAAATGTAGCCAAAATCAGAAGAAAAGCATTAAATTGGGGGAAAAATTTTAAAGACAGTTTATCAGATAAAGGTCTCATATCAAAAATATATAAAGAACTTTGTCAAATCTTTAAGAATACGAGTCATTCCCCAATTGATAAATTGTCAAAGAAAATTAACAGGTAGTTTTCCAGTGAAGGAATCAAAACAATTTATAGTCATATGAAAAAATGTTCTAAGTTATTATTGATTAGAAAAATGCAAATTAAAACAACCTTGAGATATCATTTTGCATCTACCAGATTAGCTAAAATGATTGAAGGAGAAAGTGATAAATGTTGGAAGAGATGTGGAAAAAGTGAGACACTAATTCATTGTTGGTGGAATTGTGAATTGATCCAACCATTTTGAAGAGCAATCTGGAATTATGTCCAAAGAGTTATTAAATTACCTATACCCTTTGATTCAGCAGTACCACTACTAGGTCTATTTCTAAAGATGATTAGGGAAAAAGGAAAAGAACCTATATGTTCTAGAATGTTTATAGCAGTTCTCTTTCTAGTGGCAAAGAACTGGAAATTGCAGGGATGCCCATCAATTGAGGAATGGCTGAACAAGTTTTGGTATACAATTGTGATGGAATACCACTGTGCTATAAGAAATGATGAGCTCAATGATCTTAGAGAAATATGGAAAGACTTGCACGAAATAGTGAAGCGTGAAATGAGCAGAACCAAAAGAACATTGTATATAGTAACAGCAATATTTTTTTAAGAACAACTTTGAGGGAATAAGTTATTTTGACTATTACAAATAACCAAATTAACTATAAAGGACATATGAAGAAAAGACGCTATCTGTATCCAGAGAAAGAACTGAAAAATAGAAGTATGTATAGAATAATTTTACATATATACATGTATATACCTATTTGTGTCTAATGGTAGCCACCTCTAGGGCAAGGTAGGGGGAGGGTAGAAAGAAAAGGAGAAAAAAGAGAAGTTTACATGATAATTTTGTTATTTGAAAGAGACAGCAAGTTATATACAGTAGATTTGCAGTTTTATGAACAATCATCTTTTTTGTTATACTATGTTAGGGAAATGCTTGTTTTATTCAGTAAATATGTATTAATGTAATAAAAAAATTAAAAGGGAGAAAAAAGAAACTAATCTATCCAAATCATAGCAAACCAGAAATCAGAGGTTTACAAAAGAACATATACCAGACAAAACAGAGTGAAGGAGCTCTCCCACTGGGAGCGAAATAACTCAGTTCATTCAAGAGAGGGTCCATTATCTTACCTAAAAGGAAACTCCTACAAGTCTCTAGAGTGGCAAGCTGGGAATATGGACATCTTTGAAAGTGCCAGCTCCTCTCATATCTTCCCAGAGTCTTTTTCTCTAGCAACCTGAAGTGAGATTGGCTTCTTCCATCTTTTCTCTCTAAGACAGAAGCCAGGAGCAGCTAAATGATGTGTCAAATTGGCAGCTGGTGAAGGCTGGAATTCTCTTGCCTCTCCCCAACTTTACCCTACCCTTCACACAAGGCAGGACATTCATCTTCATCAACAAGGAGAGAGTCCCATATCAATGGGTCTAAGGACAGGGGTTACAGTAGTTAATGGAGGACATAGATCCTTGGGAGAAAAGCTAGTCATTTGTCTATTCATTCAGATAAGTACTGTTTTATCTGAATGGAGTTAGTTACTTCAAGATTGGTTCATATTCACATAAGGTAAGAATAAATAATTTATTGTGCTTTTGCTTTACAGTCTTGTCTCTATGTTTTGAGGACTTTTAACTCAACCAGGAATACAAGTACATCAAAATAATTTCTAACCTAATATCCCTAGGTTTAAATTTAAGATTAGTAAAATCTTAGTTACTTCTTTCACTACAAAGTTTAATTTATTAATAGTGTAACAATGTTACTTGCAGCTACTGTGGAGGTGTAAGGCCAATAACACCAGCACACAGGAGGGCTGCTAGCAGAGATTCTTTGATCTGCTTTTCCGAGGAAAGCAACTTTAAGGGGTTTACAATCTCACATACATATATCATTCACTTAGTTCAAGGGAAAAAAGTCAGCACCCTGAACTTCACAGAAATACAAACAATGATTAAAAACAGATCAACAGACAGGCTTTTATCTGTCTGACCAAATCACAATACATACATAGTTACCAGAGAGAAGCACCAACTGGGTTTTCAAAAATGGGGGCTCCTTAAGGGCTACCCAGAATCTCCACACCAACGCTCTTCCAATGAGTGAGCCCCAAACAAAATGCTAACCTCAGAGTATATATACACTTCTTCAGGGTCAGACAGCTTCACACCTCTTGAGGGTTTCACACCTCTCATGACCTAACTAGCAAAAGGATGTGGGCATTCCTACAAACAAAGGGAAGACTAAAGCAAAGGCACCTGACTGCCTTAGTTCTGAGAAGCACTGCAAAATAAAAGACAACAAAAAGTCCCACTTTGCTTGCCATTACAAATAGTTATAACCAAAGTAGATAACCTTGAACAATTAGCTTTGGGAATAAATATAAATAAGAACAGAATTCTAACATAGCAAATATTCCCAGGGATTTCTCCTTCCTCTACTGCAACCAGAACAAGGTGGGAAAATGCTTGGGTAAGGAAAATTCTTTTAACTAATCTCTTCCTGGTCCCTGTCTCAATGACACCACATTGATAAAGAAATTCAGGTCTAGAGTCAATACATTTCAATGGCTTAGCCTGTAGGAAGGTACATGCAAATTCTAGAGCTGGGAAAGCCAGAGAGGTTTGATAGAGAGGACAGAGAAACCACACATAGATAGAGCCTCATTTCACTGGATGGAGATTAGTACAACCAGTCTACAAGAAACCATGGACCTTGGGCATAGCAGCAGCAATGGAAAAGATCCTGACTCAAGTTAAGGACCTGTTTCAAGCCAGAAGCTGTGGGAGTCAGGACTGAGGAGTGAAAAGATATAGAGCCATGACAGAAAGAAAAATGCTATACCTTGCTCTTCACTGGAGCTGAAAGCTATGTGGATTGTAGAGATGAAAGATTAAGGGAAGTCAACTCTTCAGCAATCCTAAGTTTTTTCTCTACATGGGAAGTCTTCAATTATATGGTGGCACCATAAATTTAAGTGACTTTATAGACTCCTAGATAATGGGTGCTCACCGTAAGAGTGAATTGCTTAATCCTATAGCAATTCTAATTTCCCTTTTTGAAGTGAGAATTACCTAGGATTGTAGAATAAGTCTGGAAGACTATACGGCTGGAGATGGTAGATGCCCACCACAGAAGGAAGAGGAATTGCCTGCTTCTTTTTAACTAGGTTCAGGCAGGAGTCCTTTGAGCTTTCACATCCAGTTAAATAAAGCCCAAATGGTTAGCTTGATTGCTAATGTGACCTGGCTTTTCACATGTCTTAGATCACCTAATATGGAGGTACCCATATGAGAGAGGCTAGATATCACTTGAATGGTTGTAGTCTCTTTCCATAGGCTACGTAGTCAAACACGATGCCAAACAACTATTGTACTAGGGCATTTTCTCTTTTTCTCATGTTCAGAAAGGAGTGAAGGTCTTATTCACTCACAGCACTATGAACTAACTGGGAAAGGGGTGAGTGGGAAGGGTTACCTTCCCCTTTCTACCTTTTGCCCTGTGGCTCCAAGAAACCTGCTTGGGGTTTTGTTTTGTTATGTTTCATTTATATTTTTCAGTTCTAGGCATAGTCTGTGAACACTAATTCTGAGTCATGTCAACCTTGGAGTCAGGACTTCAGAAATGATGTTGTTGCTAGTCCCAGCAAGAAAGTCATAAGAAACCAGGGTGCCTGCGACTCTAGCTTGGAGCTTGGTGGGACTATGCTATATATAAACTAAGCTTAAGCTGTGAACCTAATCGCCTTCTCCTCAGAGACTGAAGTAGTGTTGGGAGGTGAAGTATGCTCCCCCTCCCCAAGTTTGGGGAGATGTTTCTATAAATGGGGTTAAGTGACTTGCCCATAGTCATACAGCTAGTAAGTATCAAGTGTCTAAGATCGAATTTCAACTCAGGTCCTCCTGACTCCAGGGCTGGTGCTCTGTCCACTGTGCTACCTAGCTGCCCCTATATGTTCTTATTATACTTCTGAAGTAAATATTCCTTTGCAAAAGAATTTAAGGGGTTAAACAGAATTGGGGAACAAGGGACCCCTAAAATTGGGGGAACATTATCTGTGAGAACTGGAGCCAGTGACATAGAGCCTAGATATTCTCACTACCTTAAGGGTACCTAAGGGAGGGGTGAAATGTGACATATCTTGGCCTTCAGATTGTAGGGCCCAGGGAAGTTACAGTACCACTAATGTCAGAACTGTGGGCCTTTTTCCTCCTTCATGCAGACCTAACCATGAACCAAATTCTATTGTTTCCAGGTTCCCTAGGATTGAACCTAGTCTATGTAAAGTCAAATTCTCTGCTTTTTTTTAAACTAATTTTATATTTACTAATTTACTATACTACAATTTTACTATATACTAATTTATTATACTACTAATTTACTATGCTACTATTTACTAACTTTTCTCTTGTGGCAGAGTTAGTTTAAGTTTGATCTTTAGCTATGACACATGGACAGAAAAATAGGCCTACATAATACATTAATATAAATACCTCATTGTTTCAAAAGAGGGCTATTTCAAGTATCTACTTATATTTACTGTTAGAACTTCTTTAAGAGTATTATTGCCTTATGATTTTTCAACACTGGATTTGTTTTTATTTTGATAGCAAAGAAAAAAAATTTCTAGCATAGTGCCAGTAATATAGTAGGCACTTAATGTATATTTACTGACAAGACTGTTTTTGCATTATAATTAAAGTCATTTCCACATATTAATCCAGTTATATTTTATTTTTCAACAAATAGTAGAAATTAATAAGGGAAATACTTTTTCTGATTTCACTATGTATGGCATTTCCTAGTACTTACAATATATAACATATTACTTAAAACAAAACAAAAAAAAACCCAAAAGCAGTCATGTAAACTAGCCTATGACTTTTTTCATAAAAATAAATTGCATATCCTTTAGGTTGGGGGAGTGATCTTAACCTTTTTTTTTTGTCTCAGGGACCTGTTCTGCAGTCTGTTGAAGCCTATGGACCCCTTCTGAGAACATTTTTTTTTAAATTTATTTATTTAACATATTTGGTTTTCAGCATTGATTTTCACAATAGTTTGAATTACAAATTTTCTCCCCATTTCTACCCTCCCCCCCACTCCAAGATGGCATATATTCTGGTTGCCCTGTTCCCTAGTCAGCCCTCCCCTCTATCACCCCCCTCCCCTCTCATCCCCTTTTCCCTTCCTTTCTTGTAGGGCAAGATAAATTTCTACGCCCCATTGCCTGTGTATCTTACTTTTTAGTTGCATGCAAAAACTTTTTTTTGTTTTTGAACATCTGTTTTTAAAACTTTGAGTTCCAAATTCTCTCCCCTCTTCCCTTCCCACCCACCCTCCCTAAGAAGTCGAGCACTTCAACCTAGGCCACACATGTATCATTATGTATAACCCTTCCACAATACTCATGTTGTGAAAGGCTAACTACATTTTGCTTCTGAGAACATTTTTAATTGCATAAAATACACAGAAATATACAGAAAAGCAATTTTGATGAAAGAGAGTTATCAAAAGGTTAAAAAAGCTCAACAATACCAGATTAATAATCTTTGTTGTAGATGATAAAGTATCAAATGAAAATGGAGTACCATACCAAGCTGATAAGAAAATACCACTTACTATGAAATGACTGACCCAACTTGGAGAGATTCCATCTAACTCTCGGTTAAATGTAAATTTTTGGTCAAAGGCATAGAGAATCCAGAAGGTGAAAACTACAAACTGAAATAAAAATTTGCTTATAAAAATGTGATAATTCTTCCATGCAAAATTACAATTTACCACCTCCCAAGGACCCAAATCCACTAAGGGGAAGAAAACAGAACTGTGATTGTTCTTTTGTATTTTCAGACAAAATACAGGAAAAGAATGTTCATAATACACATGAAAAGTAATTATGCATATAATTACCACTGATGTCCCTAACCTTTGGGGTGTAAGTCATAAGATCATAGATGTAGAATTGGAAGGGGCACTAGAGATCATCTAGTCCAGTGGTGGGAACCTGCAGCCTTGAGGCCACATGTGGCCTTCTAGGTCCTCAGATGTGGCTTTTTGACTGAGTCCAAGTTTCACAGAACCAATCCTTTTATATAAAATGGGGATTGGTTCTGTAAAGTTTGGATTCAGTCAAAGGGCTGTACTTGAACACCTAGAGGGCTACATGTGGCCTTGAGGCTGCAGGTTCCCCGCCCTTGATTCTAGTTCAACTCCTTCATTTTATAGATTACATTTTAAATAAGAGGAAATTGAGGCTCAAAGAGGTTAAGTGATTTATCTGAAATTAAATAGGTAATAAAAGGCAGAGCCAGGATTTGAGCCCAGACTGTCTGATTCCAAACCCAGAATTCTTTCCAATACACCACAATGTTTATACAAGGTGATTCTGGGCAAATCATTTAACCTCTGAGCCCAAGTTTTTTTTAGCTTCAAAACAGGGAAGATAATATTACCTGACCTGTCTATTTCACAAGGTTGTTGTGATGATATTATTTTGTATATATTCAAGTACTATATAAATGTGAAACAAGATAACATGTGAAAGTGCTTTACAAGTTATAAAATTCTACAGTTTTATTTTCATAACTGAGTAATCCTTTAGAAACTGACTGAAAGGATCAACAATATTTCAGATGAATATACTTACAATGCCAATGGGAAATACCAGCACTGAGAACATCCAATCTCGAAGCTTTACTAAGTGGACAGGTACTCCCTTCCTTCTAATAGGATTGCATATATAAATTACATCATGAATGACACAGATTAGAAATAACACAATTTGAAGAATCTAAAAAAAACACACACATACATTAGAAAGTGGCTTCAATTTTTTTCCTAAAAATAAAAGTCACTGATTTTATTGACTTAAGAGTAAATGCTAAGTTACTTGATGAAAAAAGTGAGGAACTAATTTTTATATTTTTTATACATATATCCCTTATGATACTCTTTCCTCAATACATTGGTATCTTCCAATAGTACTACTTATTTTCTTAATTTTATATGCTCCAGATAGTCAGTTACCAAGAATTTTTTAAAGTGCTTACTATGTGCTAGACACTGTACTTAAGCACTGGGGATATACAGAAAGTAAAATGAATCTTTTCAAGAACCTCACATCCAAATAGAAGGCATAACATATAAATAATTAGTTATATGAAAGATTATCTATCTGATAGGAGGTAATCATTGTCCTTCATTTTGGAGTATTTATTCATGGATGCCTGAAATCAATTACAGGATCTGAAAGCCATACTTTCTTTTGCATTATGGTTTTTCCTTTTGATTTATTTGCTTATGTTCGAGATCTTTGCATCTTTTTCCAGAGATCTTTATTAATTTCAGTCTTTCTTCCCTTTATTTTCCCCTATTGCTCACTTTCTGACTCTCTCCTCTCTAATAGTTTCCCTGGGGACTGGATCTCAAAGCATCTTAGCCTCTTCCCACTCCAGGCAATTCATGATTTTGCTCTAGGTGATTTTAGAGGGAATAGAATTGGCCCTATCTGGATTATGGGCTTTCCCTCAGACTTAGTAGAGTGCCACACAATCACTCTCTCTCCCCCATGGTGTCCTGTCTCCCTTTGTTTCTCAGTTATTTAGACCTACCCTGGCAATTCAGAGAGCTGCCATACTGGTGCTGCAGGGTTGATTTCTAGATTTTGGGTCTTTGAGGCTCTGGGAGAAGGAGGTACCAATGGCAGGGACATAAGGGGTCAAGTTGAACATTATATCAAATCCCGATATATAGGCTTCTTTTCCCCGCTCTGTTCCTCTGCTCTCCTGCAGAGATCTTTTGCAGTATAGAATGTTGCTGCAGTGCTGGCTGGCTATTGTGGCCCCAGAAAACTTCCTCTGCCTGGAATCTGGATCTCTACAGCACTAGAAAGAGAGGGTGAGTCAGGGTATGGAATTAGATGTTGTTGCTAGCCCACTGGTCAGATCCTTGGGTTGGCCAATGCAGCCTTACTGCTAGTAGCATAATAGTCAGTGGACGAGGGGCTGCTGAGTGAGCTCAAGGTAGGTATTAGTTTATGTGGTTTTTTAAAGGTTCTTTTGGGTTCCAGATATTGACCCAGACCATGAAAATAGCTGAAGTTGCTTTATCTTTGGTGTATAATTTCTGTTTTGGAAAGGTTTGAGAGGTTGTAGGTATTAAAGGAAAAAAGTCTAGTCCTCCATCTTATTGGTCACATGACCCAGATGATAGTCTAGGAGCTTCCATTCTAATGGTTGAGATAACATGAATACAACTATAAATACATAAGACACAGTGTGAATGAGGTGTTTTCAGAGTTAAGTTACTACCTATACAGAAAATAAATGCAAAGAACATTGGAGGGAGTGCAATAACTACTGGAGGAATCAGAAGAAGTCTCTTGAAGGTGGCAGTCCTTGAGCTAAGTCTTAAAAGGAACTACAGGTTCTAAGAAGTGGAGGTAAGAAGGGAGAACATTTGAAACATGAGGGACAACCTGTACAAAGCCATGGAGACAAGAGATGGCATGAAGGAAATGCCATCTACAATACACCAAGCACTGTGCTGAGCACTTTACAAATACTATCTCATTTGATCCTTACAACGACCCTGGGAGGTAGTTGCTATTATTAGCCCCATTTTACAGAGGAGAAAACAGAGACAGATAGGGATTAAGTGACTTGCTCAGGGTCACACAGCTAGTAAGTATCTGAGGCTACATTTGAACTCAGATCTTCCTGACTCCAAATCTAGAGCTCTATCTACTGTACCATCTACCTGAGTACTTGGTTGCCTTTGATGAATTCAAGTCACCAGGCTCATATGTACTGCATCCCTGAATACCGAAGGAAATGGGAGTTGTGATTGTTAAGTCATTGTTGAATATATTTGAAAGACTACAGAAAACGTGAGAGGTCCACAAAACCTGGAGAGATGTTGCAAAGGTGAAATCAATAGGCTTTGGCAACACATTGCTTATGGGGGGTGAGAGAGTCAGGAATCCAGGATGATTTCTAGGTTGTGAGCCTCCAAGCCCAATCTATCCAATGTATAACCATTTCCTCTCTCACTTCCTTCTTGACATTTTGCAAATTGTCTTCTGGCTTCATTCAAGTAAAACTTTTCTTTCCAAAGTTATGGGTGATCCCTTAATTGCCAAATTTGATGGTCTTTTCTCAATCATCATCTTTCTTAACCTCTCTATAGCAGTTGACACTGTTGACCACTTACTCCTCCTGGATATTCTGTGTTTTCACAACTCTGGTCTCTCTTCTTCAACTTGGTTCTCCTACCTGTCAGATCCTTCCTTCTCTGGTACCTTGGCTGAGGCTTTGTCCTAGGCTAGGAAAGCCTAGGACAATCTTTTACTTTCTGCCTTCAACAGCTCTAAAAAGATCAGTTATCATCTCTATTCAGATCACTCTCAGATCTCTATATATCCAGACCTTAGTATTTCTCCTGAACTTGACCACATAGTCCCAGTTACCTATTGGATATTTTAAATTGGATGTACAGTAGGCATCTCAAATACATAATGTCTAAAACTGAAAACAAAACCCTTTTCCCCAAAACCCACCACTTTTCTGAACTTCCCAATTTCTTTAGAGGGCATTGCCATCCTTCTAGGGACCCAGGTTTACAACTTCAGGGTCACCCTTGATTTTTCATTGTTCCTTACCCCACATATACAATCAGTTGTCAAATCTTACCAACTCAACCTCCACAACATTCATATCCATTCTTTATTTTCTATTCACAGGCCAACACCCTAGTTCAGGCTCTCACTGACTCACATCTTCACTACTGTAATAATCTCAGTTGTTTTCCAGGTCTCAAGTCTCTTCCTACTCCAATCCCTCCTCCACACAACTGCTAATGTGATTTTCTTAAAGCACAGATCTAACCATCTCACTCTACACTCAACAAACACCAGTGGTTCCCTATTATTGCAAGGATTTAAATATAAAGTCCTTTGCTTGGCAAGTAAAGCATTTCACAATCAGGTCTCTATGTTTTCTACCATCTTTCTATTCCCCTTCCTGTACTTTGTAGCCCTGCCACACTAGCATTCTTACTAGTCTTCACACATGATACTTCACTTCCCATCTCTGTGCCTTTTTTTCTGAATGTCCTCCCACACTTGGAATGCATTCCCTCCTAATTTCTACCTCTTAGAATACATTGTTTCCTTCAAAACTCAGTTCATGTGCCACTTTCTAAGGAAGCCTTTTCTCAGCAACCAAGCTAGTACTGCCTTCCCCTCTGAAATTTTGTATTTATTTTGTACGTACCAATATTCTGTATGTACCTGTTGCCTCCCTCAACAGAATATAATCTCCTTGAGGGCAAGAACTGTTTCATTTTTATCTTTTTAGCTCCAGCACAAGCACAATGCCCAGCACATAGCTGGTACTTAATAAATACTTTATTAATTGAAGATGAAATTCAACAATCACAAAAAATCAACTTCACAAGTATAAGATGTGAGAGTAATCACTAGACAGTCATTTATCTGAAAAAGATCTTAGGGTTTTAGTGGACCAAAATCTTAATATTAATCAGATGTGATTAATGTGATCATAAGTTTCATTAAGAAAAGCATAGCTTCCAAAAATAAGATGTCAGTCCCACTGTTCTTTCCTCTCATCAGATCTCATAGGAAGCACTGTTTCAGTTCTGGTTGCTACAGTTTAATTAATAATGACATTAATAAGCCAGAGAGTGTCTAGAGGCAACTAAGACAGTGAAGGGCTTTAAATCCAAGACAATGACAATTGGTTGATAAATTGGACACGTTTATCCTAGAGAATAGAAGATTTGGAAGAAACAAGATAGCAGTCTTCAAGTATTTAAAGGGCTATGAAGTTGAGAAGGGATTTAACTTTTCTGTTTGGCCCCAGAATGGGGCCAAACTAGACTTTTTACTAGAAGTGATAGGCGACAATTACAAAGAGCAAATTTAAAAAACTTTCTTAATAATTAGATCTGTCCAAAAGTAGAATGGGTGGCCTTGTAAGGTGGTGGGTTCCCTGGCCTTGGAGGGTTTTAAGTAGAGATTAGATAACCATTTGTTGGGTATATTATAGTAAGAATTCCTTTTAGATACGGGTTGGACTAGATAACTTCAGAGGCTGACTTAAATTTTCTGTGAATATCAATTTGGAAAATTTGTAGAGCATAGAAGAAAAGGGCAGAGACTCAATGATGGGATCAGAAGAAGGCTATAGCTCCAGTCCTGGTGGGAGGTGATAAAGACCTGAATTAGGATAGTTGTAGTTGAAAGGAGAGAAGATGGATGGGAGACATTTTGGGGACACCCAACTGCCGACGTTTGCAACTAACTGGATATGGAGGTGGGTGGGTTAAAAAGGCAAATAAAGAATAGACAATAGGGGCAGAGCCAATATGGCGGCAGGAAAGCAGGGACTTACTTAAACTCCCCCCAAATCCCTCCAAACACCTGTAAAAAATGGCTCTGAACAAATTCTAGAGCTGTGGAACCCATGAAATAGCAGAGGGAAACAGATCTCCAACCTAGGAGAGCCTGGATGGTCACGGGGGAGGGTCTATCGCATGGTGCTGAGAGCGGAGGGTAGCCCAGAGTGGGTTGTGCCAGGACAGACCAGACCCATAGTCAGCCAGCTGGAAGAGGCCCTGGGGCTATGAAGCAGTGAGCTGTGACACTTACCAGACTTCTCAACCCACAAACGCCAAAGAGCAGGTTAGGGGGAAACTGCAGGATTGAGTTCAGAGCAGTCTGGCCACCAGCTCTGGAGGTGGAGGAGGGCGTGCAGCCATGGAGTTTGCAGCAGCAGGAAGCTCCTGAGGCTGCCTCCAGAGCACCAGCATCAACGGCTTCCCCAGTCCCTGGCTCACATGGTGGGAGGAATCCAGCAGCAGATCAGAGTGGGAATGCAAGGAGTGCTTTATGGGCACAAAGGCAGATTCTCTTGCTATGCCCTGCTTGGATCTGAACTGCAGTCCTGGTTGGTGGTTCTTGGGGGAGGAGGAGCGCTGCTGGGATAGAGCCTGGGGTGACAGTGGAGTAAAAGTAGCTCTGAAAACAGCAGTGCTTGGACTCTAAAACTTTGGACAAAGTACTATCTACTCTACAAGCAGTCATACCCCCACAAAAAACTCAAGGGTCAAGTAGTTGGCTGGGAACATGGCCAGGCAGCGAAAACAGACTCAGACTCAAACTCAAACTGTAGATTCTTTTTTTGGTAACAAAGAAGATCAAATCATATAGCCAGAAGAAGTCAACAAAGTCAAAGAGCCTACATCAAAAGCCTCCAAGAAAGATATGAATTGGGCTCAGGCCATGGAAGGTCTCAAAAAGCATTTGGAAAAGCAAGTAAGAGAAGTAGAGGAAAAATTGGGACAAGAAATGAGAGTGATGCAAGAATACCATGAAAAACAAGTCAATGACTTGCTAAAGGAGACCCAAAAAATACTGAAGAAAATAACACCTTAAAGAATAGACTAACCCAAATGGCAAAAGAGCTCCAAAAAGCCAATGAGAAGAATTCCTTGAAAGGTAGAATTAGCCAAATGGAAAAGGAGGTCCAAAAGACCACTAAAGAAAATACCACCTTAAAAGTCAGATTGGAGCAAGTGCAAGCTAGTGACTTTATGAGAAATCAAGATATTATAAAACAGAACCAAAGGAATGAAAAAATGGAAGACAATGTGAAATATCTCATTGGAAAAACTACTGACCTGGAGAATAGATCCAGGAGAGATAATTTAAAAATTATTAGACTACCTGAAAGCCATGATCAAAAAAAGAGACTAGACATCAACTTTCAAGAAATTATCAAGGAAAACTGCCCTGATATTCCAGAACCATAGGGTAAAATAGAAATTGAAGGAATCCACCGATCACCTCTTGAAAAAATCCCCAAAAGAAAACTCCTAGGAATATTGTAGCCAAATTCCAGAGCTCCCAGATCAAGGAGAAAATACTGCAGCCAGAATTTGAATATTGTGGAAACACAATCAGAATAATACAAGATCTAGCAGCTTCTACATTAAGGGATTGAAGGGCTTGGAATATGATATTCCAGAGGTCAAAGGAGCTAGGATTAAAACCAAGAATCACCTACCCAGCAAAACTGAGTATAATGCTCCAAGGCAAAATAAAGACTTTCAATAAAATAGAGGACTTTCAAGCTTTCTCAATGAAAAGACCAGAGCTGAATAGAAAATTTGACTTTCAAATACAAAAATCAAGAGAAGTATGAAAAGGTAAACAAGAAAGAGAAATCATCAGGGACTTACAACAGTTGAACTGTTATGTTTACATTTCTACATGGAAAGATTATGTGTGTAATTCAGGAGAACTTCCTCAGTATTAGGGGAGTTGAAGGGAATATAGATAGAGGGCACAGGGTGAGTTGAATATGAAGGGATGTTATCTAAAAAAATGAAATAAATTTAAGGGGTGAGAGAGGAATATATTGAGAGAGGGAGACAGGGAGAGATAGAATGGGGTAAATTATCTCACATAAAAGTGGCAAGAAAAAGCAGTTCTGTTGGAAGGGAAGAGGGGGCAGGTGAGGGGGAATGAGCGAAACTTACTCTCATCAGATTCAACTTGAGGAGGGAATAACATGCACACTCAATTGGGTATCTTACTCCATAGGACAGTAAAGGGAAAGGGATAAAAAAGGGTGGATGATACAAGGGAGGGGAGATGGACGGAGGAGGTAATTAAAAGCAAACACATTTGAAAAGGGACAGTGTCAAGGGAGAAAAGTAAATAAAGGGGGACATGATATGATGAAAGGAAATATAGTTAGCCTTTTCACAACATGAGCATTGTGGAAGTGTTTTACATAATGATACATGTGTGATCTATGTTGAATTGCTTGCCTTCCTAGGGAGGGTAGGTAGGAAGGGAAGAGGGGACAGAATTTGGAACTCAAAGTTTTAAAAGCAGATGCTTAAAAATTTTTTTAAAAAAATTTTTTGTATGCAGCTGGGAAACAAGATATATAGGGAATGGGGCACAGTAATCTATCCTGCCCTACAAGAAAGTAAGGGGAAAGGGGATGGGGTGGGGGAATGGATTGAAAGAGGGAAAGGCTGACTGGGGAATGAGGCAATCAGAATATATGCCATCTTGGAATGGGGGGAGGGTAGAAATGGGAAGAAAATCTGTAACTCAAAATCTTGTGGAGATCAATGTTGAAAACTAAAATATTAAATAAAATATATACAGATAATTGCAAAATAAAAAAGGAAGAGACAATAACTCCTAGGTTGTAAACCTGATTTAGTAGAATAATGGGGTATACCTTGGACTACAAGGAATATCTTGTGTTGTTCATCTTTTATGCCTTACCTCTTCAACTGGAATATCTATTTTTTAATGTCAGATACTCTGATGCCTCAGCACCTCCAGTATCTATAACAGTGCCTTCTATATGGCAGGCACTTAAATAACCACAGGTGTTAGGGATAGATGGGAATATTTGATGGAGGGCTTTCAATTCTACATAGTTATTTGGTTTGAAAAACATAAACCACTGAAAAAAACTGAGTGGCAGGCCTAATATTAAAAAGAAAAAAAACTTCTCAGTTGCTGTTTGCAATTTTCTGGCAATCCTGCACTAGACAATAACAGTTCATATTTATGTAGGTTTACAAAGTCCTTTCCACATAACCCTATCAAGTAAATGGTGCAAAAAGTACTATTTTCCCCATTTCATAGATGAAGAAACTGGGCTTTAAAAAGGTTAAATGACTTGCCCATGATCTTAGGTTAGGGTTGGTTTTGTTTTTTTTGGAGGGGCGAGGCAGGGTAATTGGGGTTAAGTGACTTGCCAAGGTCACATAGCTAGTAAAAGTGCGCCAAGTGTCTGAGGCCAAATTTGAACTGAGGTCCATCTGACTCCAGGACCGGTGCTCTATTCACTGCACCACCTAGCTTCCCCCGTCACAGGGTTGTGAGAGAGAGACAAACACCTTCCAGTTCTTCAGTCTCTTAGGTCCATTAAACATTATATGAACATGGTCTAAGGTGAAGAGGGTCCTTTAATTATAATAACCAACATTTTCAAAGGTTTGCAAAGGTTTTACATACATTCTTTTATTTGAGCCTTACAATTCTGTAATGTAGGTATATTATCATCCCTATTTTACAGATGAAGAAACTGTGACTTAAAGAGGTAAAGTGACTTGCCCAGGGCCACACAGCTAGTAAGCCACAGGTATAGGGGAAGGGCACTTGGAGATTTAAATGTCCTATATTTGAACTCCCTGGATTGTAGTCCAGAACTTTATTGAGAGTACTCTGCCAGGCCAGGAAGAGTACAATACGACACTGAGGAAGATTCAGTAGAGGTTGGAGGCTAATTTCACAGAGCCTGGGGGGAAACAGAAAGAGCTCGCTGGAAAGAGCAAATGAGAAGGTTCCCTCAGCTATAACTCCAAGGTTTCCAAGCTGGGGAAACCCAAAAGACAGTCTTGGGAAAACAGGAGGGGATGACAGTTTCTAAGGGCTAGGGATCATTCTCTATGAATCTCTTCCTCATCTTCCATGAGTTTGTGCCCCCTCCTTTCTCCAGTTACTCTGCATTTACTTATCTGAATGATACGATCAGAGAGCCAGCAGTTGGAACCTTAAAGACCATCTAGTCCAGGGGTGGGGAACCTGCGGCCTCCAGGACACATGTGGCCCTCTATGTCCTCAAGTGTGGCCTTTTGAGTGAGTCCAAGTTCTACAGAACAATTCCTTTTATTAGGGGAATTTGTTCTGTGAAGTTTGGATTCGGCCAAAGGGCTGCACTCGAGGGCCTAGAGGGCCATGTGGGGCCTTGAGGGTCGCAGGTTCCCGACCCCTCATCTAGTCCAACCCTCTGATTTTACAGGTGGAGAAGCCTGGGTCCAGCGAGGCGTTAATAACGTGATCTAGGTCACATAGGTGGTAAAGGTCAGAGGTGGAACTGGAAAATAGGTCTCCTGAGTCCAGAGATAGCGCTTCCCACTGCACCACCAGCTTTCCCTTTCGTGCCATATTTTTCCCCGGTCCAATCCTTCCGGGGGTAGGGGATGAGGGGAAGAGGCAGGCTCTGGGTTTTTTTTTTTTTTCTTCGAATCCCCAGAGCCTTGCAAGTAGTGGCCACTTAATCCGAGCTTGCTCAGTTAAACGTTGGGCCGCGATAAGCACCGTCCCCGCGATAACTGAATTATTATAAATGGCGACGCCGGCTGGGAACGGGAAAAATGGCTGCGGCGGAAAGAATTAAAACGGGCCCCGATGCCCCAAACCTGGTTCAGAAAAGTCAGGTACTTCCAGGGGCTTCCGAAGGTTCTTTTCATCGCCAGGTAAGGGGCGTTCGTCAGCCCCACATTCTGGGTGACCGCGAAGACCGCCCAGAACAGACACACACAGTGCACCACAATCAAGGCTCGACCAGCGGAAAGCGGCTCCATGTCCTTTGCGACAACAACTGCGCGGTCACCGGTTGCTTTCCCGCGCCGCCCTCGTGACTCTTTGCCCCGCCCCTCACGCCTCGTGCCTCTCGCTCCGCCTCCTCCCCACCTCCCCTGCCTCGGGCTTTCCTCCGTGGACCCTCGCGTGCTCTGGATCGTGGGACACGTGCGTCCGCGCTGTTGCCCTTGCTAAGGTTTCGGGAGAAGCGTCGTGCTTCGCTCCAGAGCTAGCGAGGTAATACTCACGGGGTATTGGGAGCTGGGAAGGACAGAGGGAGCAGACGCCCCCAAAGAACTTGTCCAGGGCTGGCTTCTTGTGCCTGGTGTTAAATGAGTCAACTAGGATTAAGCGACTACTACATGCCAGACACTGCTAATCTCTGAGGATACAAAAGGAGGGAAAAAGACTGTCCTTGTCCTCAGCGAATTTACTATCTAACGGGGAAGACAGTGGACAAACACATGTGCAAATGAGCAACACACAAGATAAATAGGAAATAATCTACAAAGGGAAGGCACTAGAATTAAGAAGGGGTGTGGAAGGCTTCCTGTACAAGGTGAGATTTCAGTTGGGACTTGAAGGAGGGACAGTGTTCCATCTGTGAAGGACGGCCAGAAGGAAATGGAGTGTTTTGTTTCTGGAATAGCCAGGAGGCCAGCTGCTCACCTAGGGCTGAAAACTGTTGCGGTTGTGGTGGGACTGTCCCAAAGAATTGAGAGTCAGACCACCTCTAATCCAAGTATAGGCATTTGTTGAGATTGACTCCTCTCATGAAGTGAACTAAGTTTTGAGAAGAACCAGCCACTTCAGAGAAAGCAAGGTGGATTTTTATAGGGTAAAGATGCAATTACATAACAGAAATTTACATAGAATACAGGAATAGGATTAATATTAAAAAGGCAGGAGGAATTTGTTAAGGGATTAGGTAGGGGTCCCAGTGCTGCTCAGGCACTATCATACGGTAGGTCCCTTCTAGGGTTGGGGGTCAAGCATTCTGGTCATGTTGTCCTCCAATTGGCTAGCTATTGTGGTCCTGTCTTGGGCTAAATGGATGGTGTGATTGTGATTGACCACACCAGTTCTGGTGGGAAAGGGGCTGGGATTCCATCATAGGGACATGCCTGCTGTTTCTGTGGGAAGTAAGAGTTCAGGGACACACCTGTTGTTCTGGTGAGCAGTGAGGCATAAGTTAGTACCTTGGGGGTGGGGGCGGGGAGGGAAGGGGCTAGGTAGGTACAATGGGCCTATAATGAAGTTAGAATATTGGGGCTGGGGGCAGCTCTATTAGGACTCCATCAACTGGATCAAAGAGTAGGTGGGAGGAATGTAAAGTGTAAGAAAACCAGAAAGGCAGAGGGAGGCTGCATGATGAAGGGCTTTGAATGCTGGAAAGAGAATTTTTGTATTGATTCAGGGAACCACTGGAGTTGGGGGGTGGGGTGGGGAGGTGGTGATATCATTGGACCTGGCTTTAAGAAAATCACTTTGGTACCTCAGTGGAGGAGGATGGATTGGAGTAGGCAGAGACTTGAGGCAGGAAGACCCACCTGGCTGTTGCAATAGTCCTGGCCTGCCTTGAAGAGGTCCTGCACTAGGGTGTAGTGTTAGAAGAGAGAAGGGGGCCTATTGGAAAGATGTTGCCAAGGTAAAATTGTAAGACCTTTGCACCACATATAGATATGGGACTGGGGGGTGGATGAGGAGTTGAGGATAACACCAAAGTTGGGAGCCTGAGGGTCTGGAAGGATGGTATTGCCCTCTATTGTAATTAGGAAATTAGGGGCTGGGGAAGGAGGATTTAAGGCTAAAGAAAATGAGTTCTAGTTTGGACATGTTGAGTTTAAAATATCTCTTGGACATCCAGTTGGAGATGTTGGAAAGGCAGTTGCAGGTGCGAGATTGGAGGTCTGTAGAAAGTTTGGGATAAGAGAGGTAGAGTTGAGAATCGCTGGCATAGCTTTAAACAGCTATCATCACCTGCTTTGAGCTATTTATTTATCTTAGCAGCCTTTTAGAGAGGTTTAGGCAGATCTAGGGAGGTGTTACTTTATTGCTCTTCCCCACCCCTTAACTTCTCTCTCCCCACCCCAGCTTGGTGCAGCTGCAACATAATATATGTTTTTCTTCCTTCTTTCCACCAACCTGAAAACTTTGTGCTTCATTTTCTGGAGTTTCTCTGGTGGCTTTTTTCTCCTCCTCTTTTGGTCTAGCCCTGCAGGGGGAGGTTTCCCTAATGACAAAGGCAGGGACACCTGGACACTTACAAACATATTTGCAGTCTAAAAACTTTGTCAGTTGCTAAATATTTTGGAAGTTTGGAAAAGCTTCATTTTCTTGATAGGCAAATACCCACCTACGCAGATCCCTGTTTGGGTATGAAGCTTAGAGGGTTCAATGACA
Source organism: Trichosurus vulpecula (assembly GCF_011100635.1). Lineage (NCBI taxonomy): Eukaryota > Metazoa > Chordata > Mammalia > Diprotodontia > Phalangeridae > Trichosurus > Trichosurus vulpecula. Next base: position 188,153,413 of record NC_050575.1, on the reverse strand, counting down.
GAGTAATGTTAGCGTTGGATCTTGGGGATCATTGAGTCCTACTCCCCTCGATTTACTGATGGAGAAACTGATGACCAAAGTCATTAAGTTAGGTGGGGCGGTCCTTGCACTAGAACTCAGTTCACTTGATAAGCAATGGGTTCTTACTCACAGAGTTATTATTAACTTGCTACTAGGGAGGGGCCTGGAGGGTTGGGAAGCCTGAGAGAGGGAAAGTTCAGTGCTCTCCCGGGAATCTCAAGAAATATGTTCAAGCCCTGGTGCTGCCACTTAATAGCTGTATGCTGATAAATAGTATTTTGCATATCTAAACTGTAGTTTCTTTATAAAATGAACATAATAATGTTTGCACTACCTACTTTTATGGGTTGTTGTGATAAAAAGTATTCAATTAATATTGTCATATAAACCAAATGGCACTTTTTTTGAAGGTTCATTAGAGGTCATGTGATGAACTTTACCGGGAAAATAGATTTAAAGATAGTATAGTGAAAGAGCTCTGGATTTGAAGTCGGATTGGAGGTTTTAATCCTAATCCGTAATGTATCTTTACTACAGAGCCGTACTTCCATATTCAGAGTAGAACAGAAAAAAATTGGATTGTATAGGAAACTAAATCTCTGTTATGTATAGTCAGACAAAAGCTTTTTAAATCTCTCAGTGATTCCTTACCTATAATGTGAAGGGGTTGAATTAGATGACCTTGAATGTTCTCATTTGAGCTCCAAGTCTATACTAATTTATATTATTATTACTCTGATTTTCCTGGTACAGGACTGGTAATTTCTTAAAGGAGAAACATTTGTAGCCTTTTAGAAATATAACAAGTGGGAAAAAAGGTTCTAAATTCTCTAAAGATATCTTCTCCCAGAATTACCTGTCCATGTTGGCCAAATGGATGAAATGTTGTCTATCCAGACCTTCTGCCTCCCCACAACTCTCTTTCCAAAGATAACTTGGCCTGTTACATGATGCATAGGTGATGATAAAAAAGAGAAAATAAATTTGTTGGGCTCACTAACCACTTTTTACTTTGCAGCAGACTACTTTTTAAATATAAGATAGATTCTCAAATTACACTAATCATTTTTAGAATTGAAGCTAGGCTTTTGAATTACTAGATACAGTTTTGAAATGCTCTCTCAAGGGAGCCTCTCGTAAACTCCCTTACAAATATTTAAAGTAATCAGAAGTCAGTAATCCATCAGATATTCCCCACTCTTTAGGGGAGAACTATCTAGAATCCTATTTTATTTCAGACTCTATAAAAACAGCCAAATAGCATCATGTATTGTTTTAAATAAACCAGTCCTGACATTTAGTCTGTTAAATATTTTTCACTCATTCAAATACTATTTGTTTTTATTGTTTAAAATTGTTTTTATTCTGAACTTAACAAATACAAAATAACAATAGAACAGAGAGAATTGTACATGCAACTATGAATTTTTATTAAATATAGTTTATTTTTCCTTTTAAGTACATAATAAATTCAACATGTAATTTTCAAAACTGCCCTGCATGCCTGTTTCTTTCCTGCCTTCCTTTGTTCTCTTCTGTGCATTGTAAACAATGCTTCAACGACCCTCTTTTCCTTTATTTTTTAGCAGTTTGATTGCTAGGCTCCCTCTTCCTCCTACCTCCCCCTAGTTGGGAAAACAAACAAAAACAAAAAAAGAAACCCTTTTAAAAACAAAGTCAAGCAAAACAAATTCCCACGTTAGCCATGTGTGAAAACGTATTTGTTGTTCTGCATCTCGTATTTCTTACCTTCTGTCAAGAGATAGGTAGCAGGTTTTATTATTGGTCCTCTGCAATTATGGCTGGTCATTGCATTGATCAGAATTAAGAATTTTGTCTTTATCATACAATGTCGTATAAATTTTTCTACTTCTGTTTCTTTTACTCTAATCCCTTTGAAAGTTTACTTTTTATAAATCTATTTTTTTCAGTGAACAAAAATTTATTTTCTCTTCCCTCATCTTCCCAACACCTGCCTCCTGAAAAGGAAAAAACAAAAACCAAAACCCTTGTAACAAATATGCATAATCAAGGAAAACAAATACCATTTTTGGCAATGTCCAAAATATGTCTTATTCTTCACTTTATGTCCATCATAAGGGGCAGCTAGGTGGCAAAGTAGATAGACCTGGCCTGAAGTCAGGAAGAGCTGAGTTCAAATGTAGCCTCAGACACTTAACTAGCTGTGTAAGCCTGGGCAAGTCACTTAACCCTGTTTGCCTCAGTTTCCTCATATATAAAATGAGCTGGAGAAGGAACTAGCAAACCACTCCACTATCTTTGCTAAGAATACCCCAAATGGGGTCACGAAGAGTTGGACATGACTCAAATGACCAAGCAACAAATGTCTATCATAAACTCACTTTATAACAAGGGCCCAAACACAGAGCTGGAATTCCCATACCCAAGGCAAATTTAGTTAAAGGTTGGGGATTCTGTATCAGATAATCACTTCTTTGTTTGCTTGAGGCAGGCTGGGGGCAAGCCACTGTAGGCTGAAAAATTGGAAGGCTATACAAGGTACTCAAGTAGGTCAGGGGTTGGTCTGAAGAAGACTGAGCCAGATACTGAATTTATTAGGGAGGAGGAGTGATGTGGAGGTCCATGCTCTAGCAGGAAGCAAGGATTTCACATTATGGTGTGACCTTTAACCTGTAAAGGAGGAGAAATGGTAGCTGAGTGTCAGTGGTAGATGAAGGGTTTGAAAGTATCAGTAAGGAGTATGGCAGCCTCTTCTCCTGACCTTGTGTATTAAGGATCTGAAAAAAGTAGCAGCCAGTTTGGGAGAGAATGCCAAGAAATATGGTGTCTTCAAGAGAATTCAGGAATTTGAGTAGAGTTGTCACACAGTCACATCTACTCTAGGAAAAATTGCTTTGGCAGTCTTAAGTGAACTCTTGCAAAGTGAAGTGAGCAAAAGCAGGAAAACAGTGACTAACAGCAATAAAACAATTGAAACTGAACGCTGTGAAATTATAATGATCACTTGACCTCAAAAAAGAGCTATCAGAAGGCAGTTTCCCTACTCTTTGTATAGCTGGGGGGCTATAGATGTGGAACACTACGGATAACACCAGACATTTTCAAAGTATTTGTTAGTTTTACTGTATTTTTTTCTATATTCTTTGTGTAACCCCAGTCCCAAAGTCCATTGTTGTGGGATGCTCTCCTCTTTGGTAGAGATGAATATCCTTCTGTATGAGGGATGGAGCAGAATTGTCAACAGAGTGGAAGAATCCCAGCCTTGTTTGAGTTCTCTTCAAGCTTTGAGTCATTTTGGTTGCTTCTGACTTCCATCTTTAAGAAGGAAGGTGGGAGAAGATAATCCAACTTCAGATTGTTGAAGGAAAAGACTCTGGGAAGACATGAGAGGAGCTGGAAGTTTGTGTACCATGTCTCTGTCTCCAGCCGGTTATACCTGAGACTCTGGAAAGTTTTCCCTTGGTTGAGATCTAGTTTTCTCTTTTTTGGTTGAGTTGAGTTACCTCACTCCCAATGGGAAAGTTCCTTCACTCTGTATTGTCTGGTACATATTCTCCCATGTATACTTTCTCTGGTTTCTATTTTGCTTTGATGTGGATATGTGGGTTTCTTTGCTATGTGTGTGTTCATTGTAGAACTGATAATTTGGTGAGAAAAGGGTCAAGCCTTGGATATAGAGCTTAAGTTTCTCCTTCTCCCCAATAATTACCAGCAATCAGAAGTTAGATTAAATCTGATCAAATCTCCTAAACCAACAGTACATAAGAGAGCAGACAGATATAATTCTAGCCTGGAACCTTCTCTCTCTGAGGTGGGCAGAGTATTGGATGCTGGCCCCAACTTTCTGCTTCCCCTCCTTGTGAGAATTAAAATCTCTTTTGGAGAAGGGTGAGGGAAGAAGAGTCTAGAGGTGTCTCTTTGGTCTCCCTTTGAGCCATACAATGACATCTTACCCCAAACAAGGCTAAATGTGTGTGTGTTGTGGGGGGAAATCAATCCTCACAACTCATGGGACCTTGCCCTATTTGGGACCTTCCTATATTTGTCATAAGGGGTGGTTCTCTGGGAGGAGTAAAAGGAAGTGATACATTGGGAAATGTAAGTGATGGAAAACAAAATATATCACTAAGGATTTATTTTTAAAAAAAAGCAAAAAGGGGGCAGACAGAAGAGGACAGGGACTTAAGAGCTCTAAGGATGAATTTACTGTGAGGCTGATAAAATGATTTTTTCATTACTACTTCTATTAGTTAATCTAGCTTCAGCCCCCTGAGCACTTTGCCCTGGCGCAAGTCAGACCCTGGGAGAAGACCTGGCAATCACAAGACCTTTTGGGGGTTGGGGAGTGGGAACAGAATGGACCAAGACAAGGAGACAGAGCAATTCAGTAGCGGGAAGGGGATAGGGCTGGGCTGGGGAACCTGTGGCCTCCAGGCCACATGTGGCTCTCTAGGTCTTCAAGTGCATCCCTTTGACTGAATCCAAACTTCACAGAACAAATCCCCACCTCTGGGATAGGGAATTAACCAACATAGAAGAGCAACAGCCATTACAAATAGTTCTTAAAAAAAAACTGCAATCTTGCCCAAGTCATTGATAACAAGGGAAATGCAAAATCAAAGCAACTCAGTTTTTTACCTTGCACCCAGCAAACTGATAAGATGACAAAACCTTTATATATCTGTTGCAAAGATTTTTTTCGTGATCAAATTTTCCTTCTTATCCTAGCTGCACCGATTTTGCTTATGTAAATGCTTAAATTTTTTTTTTTATGGAATCCAATACAATAGCCTGTATCTCTTGTTTAAGAATTTTCTCCCTAAACATAGCTGCAAAGGGTTCCTGATCTTGTTCTCTTCTAATTTTTTTTATTGTGTGACTTTTTATGTTCAGGTTATATTTTCATTTTGGACTTGAGATTTATGATGTAAGATGTTGATTTAAATCTAATTTCTGCCAAACTACTTTCTAATTTTTTCAAGGAGTTCTTATCAAAAAGAGTTTTGCCCCCAGTGATTATTTTCTAGGATCAATCAAATCCTGGACTCCTGCTATTTATTGATTGCATCTGTTTGTTTAATCTGTTCCACTGATGCATTTTTGTTGTTGTGGATTTTGTTGTTTTTTCTGTATTTTTTCTATATTTTTTCCAAAAATTACGTTTTAGAAGGGCTCTTAGAAAACAAGCTCACTAATATAGGTGGAATCTGAATTGATTAAGCCATTCTGGAAGGCATATTTAGAATTATGCTTTAAAAAGTGACTAAAAAGTTCATATCCTTTTACTCAGAGACTCCCACTGCTGGACATATGCTCCAAGGATATCAAACATAGAAAAGTCCCATATATCCCAAAATATTCAAAACATCATGTTTTTGTGGTAGCAAAGAAATGGAAGCAAATGTAGGTGCCCAATGATTGGAAAATGACTGAACAAATTATGGTATCTGGATGTAATGGAGTATTATTATGCCATAAGAAATTATGAATATGAAAAATTTAGAAAATGGAAAGTTGGTAGGAACAGATGAAAAATGAAGTAAGCAGAACCATGATAAGCAGTACAATGATTATGTAACAATAAATGAAACAATATAACAATAAAATGATATTAAATGCTAGGTAAAATCATAATGACCAGGAAGCTTGGCCCTCTCTGGAGAACAATTGAGAAAATCTACCATTCCCCCTTCGTTGCCAGGTTGAGGACTATGGGTGTGAAATATTGTTTTGCTGTTATACATCATTGATTTGTTGGTCAGTTTTTCTAAATTGTTTTCCATTCTACCACTTTTTAATTTTTGTTACAATGAAGGCCTTTCTTGGTAGGGAAAGAGGGAGGGATCTATTTGGAAGTGAATGTAATGTAATGTAAAAACAAATAGTGTCATATATTATACAAATTAAATTTTTTGAAAAATTAATCACTGGTCTAGCCTAGGAAACTTTCTCTGAGGAGAGCAGAGTGGCCAGCTTTTGGCTTCAACCTCCTGCTTCCCTTCATGGCAAGAATAAAAGCCTACTTTGAAGAAGGCTGAGTGGAGAAAACTCTGTTCATGTCTCCCTACAAGATACATGTAGACAAATTCATGCGGACACACATATACACTACTCTCTTACTCTTACTCTCTCCCTGCCAGCCTGTGTGTGTGAATGAAAACTTTTCCTTGCATCATCTTTAAGTGTGCTACTCATTACATTTCTTACTCTGAAGCATCCTGGAGAAGTAGTGGGGGTTTAGGGGTGTGATAAACAAAGGTGCTGATGTCAGACCCAGAGGAAGCTCAGCCTTGGAGAGGGGATAGATGCCAAAGGCCTCAGGAGCAAGACAGATGAGATGTGTCTTTGGCGGCTATGGCCTTAGTACTTGAGGATGTCATCAAACTCAAAAGAGAAGGGAGGCCAGTTTATGTTCCCTCTAAGAATTGGGGATTTCTTGTCACTATGGAAACATAAATCTAGGCATTAAAGAGCCAGGAAAAAACCCACTAGTGTTTCCCGGGCAACAGCAGCATTATGAGACAGTGAGATGGTGTATCTTCAGTCTCTCTAATTAAGTTATTGGGAAGAAGAAGTAGAAGGGGGCTAGAGTGACTCACCTGAAACAGATGAAGCATGAAAGATTTGTCTTGAGAGAGGAAATTGCTAAGCTTTACCCCTACCAGATGAATTGTTAATATGGCAGAGTGGTCACTGAAAGGGCCTCGATACCACTGCTCTGAAGGTGCTCTGTACGCCATACCATAGAGCTTCAAATCAAGTAATGTCCGGACCTTTTCACTGCTAATGACTGAAGAACAGACGAATGGGATCTGGAGAGATTTGCAGTTGCTCTGAGAAAGATATTTACAACTCCTTATGCTGGGATGGATAACTAAGACTTTTTCCATGTTCCTGCCCCTCAGTATGAATGAAAAAGTATGAAAAAATGTCAAGTTGCACTGCTTCAAACAAAATAACATGTTCTAAACTTATCCTGTCTGCATTTGAGAAAAAAACATTATTTTGCCCGCATATCAACACTAATACTTCTGGGGTCACGCATTGATTTAATTATTACATTCTACCATTCTACCAGGAAGATTGTTGTTGTTGGTGGTGGTGGTTTGGTATCCTTAGAGGCTATGATAACTAAATGTGGCATCAAGATTTGTCATTTGATGCCCAGATGAAATATGTATTTATAGAGCACTTGAGACAACTTCAGGAGGTTGGTAAGGGAGTTTCTGTTCTGTTTGGCAGCACGATAAGGTGGTATATTCTTGATGTTAAATTCTAAACTCTGTGGTAAACTATATTTATGGGGGGAAATTGCATAAGGACACAAAAAGAAAATAGGAATAAGTATTCTTTTTATAGGATGGCATCTTAGAGATCATTTAGCCCAAACCCCTTATTTATTTATTTTTGAGTCTGGGTCTCTTTATCTTGCCCAGGCTGGAGGTTTGGCAGCCCCTCATGGCCAATGCCAATATTGATCAGCAAGGAAGCCTTGACCTACTCTTTTTCTGACCTGGGCTAATTTTTCCTTCCGTAAGTAACCTGGTGGTTCTTTGCTGCTGGGGGTCATCATATTGGTGTCCAACTTAGTGCAGATCTCCAATCCACTTTGGTCCTTTCGTAGCTCAGAACGCCTATAATTCAATGATCTACCAGCCTCAACCTTCCCAGTAGCAGGGATTCTATGCATGGACCACCATGCCTAGCCCAACCCAACCCTTTCATTTCACGGATGAGGAAATTGAGGCCTGGAAAGATAAGTGTCCAAATATATACAGCTAGTAAGTGGCAGAGCCAAAATTTGAACCCAGGTCTTTTGGCTCTGGCCTAGAACTCTCTTCACTATACTTTCCTGACACTATTATATTTCCTTTTTGGGTGTTTTTGACCATTCTTTAGTCTGCCATCTAAGCAAAATGAAAGAAAGGGGTTGACAAAAAAAAATGACAATGGTAAAAGGCAAAATATAGTAAAAGACATGCCCTTTTATGGAAATATGAATTATTAAAGTAAAAATAGAAAAATTAGTGGATGATTATTCACATTTACAAAGTAGTTATTCACTTTACAAAAGGAAGCATTGGAATGTTAAGTAGTGTGATCCTTTAGTCCATTTAAGCTACAACTCAGTTTATAAAAAAATTTCTTGGGTACATTCCTGTTAGAAAAAGTGAGGTATAGCTCACCTGTCCAGTAAAATTTGCACCATGTAAGTCAAAGTTTAATATGTCTTTAAAAAGGTATCATAAAAGAACTTAACCTCCTCTGCCAGTTTACTGAGACCTACTTTATATTCCTAAGTATGAAGATTGTTGTTTTGTTGTTCAGTCATTTTTCAATTGTGTCTGACTCTTTGTGACCCCATTTGGAGTTTCTTGGTAAGGATATTGGAGTGGTTTGTGATTTCCTTCTCAAAGGCATTTTACAGATGAGGAAACTGAGGCAAACAGGCTTAAGTGACTTGCCCAGGGACACACAGCTATTAAGCATCTGAGGCCAGATTTGAACTGAGGAAGATGAGTCTTCCTAACTCCAGGCCTGGCACTCTATCCACTTTGGCCCCTAGCAAGCAGAAACTCCCCACCCACCCAAATGTGTTTATATTTACCTGTCAGCCAGAGGTCACATTAGTTCAAAAACAAATGACATTTAACAAAAGAGTACTATAAATAAAGTAACTAGAAAAGATTCCCTTCTCTCTTCCCACCTGACATACTTTCACACAGGTTACTGCCCCATAATCAACAAACAAACATTAATCAGATACCTGCTATGTGTTAGGTACTGTACTAGGTACAAAAGACAAAAGCACGATAGTCCTTGCACTCAAGGAGCTCGTGTCCTACTGGGGGGAAATACTAGGCATGAGTATAAATTATATACAAATTATAATTTATATAATTATATATATGTACATGGGAACACATACATATACATATGTGTATATATGCATATATATATAAAATCTATACCTATATAAAATCTATATAAAACCATTCAAAGCAGACAGAAAAGAAGGAAATATTTATTAAGCATCTATTTTGTGCCAGGCACTGTGCTCAGTTGTAACAGTAAAGCAATAATAACAATGTAGATGATAATTGTCAAAATGCCTATGTAGTTCTGTATTGCAAAGTATATGAGACTCTCCACATAGAAGGTAGAAGTAAACCATTTATCTAGACACCAGAGAACCATATCCCATAACCAAATGTTCAGCTCCCACAGCCAGTTAGCTCACTTTATCATAACAGCAAGGAACTTAAAACACCACATCACAGCCTGGAGCCTCCCAATCCCAAAACCTCTCTGACCCCCTGCTGTGGTCTTTCCCAAAACAAACTCACAGTACAGCTAAGTCAGCCTGTTCAGTTCTAACCATCACGAGGGCAGCCATTAGCAGCCATAACTGCGCTCTCTCTCTCTCTCTCTCTCTCTCTCTCCCTCTCTCCTGTGATATAACTTCCTTTTCCTGTCAGGAAGCTCCTCCCACCACATGTGACTGAGGCATCCTGTGATGTAAGCAGGTCACATGGTCTATTAATGGGTGGGAAAGATCTTCAAATCTGAATTGCTACTACACCAGTGCTTTACACATCTTACCTCATTTGACCTTCACAACAACCCTAGTAATATTATTGTTCTCATTTGAAATTTGGGAAAACTGAGACAGCAGAGGTTGTGATTTGCCCAAAGTCACATAGCTAGTAAGCTTTGAGGATTGCTCTATTCATATCTAGCACACAATCTAAATTCTGGTATTATGGACTGACCTCTAGGACACTGTCCTTTCTTCCTCTACGAATTCAATGTTTGGCTCACAGTTTCTCTTCCCCAACTCATGCCCTCATACTAAGAGGACTTACATATTGATACTTCCTCACCCCTAACCTCACAATTCTTCAGCTTATTTTATTTCCAAACTTCCCATGCCAGCTGTCATCCTAGGATTATTCCCATCATCTGTAGCCTTTGTTCCTTCTCATATGTGGCTCACAGAGGCTGGAATAAACCGTGAAACTGTGCTGATTAAATTTCGTACAGATTTGTTATATAATCTCAACTGGGCCCTCACTATTATTGCAAGGCAATCCTGTTTACACTTTCCTAATTGACTCAACATCTCATTCACCACAATAGCTTTTCCAGACCTTTTCATCCCTCCTCAACCTTCCATGGCTTCCCCTCTGTCACCTTCTTAGTGCAGATACTTGCCTCTTACTGAAAAAATTGAGGTCATTTTCTGAGAGTTCCCTCTTCTCTCCTCATATCACAACACTCAGCTGCCTTCTGCCACTATTTCTTTCTTTACCCCATTCTCACATGAAGAGGTGTCTCTGCTACTGGCCAGGGCAAACCTATACATAACTGACCCCATTCCATCATGGCTTCTCCAGTAGATTGCTTCTGTTACCCCTGCTCTCTCATCTTCAACTTTTCCTGTCTACTGGCTGCTCCCATGTTGCCTACAAGCATACTCATGTCTCTTCCATCCTCCAAGAAAAAATCCCTCACTTGATCTCTCTATCTTCACTATCATCTTCCTTTTGTAGCTAAACTTGAGAATGGTGTCTAAAATTGATGCTTCCACTTTCTTTCCTTTCACACTCTTCTTAACTCTCTACAGTCTGTCTTCTAACCTTATCATTAAACTGAAACTGTTCTCAACAAAGTTACCAGTGATCTCTTAATTGCCAAATCTAATCAGTCCTCATCCTTCTTGTTTTCTCTGCGGTCTTTGACATTGCTGAGGATCCTCTTCTCCTTGATATTCTCTTCTTTCTAGGTCTCTGTGACACTACTCTAGCCTGGCTTTCCTCCTCCCTGTCTGAGCAATTCTTCCTTATCTCTTTCACTGGATTTTTGTAGGTGTCTCACAGGACTTTGTCTTTAATGCTTTTCTCTTCTTCCTCTATAGTTTTTCACTTGCTGATCTCATTGGCTCTCATGGATTCACTGATCATGTTTAAGCTAATGATTCTCAGACTTAGTTAGCCAGCCCGAACCTCTCTCCTCACCTGTAGACTCATACTTCCAACTGCCTATTAGCATTCTCAAATGTTTAGTTGCTGTGCAGTCATTTTCAGATGTGTCCCATGCTTCATGACCCCATTTGGGATTTTCTTGGCAAAGATACTGGAGTGGTTTGCCATTTCCTTCTCCAGCTCATTTTACAGATGAGGAAACTGAGGCAAACAGGTTAAATTAACTTGCCCAGGGTCATAGCTAGTAAGTGTCTAAGTCTGATGAGTTTTCCTGACTCCAGGACCTGTACTTTATCTACTGTTCCACCTAAGATGTCAGTAGACATCTTAAAGTCAACATGTCCAAAACTGAACTTGTTATTTTCTCCCCTAAAACCTTCCCTCCTCCTAACTTCCATATTACTATAGAGGGCAATACTATCCCACCCAGACTCTCAGACTCACAACCTAGGTGTCATCCTTTCTCTGTCTCTATCTCTGCCTCTCTATTTTTCTCTCACACTTCTTATGGTCCTGTAATTGAGCTACCTAGTCCAGTGAGTGAGGGTAAATTGATCTTTGATGAATATCATCATCCCAATTCAAGATGAGAACAAAAATGTCCAGAATTCTTACCTTTTCTCCTCCTCACCCTGTCTCCAGCTTCTCTGCCTTTTCCAATTCCTCGCAGCTACAAGACCCACTCATAACTGTATGTATTTACTTTATGGTGGGCGTTCTTTCTTTTCTCGAGATACTCAAATGGAAAATGAAAGAGATGAAGCAAATATCCCAGCAATGGATATCAACTGTCATTAAATTTTGGATGAGAAGCGAGTCCTGCAGGGTTAGCTTGGGTGACCATTTTCAAGAGCTGATTCATATACACGTGAAGTGCACAGATTCCATGTCCCAAGTTATTCTTCCAGGACAGCAGGTTTATTTTGTAAGTTGACCTAAAAAAGAAAAATTGTTACTAATCACTTGTGGACTTCTGCTTTTCCCACCTGTCTATTTTCACGAAGTTTCTAACTGAAGTTCTTAGGAACAGCATCTTCACTTCCATATAAAATAGCCATCTTTAACAAGTAATTTTCTTATTTTTAAAAATAAATTTATTTTTAGTTTTCAATATTCACTTCCATAAAATGATGAGATCCAAATTTTCTCCCCATTTCTCCCCTCCTCCCACCCCATGACAGGTGTGTAATATGTAAAGAAGAATTAGAACCAATGGGAGAAGTCACAAGAAAGAAGAAACAAAAAGCAGAGAGAGAGAGAGAAAGAGCAAATAATATACTTTGATCTGCATTCAGACTCCATAGTTCTTTTTCTGGATGTGGACAGCATTTTCCATCATGAATCTTTTGGAGTTGCATTGCTAAGAAGAACAAGTAATTTTCAAAATGAGGATTACGGAACTGATTTCTGTGGTGACATAGGGCTTCTAAGACATGGGAGCAAAGAGGGAGTTTTAAAGTGTATGAATCACCAGGGGGAAGGTGAGAGTAGCAACAGCTATTAGAGATGTCAGCCTTTGAAATGAGTATCACAGCTAGTTCTTAGACTCACTAGTGAAGCTACCCAAGGCTAAATAATGAGTGGAGAATAACCCCCCTCTCCCTCTCTCACCTGCCCAGCCCCCATAAGATTCACAGGATATACTGAAAGAGAATATGGGTGAGTGGGATAAGATTGATGAGGGCTCATCCCAGCCCTGGTACATACTCTCCATGCATCTCAGAGGGGATCTGGGAGTAATTTGATTGAGGCTAGTGTTAGCTTCCTTCTAGACTAATAGAATAGATGGAGTCATTATAGACTTCACAGTTGAAAGGCTCTTCATAGATCCTTTGGTCCTACCTCCTGTCTTCCTTCCTTGCCAGAATTATGTTACCTCTGCCACCCCTCACTCTGTACCCTAGTCAAATTGGATTTACTTTCTCCCATCTGAACCCATCCTGAGCTTTCCTCCTTCAATGCTTTTTCTCAAACATTTTCCTGTGTCTGGAATGCCTTCCCCTGCTTTTGTTGCTTATTTAATTTCTATCCATTCTTTAAAATTCAACCCAAATGTTACCTATTTCATGAAGGATATAGATAGAGTAATTTTATTGGTATAAAAAAATTCCTTGATGAAGAAACTTCTTCTACCAATACAGGACAGTCCCTTTCTTCACAAATGATAGTTTAGAAGTTAAATTGTCTTGTCCTTTAGAGTAACACAAGTATCTGTCAGAAGTAGGACTTGAAGCTAGGTTTTCCATGCCATTTTTCTATCCATAATGTTCTTTGTCCTTTTGCAGCTCCTTCCTTTGTACTTCACTAATCCTTCCCAAGAAGAGGAGAAAGGAGTTCTTACTAAGGTTCAGGTCTTGCTTCTGACAGACACATTCTAATTTGTCATCATGGGCAAATCACTTAACCTCTAAGGGCCCCGAGAACGAACAAACTAACACTCTTTCCCTCTCCCTCACCCCTCTTCTCTTCCACCTTTCCTTTTCCCTTTCCCTTCCTCCCACTCCACTACACTCTAGCTGAATTCTGTGGCACTATTTTATTTCCAGAGGATATGAGTTGATGTGCAGTGTGTCTCATGTGGTTCTGCTGTAGAAATGAAGTCATCATGGTCATCAGAAACATTTATCTAGGACCTACAATGCAAGTTATAATCTGCACAGAGTCCTTGCCTACCTTAAAGAGCCCACTCACCCAATAGACATAATGGCCTTAAATAATAACTCCTGGCATAAGATTAGTGGGCTTTTATATACATGCACATATCAGTCATTGATAGTTGTTATCCCCTAAAATCACAATGGTCTCTCAATCCTCATCCAATATTCAAAAATTAGAAGATAAAATTTCATTTTTATTTCTGTAGATATAGTCATTGAATTTTAGAGAAGGAAGAGACATTAGAAACATTTAATTCAAACCCCAGCACCTACAAGGAGCAGTAGATAGAGTGCCAGTTCTGGAGTTGGGAAGCTTCTTCTTCCTGAGTTCAAATCCAGCCTCAGACACTTATTAGCTATGATCTGGACACAACCCTTTTTGCTTCAGTTTCCTCATCTGTAAAATAAGGTGGAGAAGGAAATGGCAAACCATCCCAAGAAAACCCCAGAAGAGGTCACGAAAAGTTGGACACAATTGAAAAAACCCAACAAAACGACAAAAACAACAATCCAAACCTCAGGGCTCCAAACTTACATCTGCCCAACCTAGGGAGGAGACCCTGTACTCTGGGCCTTACCTCTCTCAGATCACCTGTCAAAATCTATTCTCAGAAGAATAGCATCTAATAAATGAGACTGTGCTAGTGTTACTGATAATAGCATGATATGTCAGTCTTTGCTGGAACACTTGCATCTTACCCTCTGAAATGAAGCTGTACTAATAGAATTTTAAACATTTGGACCCATGTCCAACGTGTACATTGATTAAACATCAGTCATGTGCAGAGCACTATGTTAGATATGAGAGAAAGTGTAAAGTTTACATGTAACATGGATCTTATGGACCTTACAGTAGAGGAACAGGTGGGTAAGATACTTTTGGGTATGGAGCTCATACCACTCTTGTATGTACCCTCTTCTCTCTTCTGACACTTCCATCAACCTGGTGCAGAGTCTTTATATAGTGTTGTGGTTGGTTTCCCTACCTGGAGTCTCTTCTCACTCCAGTGCATCCTCCACTTAGCTGCCAAAGTTATTTTCCTAAAGTGCAGGTCTGACCATGCTATGTCCAATACCCAGTGCCGTCTTACCTCTAAGATCAAATATAAAATCTTCTGTTTGACTGTTAAAGTCATTCACAACTTGACACTTTTCTTATTTCTCCAGCCTTATTATACACTTTACTCCCTCTGTATACTTTACAATCCAGAGCTGCTAGCTTTCTTGTTGTTCCTTGTACATTGCACTCCACCTTCTGAATTCATGACTGCATGGACTGCTCTCTCTGCCTGGAATACTTTTCTCTCACCTCTACCACTTGGTTTCCTTAGCTTCCTTTAAGATTCAACTCAAATTCTATTTTCTGCAGGAGGCCTTTTCTAGTCCCATCCATTGCTAATGCCTTCACTCTGAGATTACCTCCTATTTACTATGTATATACAATGTATCATACATAGTATGCATATGTATATACACAGTGTGTATGTATACAATTATTTGCACGCTGCTTCCCCCATTACAATATAAACTACTTGAGGACAGGGACCATGTTTTTGCCTTTTTTTTTGTATCTTTGGAGCATTGTACCTGCCATATAGTAAGTACTTCATAAATGCTTTTTGACTGACTTTGATCATGTATAAGATCAGTCCTCCAGATCACATTAGACTTGAATCTGAGAATGCTGAGGTCTCCTAAGAGAGGCTTAGGGAGCTCTTATCAGAGCTGGGCATATTAAGTACAGAATTGGTGGGTGTGGTAAAAAGTTGTTTAAACATAATTTACTCCCACAAGTCCTGTGATGCTCTGGTAGGTCAGTTACTTTCACATAGTAAGGTAATCTTGTTGCTATGGATACACCCATCTAGACATTAAAGTGCAAGAGGAGAAACCCAGTGTTTCCTTGACAACTGGTCTAAAAAATCTGTTAAAGCAAAAGAAAAAATGAGGGGGAAAAGATCAGTTTTAAAAAAAATCCCTCAAAAACCAACTTGCCCCTGGAGTCATCTGGAGACCAGAGTCTGGTATTGCATGGATTGAGAGCTATTGTCACTCCACACAGGCTACTTCTTATGAAGGAAAGCTCCCCATGTAAGGTGATAATAATACAGCTGAGAATAATCATTAGAGGGTACTTATTATGTTTTTCTTTCAAGAACTTTCAGAGCTACTTCATGTTATCATATCACCTGTAGAACCACAGAAAGTCAGAGCTGGAAGGATCCTTAGAGATAATCTTGGTCTCCATTTTACAGATGGGGACACTGAGGCCTGCAGAAGGAAAGTGAGTTGCAAACTTGTGTGTGATTAGTGGTAAAGTTTGGATGAAAACCCAGGTTTTTGAACTCTCAGTCCAAGACTCTTTCCTATGTACCATAATGCTTTCATTATTCATTATCATAAATGGCATTTGTGAAGGATTGACATAGAGTCAGGTAAACTTTACTGCACTCATCAACTTAGAATACAGTTTAAGGGAAGAGCAGTTTCCTTAGTTAGAGTTTATATGGCACCTCATACTTTGCATCAATGAAATCACGATCTTTGATTTTATGTTTTATCTGACCCTGTTGACCACATGCTTCTTCTCAATGTTTATTAAGTGGAATTGAATATTGTCCTTTCCCATCGTTTAAAAAATCCTCCATTTGACTCCATCATCCCTTCAAGTTATCATACTCCATCTCTTTTCCCACAAAACTCCTGGCTATCTATGCCCATTACCTCCTGCTTTCCTCTCATCTACTTCTTATCCCCTTAAACCTGGGTCTACAACCTCATCGCTCAACTTAAACTGTGCTCTCCCAAGTGGCCAAGGATCTTTGAATGGACAAATTCAATGATTTCCTCAATCTTCATCCTTCTTGACCCCTCTGCGATATTGAGCACTGTTGATCACACTTTTCTGGATAGCCTTTCCTGTCTGGGTTTTAATGACCCTGTGGTTTCTCTTCCACTTGTCTAGCTGCTCCTTCTCAGTCCTTTTTCCTGTGTCATGATCTATGTCCCATGCCTTAACTGTAGGGATGTCTCATAGCTCTGTCCTAGGCTCTCTTCTCTTTGATCTTTGCATCCTCCCCTTTAGTGATCTCATCAGTGCCCATAGATTCACTTGTCATCTCTATGCATGTAAATCATACTCAACACACAGATATAGATATACATATGTATATAACTCTATATAGGCTTTTGGACATATGTATATGAATATTTCTCTATATCTATATCATCTATAAATATATCATCTCTATCTCTATCTCCCTATCATCTCTGTTTCCGTCTGTCCAGTCCTAGGAACTCTACCTGCCTAATGGACATTTCTAACTGGCATATCCCCTCTTATCATGTCTGAAACATTGCCTGTTCTTCTTCTCTGAATAAGAATGTATGCTCCCCATGTGGATTATGTATGTCCATAAATGTGGCTTATGAGGGGGAATGGAGAGATATCCCTGGATTCTTGCCCACCCCATTCTCATCGTTCTTCTCGCCAGTTAGGAGAGTCTTTTGCAGAATGCTCTAGGCTTGAATCCTGAGTTACTCCTGCAAGCCTACACCTGTTCCCCACTTCCTTATGGTCCAGGGCACCATTGTCATTTCAGTCACATAGGTTTGCAATCTCAAAATCCTCCTGAATTCTTCATTCTCCCTCACCCCCATATCTAATCAAGTCTTGCTGATTTTACCTCTCTCTGCATCTCTCGATTCCATCCCCATCTGTCTGTTCACACAGCTACAACCCTAGTGGGGGCCCTCATCACTTCTCACAAGAATTATTGCAATAGCTTTATAATTAGTCTCCTTGCCTCAGTCTTTCCTCTGCAAGCCATCCACCATAAAGCAACAGTCTTAAAACACAGGTCTGACTATGTCACTCTACAACTCAGAAGCCTCTAGGATAAAATACTAATGCTTCTATTAATAATTCTAAACCCTTTATGACAGGATTCTAATGTAACTTTATAGGCTTGTTAGACATCCTTCCCCTATAAGAACTCTGTTGTATGTCTAAATGGCTTACTTCCTGTTGCTTATACACAGTATTCCATCCTTCTTTCCAGAGGCTGTCTCTCTCATGCCAGCGTACTCTTCCTTCTCACATCCACCTATTAGGATCATTAATTCCTCATGTCCCAAACTGCTAGTACTTCCACTCCCCTGAAAGTATTTTGTATCTCCTTTGTATGCATTTTGTATTTACTTATATGTGTTCATATCATCTCCCCTGTTGGAATGTAAGCTCCTTGAGGACAAGAATTGTTTCTTTTTTTGTCCTAACACATAGTTGGCAGTTTAACAAATTCTTGTCGATTGACCGAAGGTATTTATCAAGTTATTTGTACCCTTAAAACACTATAAAATATAAGCTTATCATTTTCATTATCATTTGATCTTCAAGTGAGATATTTTAGAGAAAGGTTAAATAAGTTTCCCATAGTCACAAGAAAGTGAATGAGCATGAGATATAGAATCTTCCTAACTTGTGGCTCTTAGCAATCCAACACTGTTTCCCCAAGAATAGCATATACCTAGACAGCATCCATTTGTGTGGTTTAAGAAATGTTTGGTCAGAAGCAAGGGAAAAAGTTTCATTTATTTGTCTTGTGTGTAAATAAACATCTTTGCACTGATACTGATATACTGTATACTAAGCAACATCAGGGCAAATGCCAATATGCTTATTCAAAAACTTGTTTGAAACTTGAAAACTTTGTCTGAAAAAAAAATCTCCAACTAAAAGCTTTTTGTAAAAAAAATAAAATTTAGGTGATGCCTTTTCCCACCCCATCATAGTCATTTCTGATTCACTCCAACTCAAATAAGCATTCACTTGGAACAAATTAAAATAGACAAGTAAAACCTGATGTGGAGACAGCTAGGTGGCTCAGTGGATAGAGTTCTGGGCCTGGAATCAGGAAGACTCATCTTCTTGAGTTCAGATCTGTCCTTAGACATTTACTGGCTGTGTGACCCTGAGCAAGTCACTTAACCTTGTTTGCCTCAGTTTCCTCATCTGTAAAATGACCTAGAGAAGGAAATGGCAAACCACTCCAAGGTCTTTGCGAAGAAAACCCCAAATAAGCTCACAGAGAGTTGGACTCCATTGAACAACAACAAAATCCACATCTGACAGTGTCTGCTATAGTCTGTGCCTGTAGTTCACCTTTCTAGCGGGAGAGGCATCCTCATCTTTTCTTCAAGACCAAGATCGGTCATCACAATTATTAAATGTTTAATTTCTGTTTGTTTATATTATTTTAGTCATTCTATATGTTGTTATTCTGGTTCCGCTTACCTCATTTTTATCAGTTCTCACAAGTCTTCCTACATTTCTCTTAATTCCTAATAGTTATTGTTTCTTAAAATGTGACAATATTCTATTACATCCATATCTATTTCAGCCATTCTCCAGTTACCATTTATTAATCATTTACTATGTGCCAGACATTGGGTTAAGCACCAAGATTCAAATATAAGAAAAGCTAATGTGTCTCTGCACTTAGAAATCTACATTCTAGTAGGGGAAGACAACCCTAAAAGGGAGCTGGGAAGGGCAAGAGGAGGTATGGCAGCATGGTTTGGAGATGGTAGCCTAGAAGTGAAGTGGAGGCCTGGTTCTGGACATTTGATAGACGTTCACTTTGGCTTTTTGCTACCATAAAAAGTGTTGCTAAGAATGTTTTGGTGTACACGGGTCCTTTATTTCTCTTTTACCTACTTAGAAGCATACCAACACTATATTCCTCCATTTGTCTTCTAGGTGCTCATTTAACATAGTGAGAACTGTGGTTCTAGAGTAAATATTGTACTGTCATTCAGTCTTGTCCAGCACTCTGTGTGATCTCATAGACTTTGTCTATTGGATTTTTTTGGTAAAGGTACTGGAGTGGTTTGCCATTTCCTTCTATAGTGTGTCCCATTTTACAGATGAGGAACTGAGGCAAATAAGGGTTAAGTGACTTTCCCAGGGTCACACAGCTAGTAAGTGTCTGAGGCTGGACTTGAATTCAGATCTTCCTGACTCCAGGCCCAGTGCTCTATTTCCACTGAATCACCTAGTTGACCAGGGTTCAAATTCCACCTCTGATGCTTGTTACTTGTGTGGCCTCAGGCAAATTATTCAATCTCCCTGGGCCTTAATATCCTCACTGCAAAATAAGGTCATCAGACTAGATGACTTGTGAAGTCTTTTCCAGCTATAGATCTATGACACTCTTTCTTTTGCCATTTTTTTTTTGCCAGTATTCTGAGTGAAATAACACCTCAGAGTTGTTTTAATTTTCATTTATTTTATTATTAGTAATGTGGATATGGTTTTTGATCTCTTATAATTCTTTTTATAAAAACTGTTCATATCCTTTGACCACTTATGTACTGGGGAAATGGATGTTGGTCTTATTTATTTATGTTATTTTCCTACATAGAGTATGTTGGACATCAGATTTGTATTAGAGGTATCAATTAGGAAGTTTTTTTGTGTGTGTGTTTTTAAAAATTAATTTATTTTTAGTTTTCAACATTCACTTCCACAAGATTTTGCGTTCCAAATTTTCTCTCCATCTCTCCCCTCCCCAAGATGGCATACATTCTGATTACCCCTTCCCCCAATCTGCCCAGAGTCACACACTTAGTGTCTGAAACAAGATTCAAACTAGTGACTTCCTAAATCCAAGTCCAATACTATACACTATGTCTGTCACCTCCCCCCCTTCTCTTATGCCCTTCCCTTTTATTTTCCTGTAGGGCAAGATAGATTTCTATACCCCATTGCCTGTATACAAATAGGAACTTTTTATAGGAAGCTTTTTCAAACCTCTTTGGTATTGTAAAGTCTGTGCTTACTTATGAGCCATCTCCAACAATGCATCTGCATGGTGCTGAGAATTCCACTAAGTGATATCTAGTGGGCACCTCACTGAAAATCTGCAGGGTGTGTGTGATGCCCTTGCTATTGGCCAGGAAGGGTGAACTTGGTACTTGGCAAAGGTTTAAAGAAGGGCTGAGCTTTCTGCCATAAACAACTCCCAATTCAAAAAACACCAAAGATGAGGCAGAGATTAAGGGAGTGGTGAATGAATCACCAACAAGATAAGTATAGTCAGCAGCAATGAGTTACCACTAATTACTGGGAGGTTGATGGAGTTACCCTAACAAATAGCTTGTGGGCATGAAACCTGCTTTTATATGTAGCAGAGGGACAGATGGAGGCTACATTATGTACAGAGAGCTTGGGTCTAGAGATTTATATGAAGGCCATATTTTTGTATCTGGAGGATATTATCTGATACTATGTTAAGAAGCTTTGGGAAATTTCTTAAGTGGGACCAGTGTCAAGAATGCTAAATCATTGACTTCTAAAGATTTAGTCTGGGCATAAAGGTCAGAAACAAAAGAAATCTAGCTTTTTATCAAGAGAGATGCCGGTACTGAAGGTCAGTGACACTGGTTCCTGTTTAGGAGGCGACCTGTAACCTTCAGAATTCGGTGCCCCCAGGCAGAACAATGACTGAGTAGTCTACTTTAATGACTACCTCAAGGAACCTTCCAAATGGTTGGGAAGAATACACTTTTCTCTGAAAGGTTGACCAAAGGAAACTAAAACTTCAGTGAAGCTCTGTGTTTTCTAGGGCTGTCTCTAAAACAAAGGCTTCTAGACATAGAGCCAGAAGGGACCTTTGAGACCAGCCTCCTCATTTTACAGATGAGGAAAATGAACCTCACAGCAGTTAAGTGGTATGTCTAGGGTCACACAGTCTGAGGAAGATTTGTACTCACATCTTCCAGACTCTAAGTCCGGTTCCCTATCCACTACAGCCTTCTGACCAACATCACACAAAGAATAAAGGTGAGAGATGGAATTTAATCCAGATCTTTTTGATTCTTTATCCATCACTCTAGCCACTAAAAATGGACATTGGATTGGCTTCAGAGACTCTCTTCCCATTTGTATAGAGCTGGCTAGAAAGTGCACTTGGGGGCACACTATACTTTTGAATGAAATCATAGCTTATTTTGTACCTTGGCACTCCCTGCAGATTCTACAGAAGGCTCTTTCTCTGTCCCTGCCTCACCATCTGTTTCAGTAACCGCCATCCAAGCTCCAAGAGAATTTAGCCTCCAATACCATTTTTAAGAGGAACTCCTACTTTCTTATGCACAAGGCTATACAGATTTATGCACTCTCCTAAGGAATCTTTTGGATTAGAACAAGTGACAGTGAAGTAACAGACAGCCTGTTAACCTCATCTTCTCCCAATTCACTTTGTATTTGGGCTGTCTAGTATAAGAGCCAATATTTACAGAGCCCTTTAAGGTTCTCAAAGCATTTTAAACATATCATTATGTCATTTGATCCTCACAGCTATTATGATATTCATTACAGATGAGGAGACTGAGAAAGGTCAAGTGATTTGCCCAGGGTCACACACTTAGTGTCAGAAACAAGATTCAAACTCATGACTCCTGAAATCCAAGTCCAATACTATACACTATACCACCTCCCTGATGCATTTCAGTGGAATTGATGATACAGAACCCAAGTGAAGAACACTCTCTGTATTTGTACTTGTGCTCCATTCTCACTTGCTCCACTGAACTAGCCCGGCTGGAATTAGCTATATAATTTCTGAGAGTCCAGCCTGCTCCAGTTTTGAGGTGGCCTTCTGTAAGCGTA
Organism: Trichosurus vulpecula; assembly: GCF_011100635.1. Lineage (NCBI taxonomy): Eukaryota > Metazoa > Chordata > Mammalia > Diprotodontia > Phalangeridae > Trichosurus > Trichosurus vulpecula. The sequence goes on along the minus strand of NC_050575.1, from coordinate 188,131,094 downwards.
AGCAATGTGGATTTTTGTTAGTACTTTTTGGAGTGGTTTTCCAGTTCTATGGTTCAAAACATCTCCGCCAGACGGGTGTAGATTGTAGGGACCAGGTGGTACCTGCTTAGATTGTAAAGGTCAGGACTCTGGGGGGAGGGGGGGGGGTGGAGTGTAAATATAAAGCAGGTGGGCACTGGTGGGGAACCTTTAGGGTTGAAATGCACAAGCTAGGATGCTGTGTGTGCCTTGATTGGCCCCCATCAAGGCTTGCGGGGAATCTGTGTTTGCTTCAACTGGCCCCCATTGAAGTTTGAGGGGATTTAGGGGAATGCACAAGTTGTGCCTATCTCCATCGAGACATAGGAGAAGTTGCTCCCCCCCACCCCTTCTCACCAGCCCCTGCAAGAAGAGTGATTAGGGAATGCTGTAGGAGTTGGTGCTCAGCAACCTTTGTGAGAAGGTTAGATAGAATAAAGTCTGCCTTGTTTAATTGTTAACCCCTTAGAAGCCCTTTATAAAAGCAGATTAAAGAACCTGTGGTAGCAGGCCATCCTGGGTGTGCTGGGGTGCTTGCTAATATACCTTCCTAATAACTGAGGAACTACTTAGTGACTAGCTTAGGAGAAGAAAGAATCTGAGAAAATCTCTTATAAAGTGTCAAGGAGTTATCAGTTAGTTTCTATATTATCAACCAACTTCTTATTAATTCACCTTTGGAAATGGCATTGCGTAGTGAAAGACCGATTTTCTGGAAAACTGCAAATTCAGGCAAACCTCATCAACTCAGATTCCTCTACTTTGGAACTTGTGATAACAGATAGGGATCATGAGATTTAAGATTGGGAAGGATCTTAAAGGTTGTTTAATCAAAGTTGCTCATTTTCAGTAGGAGGAAACTGAAGCTAAAGAGAGAAGATGGCTTGCTCAAAGACATGCAAGTATTGTTACAGACAGGAATTCAACTAAGTCTTCTGAATCCAAAGCTAGTGTGTTTCTCACTACTCCATGTTGCCTTTCTAAAGTCAGGCTGAAACTTATCCCTGAACCATGGATAAAGCTGAGGTTTTCTAGAGTACAAACAAGAAGAGAACAATTTTTAAAAAGAATTCATTTTTAATTTTCATCATTCACTTCCATAAGATTTTGAGCTCTAAATTTTCCCCCCTTCCCCCGCCCCAAGATGGTGTGCAATCTGATACAGGCTCTACTTATACATTCATATTAAACATATTTTCACATTAGTCATTATTTAAAAAAGAATTAGAACTAATGGGAGGAACCATGAGAAAGAAGGGACAAAATAAAACAACAAAAGAAAAGGAGAGTAAATAGTATGCTTCCATCTACATTCAGACTCCAGAGTTCATTTTCTGGACATAGATAGCATTTTCCATCATGAGTGTTTTGGGGTTGCCTTAGATCCTTGCTTTGCTGAGAAGAGCTAAGTCTATCAAAGTCATCATACAATGTGGCCATTACTGTGTACAGTGTTCTCCTGCTTCTGCTCGTTTCACTCTGCATCAGTTCATATAAGTCTTTCCAGGTTTTTTCTGAAGTCTACCTGCTCGTCATTCTTATAGCACAACAGTATTCCATTACATTTATATACCACAACTTGTTCAGCCATTGCCCAACTGATGGATATCACCTCAGTTTCCAATTCTTTGCCACCACAAAAAGAGGTGCTATAAATATTTTTGTACGTGGGGGCCTTTTCCTGCTTTTATGATCTCTATAGGATATAGACCTAGAAGTGGTATTGCTGGGTCAAAGGGTATTCAAAGTTTTATAGCCCTTTGGGCATAGTTCCAAATTGCTCCCCAGAATGGTTGGATCAGTTCACAGCTCCATCAACAATGCATTGGTGTTCCACTTTTCTCACATCTTATCCAACATTTATCATTTTCCTGTTTTGTCATGTCGGCCATTCTGATAGGTGTGATGTGGTGCCTCAGAGTTGTTTTGATTTGCATTTCTCTAACCAATAGTGATTTAAAGCATTTTTTCATGACTATAGCTAGCTTTAATTTCTTCCTCTAAAAACTGCCTGTTCATATTCTTTCATCATTAACTGGGGAATGAATCTCATTCTTACAAATTTGACCCAGTTCTCTATATATTTTAGAAATGAGGCCTTTATCAGAGACACTGGCTGTAAAAATTGTTTCCCAGCTTTCTTCTTGCCTCCTAATCTTGGTTGCGTTGACTTTGTGTAAAAACTTTTCAATTTAATGTAATCAAAATTATCCATTTTGCTTTTCATAATATTCTCTATCTCCTATTTGGTCATCAATTCTTCCCTTCTCCATAGATCTGACAGGTAAACTATTTCTTGATTTCGTAGTTTGCTTATAGTATCAGTCTTTATATCTAAATCATTATCCATTTTGACTTTATCTTGGTATAGGGTATAAGATGTTGGTCTATGCCTAGTTACTGCCATTCTATTTTCCAGTTTTCCCAGCAGTTTTTGTTAAATAGTGAGTTCTTATCCCACAGTATGGAGTCTTTGGATTTATTAAATAGTAGATTACTATTGTCATTGACTACTATGTCTTGAATACCTAACCTATTCCACCTATTCATTGTAACCCATTGAAGATGGTCCACTAAGGTGGGGAGGGATTTTTATTTGCATTTGTTGAAGGAATGTGCATATCAATGAAGTCAGTTTTTGAATATTCAAGCATACTCTAAATCTACATTTTTCCTAATTTTCCTGTTTAAGGAGGAAATGTAGTGCAGTGGATAAAGTGTTGGATTTGGAATCATGAAGACCTAGGTTCAAATCCTGCCTGAAACTTACTATGTGACCTTAGGCAAATTACATTCTCTATTAGCCTCAGTTTCTTCAACTGTAACCCAAAGATAATAATAAATGCAGTGCCTGTCTTAGGGGAATAATTTCGTAAGGGAATAAGTTGTAAACAGTTGTAAGTTAAAATGAGATAAAATATGTAAAGCTCTTTCCAAACTTTAACGTTCTGTATACATCAATTAATTTTATTGTTAATTCAGAATGACCTCCTTCCTAACTATGTCAGTTTGGGTTTATTTGAATGTGTCATACTTACAAATCAATAAGGAAGTACTTATTAAATCCCCACTGTGTATACAGCTCTGTGTTGAGTGTTTCCTGGAAGATAAGAGATAGTTCCTTGAACCAAAGAAGCTCAGAGTTTATCTGGAGAGATAAGACTAATGTAGTGTGTGTGTGTATGTGCATGTTTGTGTGTGGGCTTATACTAACATATGGAACAAAATGAATAAGGTAACATTTTACATGTCAGATCAAGTCAAAACAAATCAACAAATGTTTATTAAGTGCCTACCACGTGCCAGAAACAGTGTTAAGCCCTGGAGGTAAAAAGGAAGGCAACTACAGTCCCTGCCCTCAAGATGCTCACTTTGTCATGGAGGAGGCAGCATACAAATAACTGTGTAAATACAGTATATACAGGGATCTCAGACGGAAGGCACAGACTATAGATGAGACTGGGAAAAGAGATATGGGATGATAGCTCTCAGGGATGTTTGGATTAAGAGAAGTTTTTTTTTTTTATAAGGATGAGGAGTAGACACAAGCATGATTTTAGGCAGCGTGGAAGAAACCAGTAGATAGGGAGAGATTGAAGATGACTAAGAGGAAGGGGATGACAAAAGAGGTATTCTCTAACCATATGTAAGCAAAAACAAGGTAGTGTGATAACATTTCTAAGTTTGAGAGGTATTCAAAGTAGAGCGAAGGCAGAGAAAACTTTCAAGAGCCCTAAGTCACATGTCTCAAGTCAATAGCCCTCCTATTCTTTCCTCTTTCTGTTTTACAACTGAAATAATCTCAGAACTTGGAAGATGTGTCAGTCTGTTGGGTGTAGAACATTTCCTTTTGTTTACATTTCATTCTGAACATCTTTTTAAAAAATTAATTAATTGTTTTTAGTTTTTAACATTCACTTCCATATGATTTTGAGTTTTAAATTTTCTCCCTTCCTTCTCCTCCTTTCTCCCCAAGATGGTATGTTATTCTGAACTTCTGTCAATCATCCTGGAATCCATATCTTGAGCAATCAAATAGTTCTTTGGTTCCTGCTCTTTTAATCCCAGACATTGTTATGGGATTTGCCAGAAAATTAGGTTTGGGGCGTTTCCCATGTTCTGTGCCGGGACCATTAAGACCCACCAGACGTGATGTTTTCACTCTTTCAGGTGCTTGAAGGAGAATTTTTCTGATCTCACCGATGGCTGTTCTTACTGAGCTTGACAGTGTCATCAAAATCCACAGGGAGCAAGTTGACCTGGATTTTAGTAGAGATGTGAGTAATACTATACTTTGCTGAATTCTTATAATATGATTCATTTGTTAACTGTGAATATAGATGAACCCATAACATTAGAGTTTTTTTTCCTAGACAGCTCATTTCTATACCATTTTTACAGTTGATAAAGAGCTTTTCTTCATACCATAACATAGCATGAGTATGATTCTCCTTATTTTACAGAGAAGAAATTGAGACCAAGAGAAGGTAAATGACCTGTCCAAGGATACACAGCTGGTAAGTAGTAGAATCAGGACTTGAACCCAGGTTTTCTGACTTTTAAGTCCAGTAAGAGGTGGCATGGCATGGTAGGAGACAGTGGAAGGAATGAGAAGATAGGTGTATTTGAAATCAGAGGATCTAGTTTTGAATATCAACTCTGCCATTGACTTACTTTGTAAACTTACTTTGCCTTAATGGGCCTCAGTTTCTCCAGTTTTAAAATAGGGAAGGGTTAGACTCCAGGGTTTCGTAAACTTTTTCCACTCTCAACCCTTTCAGCAATCCTTTCTGACTCTCCAACTTATGATTAAAATAAAACTTTACCACAACTTCCTTTAATTACTGACCTGACACTGCACTGCTGGGAATTTAAGTGACAGTGTTACTTCTGACTTGCCTCTGGCATCCCACGGCTAGTTTTCCAGGTAATGATTCAAAGACGTGGAGGGTTAACCTTAAACTCTTTGCCTCTCTTCCTCTTTAATTATTTAAATATTTCTTTATTTTAAATATTTCCCAAAGTTAGTTAGGGGTGGAAGGGAATTTATAGTTTATGGTCCCTTCTACCTAAATAAGGGGCAGCTAAGTGGCTCAGTAGATAAGAATTTGAGGGCCTGCAGTCAGGAAGACTCATCTCCATGAGTTCAAATCTGGCCTCAGACACTTAATGGCTGTGTGATCCTGGGCAAAATTCCTTAACCCTGTTTGCCTCAGTTTCTTCATCTGTAAAATGAGCTGGAGAAGGAAATGGCAAGCTACTTTGGTATCTTTGCCAAGAAAACCTGAAATGGAGTCACAGAGTTAAACACAACTGAAAAATGACTGAAGAAAAACTAACAGACCTCGATGAAATGTGAGCTGCAAAACTGATTAGGGATTTGAACTGATTGCCTCCTACCTGGGGTTCACGTCTGTTCGTTCTATTCCCCCTTTTGACTCTCATATGCCTTTTAGTTTTTCACCTTTTCTCTATGTTTTTCAGTTTCATATTATTAAATGTTTCGTGTTTCACGTATCTATACCAGGGGCGGGGAACCTTCAGCTTTGAGGCCACATGTGGCCTTCTAGATCCTTACAGCCTTTGAATCCAGTCAAATCTAGAAGGCCACATGTGGCCTCAAGGCCACAGGTTTCCCACCCCTGATCTATCGTATTTCCCCATGTATAAGACGCACCTTAATTTTGGGGCCTGAAATTTGAAAAAAATGTATTACATAAAGTTATTGAATTCAGGTTTTATTCATCTGCCCATAGCTTTCAGGCATCTTTTGGGCAACTCCAGTGTGTGTACGCATGCTTAGTCCATTCCATTTCATGAACCTGAAGCACCAGTTGTGTCCTCCTTTGAAATCAGTACCTTCTTTTTCATCAACAATTCTTCTTGCCTCATGCTGAACCATCTTTGTGGACAATGGAATTCCAATTGCCCTTTGCTCTTCAATCCACATCTTCAATTCTCTCTCTAAATCAGGCCATTTTGCTGACTTGCCTCTCATGGCCGCCTTCTGCCGTGGCACTTTCAGTAGGGTTTCTTCTTCCCATAGCCAGTGTCGGATTGTTTTCTCAGTTGGAGGAGGACCAAACTTACGTTCAGCAGCACGATTTCCATTCCCTTTTGCAAACTGGATCACTTTTAACTTGAATTCAGCACTGTATGAAAATCTTTTCTGAGCCATTTTTGGGCAGAATGTGGCAAAGCATAACCTAATATATTGTTCACAAATGTGAAACAATGAGTGCAAAGACAACAAGTATGAAAAAGCAGGAAATGCAAGTTAAAAAAATCCACAACAATGAGCACAAAAACAAGCATGAAGTGGGAAATGCAAGTAAAAAAAAAATCTACAACCACTGTATAAGATGCACCTAGTTTTTAGATCCCAAATTTTTCGGAAAGGGGTGCACCTTATACATGGGGAAATATGATATTCTCTATCTTGGGCTCTTTGTATAAAATGAAAGATGCTTGTTTTGGGCACATATACTCAAGTTGAAATGTTACAGAGAAAATGAAAAGCACAAGGTAGCTGAATTAGAAAAGGCAAAATTTGAACATTGTAATTCTGGAGGCTTCACGTGTGACAGTTTATCAGAAAACAAAAATCCCTATGTGCCACGGAAAGAGGAATTTTCTGGCATTAATCATATATGCATTTCAGAAAAGTTACATTAAAGAGCCCCTCCTTGCACGCCCTGTGTTTTATACCCTAGGCAGCTGCCTAAATTTACCTTCCTCTTGTCCTAACTCTGTCCTTAGCTCACATCATTACTGTTTTAAAGGATTTATTACTTGGAAACCAGGGATTATCAATTAAAAAGCATTTAAGAATATGCTATATGCCAGGCACAGTGTTAGGTTCTCAGGTTACAAATATATGAAGAATGAAACAATTTCTATTCTCAAGGAGTTTAGATTCCAATAGGAAAAGCAAGTACATATATAAGAAAATAAATAAATACAAATAAACGCAAGATGGCTAGATACAAGGAAGCTGGGTAGGCAGGGTACTAACAGTTGGGGGAAATCAAAACAAGTTTCATGTAGAAGGTGGTCTTTGACTTGCATCTCGAAGGAAGGGAAGGATTTAGTATGGCAGAAGTTAAGAAGGCATGCATTCTAGGAAAGGAGGGCAGCTTAATACAAAGGTATAGAGTGGAATTTATTTTGCATGATTGTATATATTTGTAATGGATTTTGTTTATCTTTTCTTCCTGATATGTGGAGGAGGGGAAAGGAGGAGAGAATTCAAAACTGAAAAATAAAATAAAATTGAATTAAAAATGAAATTGAAAGACAGGACTTTAAAAATATATCATGAGTTAACAATAATAATTATTTTAATATTAATAAATGCATGCAAAAAACAAAGCAACCCCCACTCAAGGTATGAAGAGTGGATGTGGGATGCTATGTAAGAGGAACAGCAAAAAGGCCCACTGGGCTGGATCACAGCATGTGAAATATAATTTTTTAGTTTTGGACTTTTCATCTTGGTCTCCCAGGTAGCACTTACCACAAGGCCTCTCTCACACAGCACGTGCTCAATAAATATAGAATTTATTCATTCATTCAGCAGGAATTTATCAAGTGTCTAGTGTACCACAAGCACTTTGCTAGGTGATGGTCATGCAAAGATAAAATTGAAACAGGTCCTACTCTCAAGGTGCTTATATTCTATTGTGGGAAACAACACAAAATGTACATCTGAGCTTAACCTTAAGAAACCTTTGCTGGTCTTTTTTTGGTGGCCAAGAATTAGAATTAAGGGCATGCCCATCAATTAGGGAATGACTGAACAGGTTGTGGTATATAAATGTAATGGAATATTATTATTCCATAAGAAATGATGAGGAGGTCGACTTCAGAAAAACCTGGAAATACGTGAACTGATTCTGAGTGAAGTGAGCAGAACCAGGAGAACACTGAACACAGTAACAGCAACACTGTGTGATGACTAACTTTGGTAGACTCAGCTCTTCTAAGTAATGCAAAGACCTAATACAACTCCAAAAGACTCATGATGGAAAATGCTATCCACATCCAGAAAAAGAACTATGGAATCTGAATGTAGATGGAAGCATACTATTTGCTCTCTCTTTATCTCTCTTTTTTTGTTCTTTCTTGTGGTTTCTCATACAGGTTGCTTCTTTATGTGACTAATGTGAAAATATGTTTAATATGAATGTATAAGTGGGGCCTATGTCAGATTGGATGCTGTCTTGGGGAGGAGGGAGGAGAGGGAAGGGAAGAAAATTTAGAACTGAAAAATCTTATGGAAGTGAATGTTGAAAACTAAAAATAAATACATTTTTTTAAAAAGAAAAGAAACCTTTGCTGTGCTCAAGGCACTGGGGCACTTGCCCCTACTCTTTCCCCAAGCAAGCTCTCTCATTTCTGGCCCCAGACAAAGGGTCTAGAATAAGTTTAGTCCTGTGGTGGAGCCTGGCCTCTCCTGAGAGGAATTAGGCTCCCTGTTTTTACACTATTTACCTTCTTAAATATCTGCCCGGTGCCCCAGGATTTTGCTTATAGGTCAAGTCTTGGGTTTCCTCAAAAGAGGGGCAGTAAAAGATACTTAATGTACAATATAAATCAGGTATTAGACAGGCATTTTATTCCTACACATGAAAGAAATGCTAAACATAAAAGATAGTACATATTTAAGAGAATAACAAATAGCACTCAGAATAACAAATAATGTAATAATTTACCTTATAATTTCCAGTCTAAACTGCTGAAAAGCTAACACTGAAAACTTAACAGTGCTTAAGGTAGTTTGCAGGACTGATAATTAATAGTTAATATTTATGCAGTGCCAAGTATCTGCCAGGCACTGCGCTAAACACTTTGCAAACATTATCTCATTTCATCCTCAATTCCCATTCTATAGTTGAGGAACCTTAGGTGAACAGAGGTTAAGTGACTTGCCCAAAGTCACACAGCTGGTAACTGTCTGAGGCAGGTTTGGCCTCAGGTCTTTAGGCACCATGCTCTATCCACAGTGCCACCTAGCTTAGGCATTTTACGTTTTACCTCTGCTTAGAATTGTTTAAACCCCTTCCATTTCAAGACTTCTGATAAATGATTAGGCCTGGGCCAGTCCTCTAGTTAGTGACTGTCCTCCCTAAGCTTGCTAGAATCCCCCAGGGCACTCCTCCCTTGCCCCTCCAGCTCCAACACAGGATATCTGAAGCTCTCAAACTCACAGAGTTGCTTCTAATCCTGGAACTATCCATTGGGATACTTGATTTCATTTCATATTCATTCACCTATGATCAGGAAAGAACAAAGGAAGAAGGCCAAACCCAGGCTGGGGTTCATCTAGGCAGGACATGTACTGACAATTGTATGGGGTTCAGAGGTTAGGAGTTAGAGCACCTACCCCAATTTCTGAAAGCAGCTCCTGCATAATTCAGAGCTGAAAAGGAAGACTAAAGGGAGGGGGTGGGCCATCTCCTTTTCTACATCCACGGATTCCTCACCTCTTCTAGCTCCATAGTCGATGACTCCTCCTTCTTTCAAAGTATAAGCTTCTCAGCAGTGAGAATGGCATCTTCACCAAAGCGTCCATGTGGTCACTGGGAAACAGGAATGGCAATGTTGAGCATGTTCCATGCAATGTCCCTTATAGAACAATTCAACTTCACTGCATGAGCAAAATTATAAAATATGTGTGGAATAAATGCAAAGTAAGTAGCAATCAGAGGGCTTGAGGAAGGTCTTGTGGAGGAAGGGAGGCTTGGGCAGATCTTTAGAGTTTGCTAAGGATTCTGAGGCAGAAGTAAGGAGGAAATGCTTTGCAGGCCAGGGGTTGGATAACCTGCTCAAAAGCACCAAGGTGGCAGATTGTCGTTTACGGAGAGTGTTTGGATGGAACCTAGAGTGTGTGAAAGACATCTGTTTTTGTTTTTGAACTAGATCTGTGACTTCATCAGCATAGAGAACTTCCAGCGAAGAAATTCCCTCTACCAACGTAACTTGGAAAGGTAGGCTGACGCCAGATTTTGAAAGGTTTTAAGTGACAGACAGAGGCATTCATATTTTATCCTAAAGGCAATAGAGGGCCACTAGATTTTTTTGAAGAGGTAAGAGACTTGGTCATCTTTATGCTCGAAGATTAGCCTGGTGGCTGTGTGGAGGATGGACTGCAGAGGGGAGATCAATTAGGAGGATATTACAGTAGTCACTATGTGAGAGCTGGTTGCCATACGAATGAATAATGAAAAGAGGGAGATGGATGTGGGAGATACTGTAGAGATGGAATTCCCCAAACTTGGCTATTGAGTGATATGGGATGAGGGAATGTGAAGAATTGAGGATGATTCTAAGGTTACGAAACAGCGTTACTAGAAAGACAGTGATGTACTTCACAGAAATAGGGCAGTAAGGAAAAAGGATGGATTTGGGGGAAAAGAAAATGAGTTCTATTTCTATTTCTATTCCTACTTGTACTCTAGATTTTTTCAGCCTCTAGATATGAATATCTTGCTACAAAGCGAACATTAGATTTTTAGATATTGAGAACAGGAACATTTTTATTTATTTTTAAATTATATTTATAGTGATAGCTTTTATTTCTATATCATCTCCATAACCCCTCCCCCTCTGCCAAAGAGCCCAGAACATTTTAGAGATCATTGAGGGTAAACCATCTTAAAGACTAGGAAATTGAGTCCCTTGGGAGATTGAGTGACTTTTTCAAGGTGACATAGCTGGTTCATGGTAGAGCTGAGAATAGAACTCAAGTATCTAACTCCCAGCTGTGCCTGTTGACAGCAGAAAAGAATCACATATCCCATTTTAGCTCCAAGTCAACTTGAGATATGATTTAGAATAATCGAATTCCAGAGCTAGAAAGGTCTAGGGGATTTAACTCCCTCATTTTACAGAGAAGGAAACTGAGGGTCAGAGAGTGTAAAGGACTTGCCCAAGCTCACACTAGTCCAGTCCTTTTTCTACTAATATCACATTCCTTTGGGTCATTTAATTGCTTGATATTTTTAGCCTTATCTTCTTTTTTAGACCTCAGATATCATGATCAGTTCCTACAAGAGATAATGAAAACACCTAATTACTCTGGTCATTTGGCCAGTCATCAAGCATTTAAGTGGTTACTATGTGTCAGGGGCCTTGATAAATACTGGGAAGAGAAAGACAAAATGAAAGTCTCTACCCTCAAAGAACTTAGATTCTTATGGGAGAGGGTACAGTGATACACTCCCCCACACCCACATATGCATACATACACATATACACGTATGTACACACACATATAGATGTTAACCTTGCTGTGAATATCTATGTGACAGAGACTCCTGATCTTGTTTTAGCTTTAAGAGCTCAGATGGAATGTTGAGAAAAGACAGTGTTGAGAGTTTGAAGTGGCAGCTGAGAAGTGGCTTGAATGACCTCTTCCAATGGATTGAGACAGAAGTTGTGTGTTTTAACTGTGATCCCTGTGGATCTATGAAGAATCTGTGGAGAAGCCAGGATGAAAGCGAGGAGAAACTTCCTGTTGTAACTATTTTAACTATGGTATTATGGAGCAATTTTATAATTATCCCTTGAAAGCATGTTGTTATTTATTATTTTTGTCAATTATTAAGCCAATGATCATTCCTCCAAACTGACCAACCCAGCACAACTGGAAAACATCCTATATTTTCCTTTTTGAGGCAATGTGGCACCATAGAAGAACCTTAGACTAGGAGTCAAAAGATCTTGGTTTGAGTGTTTGCTCCAACACTTAGTAACTGTATGACCTTGGACAAGTCACTGAATTTATACCACTGTATCACCAATCATAGCAGCACACCTGAGGACTGTTGCTATGAATAATTTCAAAGCTCTAATCACATAGTATAATGAATTCTCTATTCAGCAATAAACCAAAGCATTGTTCAATAAAGCATAACATTCGTGGCAACATCCTCAAGCAAAACATATCATCCTATATATATCTTATATCACTGATTGTGTCATGGTACATAGCATATATCATTGCATTCAGTAACATTCCCCCAAATACTTGTTTACATAGTAGGGGGGCTCGGGCTAAGGTCTTCCTTAGCACAACACATCCCTAAGGGGTAGCAGAAAATACCACACCATCCACCCCCTAGGTCATAGTAAGAACAATCTCTTTAATCATTACCAAGCATCCCAGTAAAGTCTTCTTTCATCTTGACTCTAGGTTGACTTCCAAGCCCCGTGGCTCTTCCTCTGTAGGCTGACTGCTCCTGACTCTTGCCTGGATTCACACGTAGGCAGCTCTCTGCTCCTGCACCGGGTCTCAGCTCATGGGGACTGCTCCACTACAAGGTCCTCCTTGACAGCAGGCTCCAGGGGTTCCTGCCTGAAGCTTCTGTCCCTGTGAAAACGAAGCCTAACAGGGCAACAATGCATACTACCAGCAACAGCATCCCAATTCACCCTCAGAGGCCAGCAGCTTTGTGTCAACAGCTCAGTTCAATTTAACAGCTTCTCTTCTCCCTCCGAGGTTTCCTCCCAGCTCGGCGCTCACAGCTCATTCTTTATCTTCGTCTCTTCTCTTCTTAACGCTGGCAGCATTCTCGACACTGGCTCTCTGTCTCCACATCTTCTCTTCAGTGCCCTCTCGATGTCTGCTTCTCTCACACTCTGGGCTCTCCGTATTTACAGTTCTAGCCGGCATCTTATTGGCTAGAACTCAAGTCTCTGATTGGCTAGAATTCATGCATATCTGATTGGCTAGAACTCAATGCACATACAAGTCTCTGATTGGCTAAAACTCATGTACATCTGATTGGCTAGAACTCAACACACATTATTCAATCCAGCAAAAATCCGACTTTGCTTGCTGTTGCAACCACCTATCTTAAAGGGTTGTAAGAAGAAAAATGCTTTGTGATATATAGTGTGACAATGGAAAGAATGCTAGATTTGGATTCAGAGGACCTGGGATAAAATCTCTGTTTTGCCATTTATGGTTTTTATGACCTTGGCTTCAGTTTCCTTCACTGTAAAATGAAGAGTTTGGACTTAATGGTCTTCGAAATCCCTTCAGGCACCAAATTTATGATACTCTGAAGTGCAAACTATTATTTCTTTCAATGTATTTCTTTTTGTTACAGTTATTCTCATACTTGTTTTATCTTCCCTATGCTGTATGATCTTACTCTGGAGGGCACCTCAACACCCTAGTGTTCTAGAATTTGAATTCACAACGTAGCACCAGTGCTCCAAGTGATCCTGGGGGGCCCCAGCCTAGTGAACTGAGACAAAGACTCCATCCTGCTTGTGGATGTGAACTTGGTAGGACCTATCCTCTGCGGAGCTAAATTGATCCTACTTTTTCCAGACACTAAAGTGGTTTCTACTATGTTTTGTGATTTAAAGGGTATTTTCTAGCCCTTTCACCCTCCATTTCAGGGCCAGGTACATAGTATATGCTCAAAAAGCACTTGTTGAAAGAGTGACTGAATAATTTAGAAAAGGTAAAAGTATCTTGCATTTATATACTATTATTTGCCTACTATATATAATATAATCTGTTCTATCTCTGTCTTCCAAACAATCTAAACATTTGATAAACGCAGTCTTAATAGTCTTATAGAAAAAATGGAGAGATATGGGCTAGTAGAGATTATAATTATAGACTTGAAAATGATAAAATACCTGGCTCAAATACCTGGCTCAAGACTTGCTAATGACTTAAGATCTTCCTAGATGGTGGTCTTTAATAGAGCAGGCCTATGCTGTTCAGCATTTTTAATCAATAGCTTGGAAGAAGACATTGCTGGCATGCTTATTTAATTTTGAGATAATACAAAGATAGGAAAGATAGATAATCTGCTGGATAATAGAGATAGGACCCAAAAGATTTCAGCAGGCTGGAATGGTGAGCAGTCTCAAATAAAATGACATTTATTAGAGCTAAAATAAGGTTCTGCCCTGGGTTTAAAAAACAAACCAACCAACCAACCCCACAAGGGTAGAATGGGGAAGACATGATAGATAACAATCTATATACGAATATCCTGGGAGTTTTTGTAGCCTTCAAGATTAATATGATTCATTAATGTAACATGGAATTCTCCAAAGCAAATGCTATTCTGAGATCCTTCAAGAGAGGTGTAATGCCCACACCAAAGGGAGTTCTACTATACTCTGCCCTCATCAGACAGTATCAGAAATTCTAGCACAGTTTTGGGCACTACAGTTTAGGAAACACATAAACAAGCTGGAACATATTCAGAAGAGTCTGACTAGAATAGTAATGGAATTGAAGAATGTGCCATATGGGGATCAGTTAAAGGAACTAGTGATGTTTAGGGAGGAGAAGAGAAGACTTTTAAGAGAACCCAATAGTTGTCTTCAAACATTTGAAAGATAGAAGAAGGACTGGATTTGTTTTGCTGGCTACCAGAGACCAGAATTAGAAGCAGTCGTTGGGAGTTGCACCATTTTTCTACTCGTTTTATTTTATTTTTAAAATTTAAATTTTTTTTTCATTAATATTACTCAATTATACATTTTAAATAATCATTTAAATTTTTTTTTGAGTTTCAGATTCTTCCCTCCCTAACCTTACCTTGAGAAGGCAAGCAATTTGATATCAATTGTACCTGTGAAATCAGGTGAAATATATTTCTATATTAGCCATGTTGCAAAAGAAATACAAAAAATAAAACAATAAAAACACAGAAAGTTAAAAAAGGTATGTTTCAATCTGTATTAATCACGGGACCTTTGGAACTGGATTGTTGTACTGGTGAGAATAGCTAAGTCATTCATTGTTGATCATCATACAATATTGCTGTAACTATGTACAATGTTCTCCTGGCTCTGCTCGCTTCGCATTTATATAAAATCTCCCAGGTTTTTCTGAAATTATACTGCTCATCATTTCTTAGAGCACAATAGTATGCCATCATAATCACATATCACAACTTGGTCAGCCATTTCCGAACTGATGGGCATCCCCTTGATTTCCAATTCTTTGCCACCACAAAAAGAGCTGCTATAAATATTTTTGTACACGTAGGTCCTTTTACCTTTTTTTTTTTGATCTCTTTGGGATACAGACCTAGTAGTGGTATTGCTTAGTCAAAGGATATGCACAGTTTTATAACCTTTTGGGTGTAGTTCCAAATTGTTCTCCAGAATGATTGGACTAGATCATACTTCTATCAACAGTGTATTAGTATCCCAGTTATTTCCACATTCTCTCCAGAATTTATCATTTTCCTTTTTTGTCATATTAGTCAATCCTATAGGTGTGAGGTGGTACCTCAGAGTTGTTTTAATTTGTGTTTATCTAATAAGTAGTGATTTAGAGCTTTTTTTTATATGACTGTAGATTGATTTCTTCTGAAAACTGTCCATATCCTTTGGCCATTTATTAACTGGAGAATGGCTCTTATTTTTATAATTTTGGGTCAGTTCCCTATATATTTGAGAAGTGAGGCCTTTATCAGAGAAACTTACTATAAATTTTTTTTCCACTTTTCTATTTTTCTTTTAATGTTGGCCGTGCAGGTTTTGCTTGTGCAAAAGCTTTTTAGTTTCATGTAATCAAAATTATCTATTTTACTTCCTGTAATCCTTTCTATCTCTGTTTGGTCATTAACACTTCCCTTTTCCATAAATGACAGGTATGTTTTTTCCATTCTTTCCACATTTACTTATATCATACTTTATGTCTAAATCATTTATCCATTTTGACCACACCTTAGTATACAGTGTGAGATGTTAGTTTACACCTAGTTTCTGCCAAACTGCTTTCCAGTTTTCCCAGCAGTTTTTGTCAAATGTTGAGTTCTTACTTCAAGAGCTTGGATCTTTGGGTTTAGCAAATACTAGATTACTATGGTCATTTACTACTGTGTATTACGTACCCAATCTATTTTAATGATCTGCCACTCTGGTTTTTTTAGCTAGTACCAGATTGTTTTGATGATTACTGCTTTGTAACATAGTTTAAATCTGGAACTCTAAGCTGCCTTCCTTAAAATTTTTTTCATTGATTCCTTTGATATTCTTGACATTTTGTTCTTCAAGATGAGTTTTGTTACTATTTTTTCTTGCTCTATAAAATAATTCTTTGGTAGTTTGATTGGTATGGCA
Source organism: Trichosurus vulpecula (assembly GCF_011100635.1). Lineage (NCBI taxonomy): Eukaryota > Metazoa > Chordata > Mammalia > Diprotodontia > Phalangeridae > Trichosurus > Trichosurus vulpecula. The sequence goes on along the minus strand of NC_050575.1, from coordinate 188,114,966 downwards.
CTGAAAAGGTAGATTAACTTAGGTAGGATTGTCATTTTTATTATACTGGTTCAGCCTACCTATGAGCAATTAATATGTCTCCAGTTGTTTAGATGACTTTATTTGTGTGAAAAGTGTTTTATAATTGTGTTCATATAGTTCCTGGGTTTGTCTTAGCAGGTAGACCCTCAAGTATTTTATATTGTTTTGAGTTATTTTAAATGGTATTTCCCTATCTCTTCCTGCTGGATTTTGTTGGTAGTATTTGGAAATGCTGATGATTTATGTTGGTTTATTTTATATCCTGTAACTTTGCTGAAGATGTCAATTGTTTCAGCTAGTTTTTATATGATTCTGTAGCGTATGCCATCATATAATCTGCAAACAGTAAGAGTTATGTTTCCTTATTGCCTATTTTTATTCCTTCAATTTCTTTTTCTTGTCTTCTATTCTAGAAGCTAGCACTTCTAGTATAATGTGTAATAGAGGTGATAATGGACATACTTGCTTAAATCCTGATCTTACTGGGAAGACTTCAAATTTATCCTCATTGCAAATAATGCTTGCTCATGGTTTAGATCAGGGTGGAGAACCTGTGACCTTGAGGCCACACATGGCCTTCTAGTTCCTTAAGGGCAGCCTTTTGACCGAATCCAAATTTTACAGAACAAATTCCTTTATTAAAAGGTATCTAAAAAGATACTATTTATCATATTAAGAAAGGTTCCATTGAGTCCTGTGCTTTCTACTGTTTTTAATAGGAATGGGTATTGCATTTTCTCAAAGGCCTTTTCTGCCTCTATTGATACAATCATATGATTTTTATTGTTATTGATATGGTCAATTATGTTGCTAGTATTCCTAATATGGAATCAGCCCTGCATTCCTGGTATAAATTCCAACTGGTCATAGTGTATGACATTTTAACATATTTCTATAATCTCCTTGGTAGTATTTTATTTAAAATTTTTTTGCGTTGGTATTTATGAAAGAAAATGGTCTGTAGTTTTTTTTCTCTATTTTTGCTTTCCCTGGCTTAGGTATCAAAACCACATTTGTATCATAAAAAGAGTTTGGTAGGACTCCTTTTTTTACCTGTTTTTTCAGATAGCTTATATAGCATTGGGATTAATTGTTCCTCAATTGTTTGGTAGAATTCGCTTATGAATCTGTCTGATCCTGGGGATTTTTTCCTTAGGAAGCAAATTGATGGCTTGTTCACTTTCTTCCTAATATAGAGTTATTTAAGTATTCTATTTACTCTTCTGTTAAGCTGGGCAGTTGATATTATTGTAAGTATTCATCTGTTTCACTTAAACTGTCAGTTTTACTGGCATATGATTGGGCAAAACAACTTCTAATAATTTCTTTAATTTCATCTTCACTGGTGGTGAATTCATCCTTTCCATTTTTGATACTAGTAATTTGGTTTTCTTCTTTTTTTTAAAATCAAGTTAACCAATGGTTTATTTTATTTTTTCTTTCATAAAACCAGCTCCCAGTTTTATTTATTAGTTCAGTGGTTTTTTTACTTTCAATTTTATTAATCTCTCCTTCGAGTTTTTCAGGATTTCCATTTTGTTTTTTAATTGAGGATTTTTAATTTGTTCTTTTTAAAGTTTATTTAGTTGCATGCCCAAATTACTGATCTGTTCTTTCTCTGTTTTATTTATATGGGCCTTTAGAGATGAAAAAATTTCCCCTAAGTACTGCTTTGGCTACATCCCACAAATTTTGGAATGTTGTCTCATTGAAATTATTTATTATTTCTATGATTTGTTCATTGACTTCATTCTTTAGGATTATATTTTTTAGTTTCCAATTAACTTTTAATCTATACTTCTGCTGCCCTTTAGTAAGTGTAATTTTTATTGTATATTATGGTCTGAAAAGGGTGCATTTAATATTTCTGCTTTTCTGTATTTGGTTGTGAGGTTTTTATGCCCTACTACATGGTCATTTTTTTGTGAAGGTGCCATGTACAGCTGAGAAAAAAGTAAATTTCTTTCCACTCCCATTCAGTTTTCTACAGAGGTCTATCATATCAAGCTTTTAAAAGATTCTATTCATCTCCTTGGCTTCTCTCATTTATTTTATGGTTAGATTTATCTAGCTCTGAGAGGGAAAAGTCGGGGTCTCCCACTAGTATGTTTTTATTGTCTATATCCTCTTATAATTCATTAACATTTTCTTTAAGGATTTGGATGCTATGCCAGTCAGTGCATATATATTCAATGTCAATATTACTTCATTGTATATGGTTCCTTTTAGCAAGATGTAGTTTCTCTACTTTCCCTTTAAATTAGGTCTGTTTTTTCTTTTGCTTTGAGATCATGATTGCTACCCCTACATTTTTTACTTTAGCTGAAGCATAATAGATTTTGATACTATCACTTATTTTAACTCTGGGTGTGTCTCTCTGTTTCAAGGGTGTTTTTTGTAAACAACATATTGTTGAATTCTGGTTTCTAATCCATTCTGCTATTTGCTTCTGTTTTATGGGTGAGTTCATCCCATTCATATTCATAGTTATGATTACTAACTATGCATTTCCCTCCATCCTATTTTCTTTTGTTTATTCTTCTCTCTCTTTTCATCCTGTCCTTCCTCTAAAGTCTGTTTTGCTTCTGATCACTGTCTTCTTTTTATCTGCCCTCCCTTTTATATCTCCACCCCACCTCTTTCTTTTATCCACTTCCCCTCCTACTTCTCGGTTGGGTAAGATAGATTTCTATTATCAATTGGGACACACACATATACATATAGTTTAATATATATATGTATTATACATATACATATACACACACACATATGTATGTATGTTCCCTCTTTGAACCAATTTAGATGTGAGATTCAAGTGTTGCCCACCATTTCCCCCTCCCCTGCTCTTCCTTGCATGCCTCATTTGTGTAAGACAATTCTCCCCTTCTTCTTCTCCCTTCCCCCTTTTCCCAGGGCATTCCTCTTTCCCTTTTATCTATTTTTTTTCCATAGTGTCAACATAATTGGCTTACTCCTGTACCCTCTTTCTCTGTAGAATCTTACTAACTGCCCTAGTAATGATAAAATTCTTAGAAGATACACATATTATCTTCCCATATAGAAATATAAAGAGTTTAACTTTATTGAGTCCCTTATGATTTCTCTTTCATGTTTTCTGTTTTATGCTTCTCTTGAGGCTTGTATTTGAAAGTGAAATTTTCTCTGTCTCTGGTCTTTTCACTTCATGAATACTTGAAATTCCTCTATTTCATTAAATATCCATTTTCCCTTGAAGCGTAATATTCAGTTTTGCTGGGTATATTATTCTTGGTTACAATTTTAGCTCTTTTGCCTTCTGGAATATTTTATTCCACACTTTCAGCTCCTTTAATTTGGTAGCTGCTAAATCTTGTGTGATCCCGACTGTGGCTCCATGGTATTTAAATGGTTTCTTTTTGGCTCTTGAAAGTAGTTTCTTTTTGATCTGGGAACTTTGGTATTGGCTATAATATTCCTGGGAGTTTTCATTTTGGGATCTCTTTCAGATGATCAGTAGGTTTTTTCAATTTCTGTTTTATCCTCCAAGTCTAGGATATCAGGGCAATTTTCCCCAATAATTTCTCGAAATGTGATGTCTGGCCTCTCTCTTTGATCAAGGCTTTCAGGTAATCTAATAATTCTTAAATTATCTCTTTTCAATCTGTTTTTCAGTCAGCTGTTTTTCCATTAAGGTATTTCACATTTTCTTCTACTTTTTCATTCTTTTGACTTTGTTTTATTGTTTCTTGATGTCTCATGGAGTCATTAGCTTTCACTTGCCCAATTCTAATTTTTAAGGAATTATTTTCTTCAGTGAGCTTTTAATGTCTTTTTCCATTTGGCCAATTCTGGTTTTTTTTTTATGTGTTATTTCCTTTAATATTTTTGGTGCCTCTTTTACCAAGCTGTTAAATTGTCTTTTCTTAATTTTCTTCCTTTGCTTCATTTCTTTACCTAGTTTTTCTTTTACCATTCTTATTTGATTTTGAAAATAATATTTTAGCTCTTCTAGGAATTCTTGTTGTGCATGTGTCCAATTCACATTTTTAATTTGAGGCTTTGCTTTTAGCTATTTTGACATTGTCTTCTTCTGTCTTTTTTTTTTTTTTGAGGGGGAATTCAGGGCAATTGGGGTTAAGTGACTTGCCCAAGGTCACACAGCTAGTAAGTGTGTCAAGTATCTGAGGCTGAATTTGAACTCAGGTCCTCCTGACTCCAGGGTCGGTGCTCTACTCACTGTGCCACCTAGCTGCCCCAGAGTTTATGTCTTGATCTTCACTGTCACCATGGCACCTTTTTATGGTTAGTTTTTTTCTGACGTTTGCTCATTTCCTACCCTATTTCTTGATTTGGAACTTTATGTTAAAGTTGGGCTCTGTTCCCAGTGTGGGAGATGAAGGGGCACTGTCTCAAGCTTAAGGGTTTTTCCACACTGTTGTTTTTAGAGCTAGTTCTGGGGGTTTGGAAATTTTGGGTGCTTATAAGGTGGTGTGATCTGGGGAGAAGTATATTCACTGCTCTCTTGGTCTGTACTCCGGTCCTTACCCAGGAAAGGCTCCTGATTCCTTGGGATTGCAATGGATACTGCTCCTCAGGGCCCCTCCTCCCATGGGACCTGAAACAGTACTGTTCCTCAGGGACCCTGATCCCTTGGGGCCAGAAGTGTGATACTGTCTCTTGGGGCTTCCACTGCCTCTTGACTGAACGTGCTCCTCCACTCTTGAACTATGACCTAGAAGTCAATGGCAATGAAGTTGCCAAACAATGCTGCATTCAGTGCTAGCACAGGGCTCCCCTGTAGTCTCTTTCTGACCAGTTGCCAGGTTGCCTCACCATCTCTGGTTTGAGAAATCCTGAAGCTGCTGCTGCCTCTGCCACCACCTAGTCCCACCACTGGTGCTTTATCTATATGGGCTCCCAGCCAGCTTCAATGACCATATCACAGATCTTTCTTCTCTACCTCCAAAGTTGTCTTGGGCCGGAAGAATATTTTTCTTACTTTTGTAGGCTCCTTCACTCCAGAAGTTGTTTTAAGGATATTTTAAAGTTGTTTGGGGGAATGTTGGGAGAGCTCGGTTGAGTACTTCTCTGCTATACTGTCTTGTCTCCCAGAAGTTATACATTCAATACAAGGAAAAGCTTGTTTGATGGTGAAACAATGAAATGGAAGCTGCTCGAGGGCAGGGATTGCTTTTTATTTTTGTCATTCTACCTTCAGGCGCAGAATAGTGCCTTGCAAGTAGTAGGTGCTTAATAAATATTTGTTGAATTGAATTAAATTGAATTGAATAACTCCCCTACCCTTGGCAGCCCTGTCTCAAGCTCCTGCTGTAGATGGAAAAGTCTGTGGTAGAGATTTTGGAAACTGAGCTTCAAAGGAGCAGAAAATCTGTAGTGTAGCCAGTTAACGTCTTTTTCAGAGCCAAGTCTGCTCATCTGCCGGCCCCGGGCTCTAGAGTACACTGAGGGATTCTCTTCTCTCTACTGCCTTTGCTTTAACTCCCTCCAGAAGTATTTCTCTCCCTTTTAGGGGCCGATGACTGTGTTGCCACTTCTATTGAACCAGGGAACATCGGGTTAGCTTTTATAAAGGGATATTTACTTCAAAAATATATCAAGAACAAATGTACATTTCCTGAATGCCTTGTACTCCTTTGGTGTGTAGGGAGCCTAAGTTCAGTTTAGTTCAGTGTCTACATAGCATTGTTCTCACCAAGTTCATATCCAAAGATGACAGAATGAGTCCTTGTCTCAGCTCACCAGACTGAGGTCTCAAAGGTCACCCCTGAAGGCTACTCTTTGGGGCATTGATGCTACTCTGACTGCAAACTGAAACTTTGGAATGCCAGGATGTGTAAGTACCTTCCATACCTTTCAAAGTCAATTATCCCTTCACTGGTGGATGAGATCAAAGGAGTCACTAAGCTCCCTCGAGTGAGGCAAAAAGTCAAGAGCTGAAGGTGACAGGACTTTTGGAAGTTGACAGGCCTCCACAGCCAAAGAGCCTCCTCTTCCTTTTGTGTTTAGCTCACTAGAACCAGTTCCAGAATGTCCACACATGCTATACAGTCTCTCCAAGACATTTCTGTTTCACATTATTGGCTTCTAGATCCAAGAAGCAGGCTTCTGAGTGTCTCCACATGGGGAAACACCAATAAAAGTACCTTCTGCACATTCACCAGGATCCTAGGTGGTTTTCTACCAATGTAGAAACTTGGTGAGAACGATGAGCTAAACGGAACTTACTCTCTCTAGACACCAAAGTAGTAAAGGGGAGATCATGTCCCCAGGGCATTCGGGAAATGTTTCTACTTTTGTTAACCTCGAGGAATTTCATAGCTCAGCTCAGTGTCCAGGAAGGAAGTGATGAGGGGAGGTGGTAGGGTGAGGTAGGATGAGAAAGAAGAGGAAGAGGCTTATCAAATAGTATGTTCACCCTTCTGGATACTTTAAAAGTGGGATTGCTGTTTTTGAGAAAACAGTTGGAAAACCCATGAACCAGTTCGGAGGCATCCAGGGAAAATAGTACTGGACTTGAACTCAGGTGACCTCATGGCAACACTTAATATATTTGTATTCATTGGGATTTTGTTTTTCTGTGCCTCAGTTTTCTCATTTGTAAATAATGCAGGTACTATCTACCTCTCAGTGTTGTAACCCCAAATTATGTCCATGTAACATTATTAGCTTATGTTTCATAAAAGAATGAAAATTCATATCCCTGGAAACTCTGGTCACTTCTTGTCATTCTTCATCTAACATTTCTTAGTTTCTGGCACTTGTTCTACCTCTTCTCCACCTTCTCTGTCCCCTCTTCTCCCCAGTCTGTTTTTAAAGAAAACAGCTAAGAGCTGTTGGTTCTCAAGTATTAGGCAATTAACTGTTCTGAGAAATACATTGCTCTTATTCCTTGAGAACCAGATGTTAAATTCTTATCAGTTGTTCAACATTTAATTACAGGATTAACTTCAATGCATAGTGTTGTACTTAAGGAGACTTTAAATATATTGTTTTAAAACTATAAAACTGTGATTAACACTGATTTAAGACCATTTTCTGATCTTAATTAAATGATTGAAAACTGCTTTCTGGAATTTCCATGTTTGTTCAATAAAAGCATTTGTGGAAATTAGGTACAATTCAGCTACCTCATTAGACAATTAGTGACTTCACTTTGCCTGCTAGAATTGGGGGTTACAATTTAAAGATTTGGCTATTTTTATTGGATCATGGTTTGGTATTTATTATGTGTCCAAAATCTCCCTAGTGTTGTCTGTACTATACTGGGTGTGCAGACTCTCTACAGGTCATATACCTCCAAGGTTGTTCCTAATGCCAAAAGCATCTGCTGCATCTTCCCATCCCAGTCCATCTTTATGCTCTCTTCCCCCAGGCCTTCCCATTCCCTCCCATTCCAATTTAATCTCCCATCTCTTTGGGGAGTTGGCTAATGGTATTCAAGTTCCACCTTCTCTATGAAAATTTCCCCAACCCTAGTTGAAGTGATTACATCCTATGAACTTTCAAATTGGTATTTTAAAATAAAATTTTTATTGATTTTTTTTGTTTTTATATTACTTATATTTCCTCTAATAGTCCTTCCTTTTACCCCTCCCATCTCATGTAACAATAAATATTTTTTTTTAAAGAAAAAGAGGAAGAAAAATATCAGCAAGTCTGAAAAAAGTCTGAAAATATATGCTGTATTCCACACCCGTGGACCTCTCACTTCTATAAAGGAGTAGGAGAGGGCTCTCTTTTCTTGTGTCTTCTTTGGGGCCTTGCTTATTCTGTAATTCTACAACATTCTCTCTCAATTGTTTTGTGGTTTTTGTTCTTTCCACTTACATTGTTGTAATCATTGTGTACGTTATTTTCTTAGCCCTGCTTACTCCACTCTGCATTATCATGTCTTTCCATGCTTCCGCAAATCAATCATATTTGTTGTTTCTTACAGCATAGTAATATTTCATTACATTCAAATACCACAATTTATTTATCCATTTCCCAATCAATGGACATCTACTTTGTTTCTTTTGCTAACACACAAAAAATGCTGTTATAAATATTTTGGTGTACATGGGAGCTTTCTTATCAGTGATTTCCCTTGGTATATGCATAGTAGTGGAATCTCTGGTTCAAAAGGGTATGAGCATTTTAGTCACTTGATTTGTATAAGTTCAAATGGATTTCCAAAATTGTTGTATGGATTCACAGCTCCACCAAAAATGTGCTGGTGTGCCTGTCTTCACACAGCCCCACCAGCATTGACTATTTCCATCTCTTGTAACCTTTGCCAATTTGCTGGGTGCAAGGCAAAACCTTAGGGTTGTTCTGATTTGCACTTCTCTTTCATATGGTAATAAATAGTTTATTTTTCCTTGAGAACTTTTTTCATATCCTTTGATCATTTATCTTTTGGGGAATGGCAGTGTGTATATATATGAATTGTTATATATTATTATATTATATATTACATTACATTGCAGATGAAGAAATTGAAGCACAGAGAGGTTATGTGACTTGCTGAAGGTCACAGAACTAGGAAGTGTGGCTTCGGGAACAACCTTAGATCTATATGTAGACAAAGTCTGCACATCAATATATTATATATGATTATATATAATATATAAAATGTTATATATTTCTATATTATATAGTTATATATTAATACATATATATTAATACATAATACATTACTAATATATTATATATTAGTTAATATATTACACACATACACTCTGTGTGTGTGTGTGTGTGTAGGGAGATGAGCTGGTCCCAGAGCTAAAAAGGATTGCTGTTATTTTATGGATCCCAAGTTTCTTAAGAAAGCAAAGGTCCATCTTTTCAAAACAAATATCTTATTGGTGTTGGTGTATGAAGCAACATGTGGAACATCATTGACTCCAAAGAAACCTAAATGAGAGTATTGCAGAGAGGACAACGGAGAGGTGGATGGGTGTGAGCAGGCTGCACCATATAGCCACTGAGAAACTCCAAAGGACAGGAGTAAAGAATATCTTTAAGGGACTGTATGACAGGAGAAGAAGATGGGCTGGTCAAACAGCAGGAGTCAGGGATAAGAGGCGACCAGCCAGGATATTCCATTAGAACTCTTACAACGTAGGGAGAATTCAAGAAAAGCCTTCAGTATGCTGGGAAGACTTCCTGTGGTGAGCTTTTAGAGCAACTTAGACAAGAGTTGCAAGCATGGACAGGTTGTGATATGCATTTTTGGCTTGAATTCCTGAACTGATAAGATCACAAATCCATTTGAGTATTTGAATATGTGTGGTACAGTGAAAAAAAGAACTGGACTAGAGGCTAGGGAACCTGGGTTCTAGTCTCTCACCTGCTCCTAACTCTCTGTGCAAACTAGGGTGGGGCATTTTATTTCTCTAGCCTCAGTGTTCTCAATGGGGACAGTACCTCCTCCCTGCCTGGGCAGCGAGGTAGTGCGGTGAGTAGAGCGAAGGAGCTGGAATCCTGCCTGTGACCCTCTCTAGTGCTGTGACCTTCAGCAAGTCACGTGACCTCTCTGTGCTTCAATTTCTTCATCTATAAATGGGAATAGTAGTAGTATGTAACTCCCAGGGTTGTTGAGGATCAAATGAACTAACGTCTGTAAAGCCCTTTGTAAACCTCAGGGAGCCGTGTAAAAGCTCGTTCTAAATGTGATCAACTTCATAAGATGTTTGTGAGCAAAGTGCTTTGTAAATCTTAAAGAGATCTACCAAAATAAGTTGTTATTCTCATCCATGGGATGGCAGGGTTACAACAGGTCATCTCTATGATTCCCTTCTCACTCCAATAGTCACCAAGTTAATTTTGAATTATAATGACTTAGGTCCATAAAGATGTGGGCTTGTAGCTCAGCTCTGGGTAAGTCATTTAACCCCTCTGGACCTCAGTTTCCTCAACTGGAAAATGGAAATCATAATACTTGCACAACGTGGTAGAGTCAGGAACACCTGCATTTAAGACTTGTGTCTGAAATTTACTGGCTGGGGATGCTGGGGATGGAGTGCTGGACTTGGAGACGGGCAGGCCCGAGTTCAAATACTGCCTCTGATATTTGCTAGCCGCACAGGCCCCGGGCAAGTCACATAAGTGCTGCCTCAGTTTCCTCATCTGTAAAATGAGGATAATGGTAGAACCTGTGCTACAGGGTTGTTGTGAGGATTCGCAATACGATTATTACAATGTCCTTTGCTACCCCAACTCAGTTCTCTAGGACTGAAAATTGCAGGGTAGGTGCTGATGAGCCTTCAGAGAGGAAGTTCCCTCACCAGGTGTCGCCCACACCAGCGCTATCCACGGTCTGGATAAACAAAACAAAATTCAGATACTTTAACTATCGCCAGGGGCTTTTATGAGGATCAAATGAGGCAAAGTACACCCCGTGCTTTTTAACCTGGCGAAGGCTGTTAAGGAGCTCGCTTGAGAGCTGGGGTTGTAACTTATTTCCTCTGTGTCTCTTCTAGTGCCTAGAACAATGCTTTGAACGGTAGCCTGTGCTCTCATCAGATACTTGTTGGATGCTGAATAACTATGAGATTATTTACTTTAGATTCGACAAACCTGGGAGGGAGCTGTAAAAGGAAGGGCTTGGGCGATAAACTGATTAGGGTCCAATCCAGCCCTAAATTTTTATGATCCAATAGTCCTAAGACGAGCTTGGGCCAAACAGGATGGGCCATTTCATTTCGCCAAGTATGTAACAAGCACAAAGGCCTTGCTATTTGGAGGGTTCAAAGAAGCTGTAGCTCAGAGGCTGGCCTATTCCTCCTCGGTTCTCCCCATTTGTTTGCTGCTGGAGGCAGCTGGGTGATACAGGCGATGCAATGCTGGGCTCAGGAAGACCAGACTTCAAGTCCAACCTCTGACACTTATGAGCTTTGTGACCTTGGGCAAGTCATTTAACCTTACGGTTTTCTCAACTGTAAAATGAAGTCATAATGCACCTACCTCACAGATTTGTTGTGAAATCAAATGATGTATATGTAAAGCACCTGGCATATAGTAGGTGCTTAATAAATGCTCATTCCCTACCCCTTCGCTCTCCCTCTCCCCCAGCTGACTGTTATTAGGTTGATTAGGTTCACAAAGCCCTAGTGCAGGTGTGGGGAACCTGTGGTTCTGAGGCCACATGTGGCCCTCTAGGTCCTCAAGTGTGGCCCTTTGAGTTAATCAACACTTCACAGAACAAATCCCCTTAATAAAAGAATTTGTTCTCTAAAACTTGGACTCAGTCAAAAGACCACACCCAAGGACCTGGAAGGCCACAAATAGCCTTGAGGGTGCAGGTTCTGCACCCCTGCACCTAGCTAGAAATCTGACACAAACTGCCTTGTACAAATTGCCTTGTCAGAAAATGAGTGGTTGTGATCCATGTTGATTTTCTCTGCTTCCCTCTGCAGAACTTCTTCCTGTTTTTAGGATCCAAGTTTTCCACAAATATTGGGGGCCACATCAGCCATTCCAAGCTCTTGAGAATTTTGGTGGTTTGATTAATTTTCTGCAGCTAAAAGAAAGCTTTAATTTGTATTGCTACGTTTTGTTTTTGCATTGCCTTCAATTCCAAATGTTTTCCTTCACCCTTCCCCTCCCTTGTCCATAGCCCTGCCAGCCTAGAGATGTGAAAGTTCCAGGACTCGGTATTCTTTCAATCTTGAGCAAATCTTTTCCAGAGGGGGCTCAGAAGGGCAACCAGCAATGAAGAGAAAAGAGCCAAACCCCTTCCTTTCTTACTTTACAGTATATACTATTCTCTAGGTTCTATAGCTGCCTGTGATCTTATCTGTATATTCCTCCCTCCATCCCCACTCCCCCAGTTCTTCATTCATTGGGATCCCAGTAATCTAGAATTGTCAAAGATTGGGATAGGACCCAAGGAAGAAAACGAGTGGTTTGATCCAAACTGCTCTTACTTATGAATGTGTGCAAATAAATCATTATCAAGAACTTTTAAAGCTATCTTAGTAGCTTGTATACGATGTTCTAATTACAAACAATTCCTCATTGAAACTTTTATTAGATTTTTAAAAACTCTTCTACTGTCAATTTGTTTAGAGAGAGGTTGTTTCAGCATGTACCTAAATAATAGAACTATGTTTCTCTTTTTAAAAAATCTACAATTCATACATGGTTCACTTCCCATTTTTCTTCTGAATCAGTGATATTTTACTACACTTTGTATTTTTTTCCTATGCGTTGTATTTGTAGGCTCAAAGATCTAGAGTGAGAAGGGACCTCACTTGTCATCTAGTCCAGCCTTCCCGTTTTACGAGATAAGAAAACTGTAAGAAATGGGAGAAGGAGTTTTGTTTCCACAGAACTAAAGGTGTGCTTCCCCGCCCTCCCCCACCCCAGCTTTAGCAGAGACCAGGCCTCAAGGTCGGTCAGGTGAGAGGTCAGAGGCTTGTACACATGAGCATGCTTTTTGAGAAGGCAGTCTGGGGAATTAGAGAGGCCAAACCCACTTGAACCAGTTCAAGCTTATCTAGGGTCTGGTCTTGGTCAAGAATCCAGGCCTACTGATTTGCATAATTTGCATATGTTAAAGAGGGAAAGTAGGGGAAATAAAAGAATATAGTTTAATCCTAAACTAAGACAAGGAAAATCTAATTAACTTCACTTTTGCTTCTGTATCCTTATTACCCTATTTATATAAACTATATAACCTAGGGAAACTATGTAAAAAACAAAGATTGTAAACTAACCATGACTCTAGCAGGAGTGGAGGGAATGGTTACCCCTGCTCCTGCAGCTGTATCAGTGTGAGTGTTCCCTCGAGCACTGCACCCTACTCCTGGGAGCGTAATAAAATGACCTTCCTCTGCCCACTCTGGTCCTGAGTTCTTTGGGTGTGAATGGGCAAATCACATGGGTTTTCCTAAGGTCAAGTAAGGGAAGCAACAGGCAGTGGAAGCTGCCCAGGCTTACTCCTGGATCTTGTCTTAGGGGTAGTCCTGTGATCCCCACTGCTGGTGTTAAGAGGGCTACCACTCTGGATTCCCTTGGGGAACCCTGTGGTCTGCACGGCCTTCTTAAGGGGACATCACATGGGACTTCCGGCCCTGTCTCAGGAGCCTTGTGATCTTACTGCCATCCTAAGGGGCCATCACTTGGGTCTTCCTTAGGGTCTGACCCCTAGGAGGCCCTGTGATCCCCACAGATTTAAGGGATGGCTAATACTTGGTCTTCCTCTGGGAGTTCTGTGGTCTGTACAGCCTTCCCTAGGGATTATCACAGGGTTCTTCTTCAGGACTTTGGCCCTGCCTAGGAAGTCTAGTGATCCCCAAGGCTCTTTTTTTTTACATATAAATTTTTTTAAGGATTTTTTAATTGATAACTTGTTTTTACATTGCTTTGATTTCTAAATACATCCCCCTGCCCCAGCCATTTCTTGTAAAACAAATAAGAAGGAGAACAAAAGCAGTTCCACTAAACCAACCAATAGTCCTTCACCTTTGCAAGGAAGGGAGGGAGGTACATTTTCCCATGGTTTCTTCCGGGCCAAGTTTGGTCATTACAATCCCACAGTGTGCAATTTCTTTTTTGTGGGGTGGGGGGATTTCCACTTACTTGATTGTAGTCACTGGCTATATTATTTTCCTGGCTCTATTTATTTCACTTTCATTAGTCTCTGTGTCCTACCCTTCTTTTCTGAATCCTTCATATTCATTATTCTATATAGCACCATCATATTCACGTACCACAATTTATTTATCTATTCCTTCATCAGTGGATGATCGCTGTTTCCAGGTCCCGACGTGAACATTTTGGTGTATATGGGACCTTCTTTTTTTCCTTCCTTTTCCCTCCTTCCTTCTCATTCACATGAGTTTTATTCTTACTTTAAATTTCTCCTTAGACTTGCTGGGCTTCCAGATAGGTTGTTTTAGGCAAGTTATCATGTTCCTGGATTGCTTTTGCCATGCTTAAAAAATGGGGCAATAAAAATTGATTTGTGACCTTGCCCAAGTTATAGATATAGTATTAATGCCTCAGCTCCAGTTATACAGATAGCCAAGCAAAGTCCTAGGTCCACCCCTAATATTAGGACTAGGAATGGAGGCAAGTTAGCTGGCCCCAGCAAGGCCAAACTCCTCCTTGGTTTAGTGGTCCTCAGGTGAAAGATCCAGCAAGGCCAAACTCCTCCTTGGTTTGGTGGTCCTCAGGTGAAAGATTTTGAACCATTTATTGGGTCTGCCTGGAATGGGCTGCAGGTGTTTAAGGAGAGGAAGGCCATTGCTTGACCCACAGAATCATCCTGAAACCTCATCACATGCCCTAAAACATACTAGCAAAGCTTTCCTTGGGAAGACGTTGTTCATTTGATCTGTCACCCATTATACAGGCCTTGAAGAAGTGATAGATGGGAAAGGGCTAGAGTTTGGCTGGCCCCTTGGGGAAAAAATACCCCCTTAATTACAATCCAAAGGACACAAAGGGAAACCATGGAAGGAAGAAAGATGTTTCCATTTGTACCTGATGGTTTTGTTTTTTTATCTGTTTGCAAATGTTCAGTGGAATGGTTTGAAACCCAGCCGTGTCGTTGCTTACGCCCACACACACAGAGCTGCAGTGGTGCAGACAATCTCACAGGCAAACCATATTACCAGCCCCAGCCATGAAACCTCTTCCCAGACTAGTGCAGGCTGGAGATCTCCCCCTCCTGAGTCCCCTCCCCACCTCCAGCGGGTCCAGTCAGCCCCTTTCCAAATTCCTCCTTTAAATGTCAATAATCAGACTGCTCTAAAGAAGGGAAGGCAGCAGGAGCAGCCAAGCCAGCTCTGGGAAGAGCGAGGAGGATGCTGTTACTCCAGATTTATCCGGCTTCAGGAGAACACAGGATCCCCCCACCTGCCTGGGGACTGACCACTTAAAGGTGAGAGAAGACTTGGTGATTTCTTTGGGCTGCACAGGGCTGAGGAAATGCTATCCATCCTTGAGGCAAGGAATATTAATCATTATGTCTGTTGCCTACAGAGTGATTATATCAAACAAGCATGATGGAAGGTTTCCTCCCAAACACTCAGCATCTAGAACACAATCCCCCACTTAGGAAGCTTGAGTTCCTTTCAACCCGTGGGGTGTTTTTTGTTTGTTTGTTCGTTTGTTTGGTGTGTGTGTGTGTGTGTGTGTGTGTGTGTGTATTTTCCTGCTTTTGCTTCTTAGTATAGTCTGCTTAACTTTAAATGCTTTATTAAGGTATAATTCAGCTCTTAGTTCAACCTGTTGATTACAGGTTGTTGGCTAAGAGGTTAACCTTTTCCTCCTTTAGTTAGCTGCATTCTTTGGGGACCAAAGAACTTTCTCCATCTGAAAAATATATTTTCATAGTGACCCTAGGGATTGGCAACAAGAAACAGCCAGATATGGACACCCAATGCATATATATATATGTGTGTGTATTATATGTATATATGTATGTATATAAATGAGGTTTCTTCTGTAGCAGGTATCAACAAAGTTTAAAACAGACATATCAGAATTGGAAACCAAGCTATAGAAGTCTGTGTCTGATTCAACAAGCAGACACAATTTGAGGAGAAAAATTAATGTACAGCCTATGTGGTTAGCAACCTCTGGGGCCAGAGAAACAGATAGTTTCATTGCCTTCGCATGAAAGATGTCTATAGTTTTTAGGGCACCAGGTTATAGACAGGTCCCTGGGAAGATTCAGCCCTTTAAATGAGGAAGAAAGAGATTAACTAGGAAACAATCAGATAAAAGTCTCTAAATTCTGTGCTGTCATAGGATGAATCAGTTGGCATGCTTCTATTTTTAGAGTTTGAAAGATCTGCTGCCACATTTTGTCGGGCCTTAATTGGTGCCACAGACTTGTTTGCATTCACGTGTTCAGTAGGAAGAGTGTCGATCAGAACTTCACGTATCTAAAATCTCTACTTGTCCAGAATGTGATCCCAGACCCAAGCTGGGTTGCTAACGTTGGCTTTCTATTCTTCAGGGCTCACCATGGATCTCTTACTCCAACCCCATTGGGATCTTTGGCCCATAGCCAGAGATTTGTACTTGGCTATGTTTGTTTGTTTGTTTGTCTTCAGGAGGAAAAACTGCCTATTTTGAAATCAGAAAAGAGAATTGGAATGGGAAATCATGGCTTTTGTGTAACTACGCTGTTGCAGGAAAGAGGAGTGGGGCTTGCTGACCTCCAGACTGGACTTACTTTTTAAAAATTCATTTCATAATCATGGAACAGGTTCCTGTGGAGTTTAGATAAAGTGTGATCTTTGAGAAGGAACAGATTCTGTTTCTGGGATTGAACTGATGTCCTGGCTGAAACTGTGCATAATTACTCTAGAAAGCTTGTTGTCCATATTTCAGAGCAGACACTGTAAATCTCAGCAGCGATTTCAGAGGGGGAGTCATCATATGTGTGGAGCCTTTTATTCAGAGGTGATAATAGGAGATGACAGCTAGTTCAAGTAGGAGGTTAATAATAAGTAATGCGGGACAAAGTACTCGAGTGTTAGAATAGTTGTTTTGTAGAAAACCTGTAATATGTTCCACAGCAATAGGAAAATACAGTAATATCATATTTACAAATCAGAATAGGCCTCTAGAAGTCTCTAGCCCTCTTATACTTTGAAAAATATTTCATGTATTCTATAGTAGATAAAGCTATACTTAGAATCAGGAAGACCTGCGTTCAAATTTTGCCTCCAACTCTTACTAGCTGTTTGACTCTGGAAAATCACTTAACATCTAGCTGCCTCAGCTTCTCCAACTTTAAAGGTTTGCGGGGTGCTTAAAGTGTTATCTTTTCTGATCTTCATAACAACCTTGGGTTGTCATAGTAGGTGCTGTTATTATATCCCTTTTTCAGGTGAAGAAACTGGGGCAAACAGAGGTTAAGAGGCTTGACTAAGGCCACATAGCTGCTAAGTATCTGAGGCTGAATTTGAACTCAGGTCCTCCTGACTCCAGGTCCAGAACTCTACACACTCTGCCACCTATATCACAGGATTGTTTTGAGGCTCAAAGGACATAACATGTAAATACTTTAATGAAGTGAACTATAAATGTCAGCTGTCAGTATTGCTATTATTATCCTACCCAACACTGATAATTGTTTATCTAGCTTATAAAGTCCTATCTAAAGTTTTTAATTTCTTAAGTTAATTCTAATGGTACTTTTCCATAGTGGACTGGAACATTCTCCATGACGCCATGCTAGGAGGCAGTTTCCAGGGCCTCAGAATCACAGAATGTCAGAGGTGGAAAAGAACCTCAATCCTCTCATTTCACGAGTGGGCAAAGCAAATTCCAGAAAAGTTATCAGTAGAACCATGGCGAGAGAACAGCTCATACTAAAGTTCTTAGGGAAAGATCCAATTGCCCTTTGGAGTAGTGAAGTCCTAAATAATACCAATATCACCTCCAGGTCAGAGCCCTCCCTGAGGTAAACTGTAGGGCTTTTGGGTTTACAAAGCACTTTCCTCAAAACAACACTGAATCGTGGTGGTACATGTGCTTTCATCCTTGTTTTATGTATAAGGAAACTGAGGCCCAGGGAAATAAGCCAGTATGTCAGATAAGGTGATTGCCTCAGGTCCTGTGTTTGGGGGGTCTTTGTGTCACCATACTCTGCTGACTGGAGGAGGTCACCTGAGGGTGTGGTGAATGGGGGGGGCACGGGGGTGGAGGCTGCTCTGGATAGCAGGGGCCAAGGTAGGACTAGGCTTATACCTAGGCCTGTAAACCTTCCCCCTCCTCCAACCCCTTCCACGGACAAAACCTCTTTCCTTTCCAAATGAATCCCAGTAACTTCTTCTCTATTGTTTTCAAAAGGGTCATTTTGTACTGATTTCATTATGCCTTGGTGTGGGCCTGGTTGGATTTCACCAATCTTTTCCTCCAGAAAGCTTTCCTTGACCACCACAGGCCACACTGACTCACAGCACTTGTTGCCTATACTATTCATTTAGGACTTGACTTGTGTCAGCTTTTACATTATTGTTTGACTGTGGGCATGCGGATGATGCTTAAACTAGATTGTATATTAAGGGCAGGCCCTATACCTTGTGCTTCTTTGTAGTCCCCATACTTCCTAGTCAGTGCCTGCAATATGGTAGAACTCAGTAGGTGTTGGTGAAAAGAGTGAGTTATTCCCCCGGCTTGTAATCTTTTTCCTGGGGTTTGAATTTCTGCAAAACATGAACATAGCTTTAGTTGGATTCTGCCCATATGCTGTGACACATAGAATCAGAGCAGTAATTAGGGCAGAGTGACTGAGTTTTGCCCCTGGGCAACGAAATTTGAAAGGCACTGACAGAATTTATATTCCTGTGGCAGCAGCATCAAGATCCTTAAGTTTAGTCTGTAGTTAAGCAAGAATAATTAATTATAGTACTAAGTCTCCAATTTTCAGCTTCCTCCTTTGCCTTCTCCATAGTCCCCACCCAGTGGTACATGTCAGCTGCTAAGGGTAGAGAAGATAGATGCCATAGTTATTGCAGATCAGGAAATTGAGTCTCAGGTTAAGTGACTTGCTCACATTTGTGAAACCAATCAGTCTGAGACCCTGGATTTAATTCAGGTCTAATGACTGCAAGTTCAGCAAGTTACTCCCTATGCCACATTCCCTTTAAGAGAACTGGGAGGGAACTAGGGATGTTTCACTTGGAAAAGAACAAACTTTGGAGAAACATGATTGCTTGTCAAGTATTTGAATGAATGTTTGTTAAGATGAATTGAATCTGAAAAACTTTTATTTGGGAGAGGCATTACATTGGTTTTGCTGGTCCACAGAGGGCAGAACTAGGCATGATGAGTGGAAGTTAATAGGAAGACAGAATTTGGCTCAATGTGAATCAAAACTCCATAGTTATTAGCGCTGTTTAGCAGTGGAATAGGTTATCTTAGATAGTCAATCAATCGAACAGCAAGTATTTATTAAGTACCTAATATATATTGCACCCTATGGTAGGCACTGGGGATATAAGATAACAGGGAAATGGGTTCTGCTTCCTCACATTCTCTCCTGGTGGGGACTTTCCCCATCAGGGAGACCTTCAAGGGAAGGCTGGACAAACTGGCAAAGGAGATCATGGGATCATATATAAGTTTAGAGCTAGAAAGGACCCGAGAGACCGTCGAGGCCAAGCCCTTCATATCACAGTTGAGGAAACTGAGGTGAAGTAATTTGCTGACAGTCACAAAGCTAAGAAGTGTCCTAGAGAGGACCCAGTTCCTCCTGACTCCAAGTCCACTACTCCACCCACTGGTCCACCCTGGACCTTCTAGTTCATAGGATCATAGAACCAGAGGTGAAAGGAACCTCGGAAACTATCTCATCCAACTTCCTCATTTTACAGATGAGGAAACCGAGGCCCCTGGAGGTAAAGTGATTCACCCAGGGTCACACAGCTAAGAGCCTGAAGTGAAATTGGAACCCAGGTTTTCCTGTTCCAAGTCCAATGCTGCTGAAGGGTAAAGGCTGAATTAGAGGATAGGAAGTTCCGTCTAATTCTGAGATTCTGTGTGTGTGCATCTATGAACACTCATCCATCCCAGGTCAAGCAAGTGGCTCTGGTCCCTTTTCCTCCAAGGTCCTGCCACATTTCAGCCTGAGGAATGTGTATGGTTTGTAAATGAATTAAAAGCCCTTTTTGATTTTCAAAACCAACTGCAGCCTCATCCTTCCTGGGCTGGATGCAGGAGCCAGAGTTTCTTTGTACATGTCTTGCTTTAAATGATTAATCAGGCAGTAATGCCATAACAGCCCCCAGATTTCACAGATGTGTCCACAAGGAGGCCACCTCAGGACCAGCTTCTGGCAACTGCCCTCTTGCCTGCTGCCAGTCATTGAGGAAGCTCTGTGAAGGGCTCCAATATTGCCTAAAGCTCACTGTATGCTTGGGCATAATGTCACAAAGGCTGAAGAAGGATTATTCTCAATTATTTGTTGGTTAAACTCCCTTCCTCCCCAATACTCCACTCCTCTGACCTTCCATCATTTCCCCCATAGGTCCTGGGTGAGGGCAGGCATTATCCCCTCTCATCTGGCCTCAGGCTGCCCAGAAATGCTGTTTTTTTTTTCTTGCCCTTTTCTGCTTTTACATCCTGAGAGAAGCCTTGGAAACGCCACCATTGTTTACATCAACACACATGCTCCTTACCACAGGAAGTGCAAACTCACGTTTGCTGTGATAAGTGCTTGGCTTACTTTGACCAAAAGAGGAACAGATTTTAAACAGATTTAAAAACACAGACACCAGCCAAGCCAAAGTCTCAGGCCACAATTCAGTTGGGGATTCCATCGGGCCCTAAGGTCTAGAGGTAAGGAGTTTAGGACAGGGCAATTCAAAGTAGGATTAGAGTAGGGGCTGCAGTTGCTTGTGAGGGTAATCCTTGTAACAGTGAATGATTAGTCCTTGGGAGATAGGACCCAATCTGATTATTTACTGCTAGAGCAATAGAGGCCGCAGGGAGCATTGATTCTTGCTTCTCAAGGGGAGGCAGCTGATGAATATTAAGTGGTAAATGGTGACTATACTTCAATAATGTGGTAGGTGTTACACTCACCAGGAATGGATATGGTTTTAGGAACTTCAACTTCGTGAGACAAATTAAGGCAAACACTCCAGAAAAATTCACAACAAAATGTCTAACTCCCATTCACACTTTCTCTGCTTCAGTCAAATTGTATTGTTCTCTGTGTCCTCCTCTTCCCTAACATACTGCATTTTCCTGACCTCAGACTTTTGCTCAGATAATGTTCCTGGTGCCTAGCATGCCTTCCTTTCCTCTTCCTTGTCTGTTGAACTCCTATTCATCCTTCAAAGAACAGCACAAATGCCATCTTCTCTAGGAAGTTTCCCTCATTTCCTCCTGCCAGCCCTCCGTAAAAATCCTTCAGACATAACTTAACACTTGGATTGTGTTGCATTATAGTAATTTATGTATATGTCATATTGCCCTGCCAGACTGTAAGCTCCTAGAGGTCAAAGGCCCAACAAATCATTGAGCAAAGGCCCACCTTAGTACAGTGATGCTCTGCTCATAAATATTGTTAATAAATATTTGTTGAATGAACATCTCAAATAAGGGTATACCTGGCAACTTTGTACAGCTAATTCAGTACCAGGCTTCAAGTGCACTCAGTGATTAACCATTTGGCTGTTGTTTGTTTTAACATTAGATAAGCTTTATTTTCCCTTGGCAGAAATGTATGGTTATGAATGGGGGCAGGGAGAAAAATGGGTTTCATTTGAGTATAGAGAATACAAGGGAGAGAATATGGTTCTGTCTGTGCATCAAGGTTATATGCATGTTTGTGAATGTTGGGTAGGAGATATTCATGGGGGTATGTGCATCTTTGTTGGGAGTATGTGATTAAATATTTTGTTTTTATAAATAAAGCTTCTCTTAGCCTTGAGAGCAAGGATTGCTTCTCTTTGGTCTTATATCCATAGCACAGTGCCTGGCACAAAGTAGGTACATAGTCAGTGCTTGTTGACAGACTGGTGGATTGAATGATTAATATTTTGCCCATCTCTTTAACCTCAGAGAACACCATCTCCACCTACCAGCCTTCCCTATCTTCCTGGCTTTAGGAAACATAAACATTTGCTACCAGCAGATGCATTCTGAATGCTTCTTACCAGTGCAGACTTCCAGGAACTTCCCTCCAACCAAAAAAAAAAAAAGAAAAAAGAAAAAAGAAAGGAATTGAAAAGAGTAGAGAAGATATACAGTTTCTTTAAAACCCAGGACTTAATTTTCTTTATCACGTAATTTCTGTTTGGTCCTGGCCAGGGGAGATGGACTCACTTTCATTAGTGATAATTCCTGAGAGAGAAGAAAACTTGGTAGGGGGAATGGCATTGTTTCTTGAAGTAGAGCGTGGTTCAAGGTTCATGTGGTGAAGTGGCTAATTGGTCTGGATACTGTCCAGACAGCCAAAGGGCTGCCAGGATTAGATGGGAAGGCTGAACAAATGTGATAAATTATAACAATCGGCCCCAGAGCAGAATTTGCAGAAAGTGAGTCAGCAGCCAAGAGAATCACAGTCTCCTAGGTTTCCTCAGCCCAGAGCTGCTTCAATGTCTGCTGAGAGATGCAAAGATTGAGACAGAGATAGAGAAAGGGACAGTGAATTAGAGAGAAAGACAGAGATAGAGAGAGGGACAGAAAAACAGAGAGATATAGAAATCTGCCTACCCTTATCTCTGCTTAGAGTTCAGTTGTCATGAGGACCCTTTAGAGAAAAGACTCTGAAAGCAAGCTAGGCATAGCCTAAGCCACTATTTTGTATTTTTATATCTTCTCTTTTTTTCCTTAAAAATTTTATTGATATATCACCAAGCTTCCCAAATAAGACCCTTCCCTGTAACACGTTCCCATAAAAACAATTAAGCAAAATGTCCTAATAAAGTGATTTTGAACTGATATTTTGTTACTTTTCATTTATGTTTGTTAGTAGAAAAGATGGCTAAGTGCTTTATTTTTAATAATTTGGAAGTAATAATGTCCACTGGATTTGATCTGATTCTATAACCCTTTTCTCAATGAAGATGAAAGCACTTTTCTTTTTTAAAATACACAATCACCTATTTTACTGATTTTATTAATGTTTATTTGTGTATTTTACTTTTCCCATCACTTGCATTTCTTAACATGCCACCCCTTCCTTGCTATCCCTCATAATAAAGATTTAAAAAGTAAAAAAAAAGTTTAACAAAACTAACCAAAACATAGAAAAAGTCCGATGTAGAGCCCCAAACCCACAGGTCTCTCTCCTCTGCAAAGAAGTTGGGGAAGTGCCTTGAAAACACTTCATGGGATCTCATTTGTTCTCACAGCATTCCTGCAGGCAGGTATGGCTGATTGTTCTTCCCATTTGGGGAAGCTGTGACCAGAACACAAATCTGCAGAGTAAGTCATCTATACAAGCCTGTCTGCCTTTGCTTCTTCAGTGGAACTGTGATATCACTGATGTGGCTAGTACCTGCATCAGGGTGGATCCCAACCCATCCATGCCTTCACATTTTGTGCTATTTTTGTCTGTGTTCTCCTAAAGATCCTTAACAGAAGATTTTTCCAATAGAAGCTTTCCTTTAGGTCTTTTTAAATTTCATGAGCCATTGCTAGACCTAAACTACACCCATGTAACTCCTTGCTCTTGCCGCAGGCCAGGAGACCTATTTTCACCTCTCTGCTGTTCTTCACTCTTGCTTCTTTATTGGTCAACCTCTTTTTCTAATCAGTCACTTTTTCAAGGATATCCCTATGCCATTTCTTGATCAGTATAAATATGTTGTGGCCTACTTGTATGCATAATACATTCTTCATTTCCTTTTGGATCACCTGTAGTTCTTATTTTTGGGATGTCACAATGTTCCAAGATTGTGGCTATAAAGCATTACTAAGAAAGCATTTGTGGGTTTTTTTAAGATAAGCATTTGCTGTGGCAGGGGGGAAGGTGATCATTGCAAGCACCACACCACACAGTTTCCTAAATGCAATTCAGCCTGCTCTCTTCCTCATAGTCCTGGGCCCAGCTTGTCCAACTGCAGAGACTGTCCCAGATACATGTAGTGAGGTACTGACTGTGACCAGCAGACTGACCAACCAGTTGAATGTGATAGGGTAGACAACAAGCATTTTTAGGCAATTATTTTTATTTTTGTAGATTATTAAATTGATCTCTTTTGAGAAATAATAAATAACATTAAGGAGGCTTTGCAATGTTCTGGGGCTTGATTGAAAGGCCTTGTGGTTTAGTGGAAAGCAGAATACACTCAGAGTCAGGCTAGCCATGTGTGTGAATCTTGCTACTGACAATTACTAGTTGTGTGACCCTAAGCAAATCATTTAACTTGTCTGAGATTTCATTTGTTCATCTGTAAAACGCAGAAAATAATGCATGGATTGCAACTATATGGGGTTATTGTGAGGCTCAATGAGATAACGGATGCAGAAAATTTTGCAAATCCTAAAGAATTTTACAGATATAAGCCATAAATATTAATGCAATCAGCACAATATCCTTTTCAAACAGCAACATCTGGAGGACTTCTTCATCTGTAGGGAATTATTCTTACATTTAGGCCTAGTAAAGGACGTCATCTAAGAGTAGCCAACACCTTTGGCCAGCATCCCTCTCCCCCTTTTATGCCTCATTCATTGTTTTTTTTAATCTTTTTTAAATTAGATTTTTTATTTTTAGTTTACAACACTCAGTTCTACATGTTCTTGAGTTTCAAATTTTCTTCCCTTCCCTCCTTTCCCCCCTCCTCCCCAAGACGGCGTGTAGTCTGATATAGATTTTATATATCTTTGCATTAAACTTATTTACACAATAGTCAAGTGGTAAAGAAGAATTATGACCAATGGAATGAATCATGAGAGAGAAGAAACAAAACCAAAAAAGAAGAAAAAAAAGAGCAGATAGCTTGCCTCAATCTTCATTCAGACTCCACAGTTCTTTCTCTGGATGTAGCTCACTTTTTCCATCATGAGTCCTGTGGGGCTGTCTTTGAGCCTTGTATTGCTGAGAAGAGCCAAGTCTATCAGAGTTAGTCATCACAGAATCAGTATGTCTGTGGTTGTGTACAATGTTCTCCTGGTTCTGCTCCTCTCACTCAACATCATATCATGTAGGTCTTTGTAGGTTATTATGAAGTCCATATTTTCACCATTTCTTATAGCACAATAGTATTCCATTACTTTCATATACCACAACTTGTTCAGCTATTCCCCAACTGATGGGCATCCCCTTGATTTCCAATTCTTTGCTACCACTAAAAGAGCTGCTATAAATATTTTTGTACATACTGGTCCCTTTCTCATTCATTATTAATGTAGGAAATACTTCTGTTTGGATTAGAGGAAAGAAGAGGGCCATTCAACAAAAATTTCTCAAATATTTACTATTTGAAAACTCTGTGCTAGGCATTGGGAATACTAAGCCCCACCCCAAAAGCTTCTGCTCTCAAGGAGTTTACAATCTACTGGGGGAAGGGAGGAACAGAGCATATAAACAAATAAATATAGTACAAGGAAAATTGAAGATAGTGAAGGTACTAACAACTTAGGAGATCAGTGAAGATGTTACAGAGGAGGTTGCTTTCGCATTGAGCCAGAGAGGTGGAGGGAATGCATTCTAGCCATGGGAGATGGCTTGTGAAGATGTGTAAAAGAGGGTTAGGTTTTGAGAACAGCTAGTGGTTCACTTTGGCTGGCACACAGGTGAAAGGGACTAGTATGGAATAAGGCTAGAAAAGTAGGTGTGAGTAAGATTGTGGAGGCCCTAAAGTGCCAGGGTAAGGAACTTGTATCTTATCCTTTAGAAAATGGGAAGCCACTGAAGGTTTTTGGTTAGGAAACTGACATTGTGAGATCTCTGCCTTAAGATGATTATTTTGGCCCTTGAGTAGAGGATGGATTGCAGAAGGTAGGAAATGGAGACCAACTAGGAGGCTCTATAACTAGTGTAGGAGAGAAATAAGGAGGCTTGAACTAGGGGGGTGGGTTTCCAAGTGAAGAGAGGTGAACGGATGGAAGATAAGTTTGGAAAAATGTAGAAACTGTTTGGCTCAAGGAAGTGAGGGAGGGAAAAGTGGCAAACATGTCTCTAAGGCCAGAAAACTGCTTGACCTAGAAAATGGTGGTACCCTTAACAGAAATGAGAAAGTTTGAAAGGGAAGATGATGATTTCTATACTGGATGCATTAAGTTTAGTTTCCAGTAAGTAGTTGACAATGTACAAATAGATTCAGCAGAGATTTGGGTTGCCATAAAGATCTAGGAGTCACTTGCATAGAAATGATAACTGAATGCATGGGATCTAAGAAGAAATGTGTAGAGAAAGAAAATAAGAGGTCACAGGAAATAGACCTGGGGAACACCATGCTAAGGGGGCAGAAGATGAAAGATAATTTAGCAAAGGAGACTGAAAAAAGTAGTCAAAATGAGGAAAAGTAGGAGAGAGGAACACCATGGAAATCAAAGAGGGAATGACCAGGAAGAGTAGAGTAGTTAATAGTATCAAAAGCTACAAAGATGTCAAAGAGGATTAAGACTGAGAAAGCAGTTAAAACATCTTTGGCAAACCTTGGAAGAAACATTTTCATTCTAGTGGTGACATCTGAAGGCTCATTGCAAGATACTGAGAAATGAGTGGGTGGTGAGGAAGTGAGGCAACAAAATAGATATTCTTTTCTAGAAGCTTGGCAGTGTCCTTTACAGATGATAATGCAATAAAAATAATAATATAAGGAACATAAGCCAAAGATAAGATGTAAATGGAAAGTTAATAATGACATTATGAATGGGCA
This sequence comes from Trichosurus vulpecula, assembly GCF_011100635.1. Taxonomy (NCBI): domain Eukaryota; kingdom Metazoa; phylum Chordata; class Mammalia; order Diprotodontia; family Phalangeridae; genus Trichosurus; species Trichosurus vulpecula. Next base: position 188,088,654 of record NC_050575.1, on the reverse strand, counting down.
TCAAAGAAAAAATTCTAAAAACAATAATGTATTTGGCTGACTACATACCAAATTTTCTGGGATGAAGCTAAAGCTGTTTTCAGAGGAAAAATAATGTTTCTCAAAGTATATATTAACACAATAGAAAAAGAGAGGACTAATGAACTGAATATGCAATTAAAAATAGAAAATTGACAAATGTACCCAAAATAAGCACAAAAGAGGAAGCTTTGAAAACTAGAGGAGAAACAGATTAATTAGAAATCAAAAAGACTACAGAATTGATAAATAAAATGGAAAGCTGGTTCTTTGAAAAGATAAAAGAATTGATAAAACTTTAGCTAGCCTGATTAAAGAAAGCAAAATCAGATTTCCAAAATGAAAAAAATGAACAATGTGCAATCACAATAAAAAGGAAATAAAAAGATTTATTTGTATCTCTTATGTATAATTATATGCCAGTAAAGCCAAGAATTTTCTACAAAACTATAAAATGCCCAAATTAACAGAACATGAAATAGAGGTCCTAATCTAATTTTGGAAGTTTGGCAGTGAAAGTGAGGAGAGAGACATAAAACAACAGCATCAGGGAACGATAGGGTCAAAGGAATGTAAGGATGGGATTGATCTGAGCATATTTATAGGAAGCAGTAGGGGGGGGGTGAAGAGAGAGAGAGAGAGAGAGAGAGAGAGAGAGAGAGAGAGAGAGAGAGAGAGAGAGAGAAAGATAGAATGATTGATAGGAAATCCCCAGGAGAAGACAGGGTGAGGTTCCAGACACATAGAGAGGGTTTGGCCTTGGCAAGCAGAAGGGTCACCTCCTCCTAAGAGATAAGAATAAGAGAACAAAATGAGTGAAGAAGATAGAGGGAAGATTTGAGATATGTAGTGGAAGAGAGGAAGGCTCTCCTTATGAAATGGCCTTGATTTTCTCAGCAAAGTAGGAGGTGAGAATATTTACTGAGAGAGTCATTAGGGTCTTAGAAGTTTGGAACCTCTCTTAGGAAAAAATAAAACTACCCATGAGGGGAAAAGGATAGGCAATCAATCAAAAAAGAATAAAAATGTTGGTGTATATCAGACCAGTTGAGATTAGATAACACTAATTTGTCAGGATGATGCGTATAACTTCCTTCAGCAGTATTTAGTGGTTCTAGTGTATAAACAGAGAAGGTAGATTATGGGGATTAAAAAGAGACATATATCGATAGGACATGAATAGTATGAAAGGTATGACAAGGGGACAAGGAAGTCAAAGGTGGCCAATAGTATATAGTTGAACTATACACTCTAGAATGTGGTGGGTACTGTTCTGACCAGTAGTGTGTGCACTCTGTGTAGTTAAGCTTCTGGTATGTCTCATTGTCCTCCATTTTTTGATATAGCTACATAAGTGATGTATGGGAGGTTAGTCCCATCCCTGGGGACCCAGACCTTTTGTTTAAAATCTCTGATGCCATCTCTTGGTGTTGAGAGAGGGAACACCTCACCAATGCCATGCTCCAACATCAGGGAACTGGGGAAGATAGAGGCTGTGACCACCTGAATGAATGAATAAATGAATGAAAGAATAAAAAAGCATTTATTAAGCACCCACTTATTGCCAGTTACTGTATTAAGCACTGGAGATACAAATACAGAAAAACAAGACAGTTCTCATGCTCAAGAAGTTTACATTCCAATAGAGAAAGATAGCACCTATATCTTTATGTAGGTGCTATATATAGATATATCTCTATATAGTGGTAGTCATGGAGTGATGATTTGGTTTGTGAAGGCATGGGGATGATGAATGGAGTCTAGGATAGTTTTTCTCACCAGACAACATGATTTCGAAATAGACCCAGACGATGTGATTTCCTTCAGTGGTGTTGACCCACTTAAGTGTACAAGCAGAGAAAGTGGGTGATGAGCATGATATAGAATAGTGTTGATTTGATGAGTGTTCCTAGAGCAAGAGGTATAAAGTAAGAAGACAAAGTTGATGTGTCTACCGGCATCCCATGAAGGCTGCTGCAGGTCATAGTGGGTTTGGGGTGCCTAGATATTGTGAACTGCCATGAATCTGAAGCTCTGGACCTCAGGGCAGGAGCTACAGTATTGTTTGGAGTCAGAGAATGGTCAAGGTGGTATGCATGGCATGACAATGGCTAGAGTGACCCTTATCATTAACAGATTGGTTAGCAAATCTCAGGGATTTAGGGATCTTTTGTCCTGGACCCAAAGCTCCCTTCCATTGCTGTCTTGCCACATGCTTTTGTTCTCATCCATCTAAATCCTGCCATTCCCATTACTGCCCTCCTTTTCTGTGTGTCTTCTGGAATTCCTGCTCAATTTTTAATAAATTTTATTTCATCTCCAGTCTCTTTTAGTTACATTCTTTATACCTTCTTGTGCTCATGGAAGCCTCACTCTTACCCAAAGACATTGTACCCCTTCCTACTTTCTCCAGTGTTGACTCCTCCTTCACTGATGTCCCCAGACACACCAAGTAGCGTAAGCCCCCATCACCTCCTGCCTGGGGTATTGCAATAGTATTTTATTTGATCTCCCCACCTCAGGTTTCTCCTCATTCCAATCTATCCTCCACTTGGCCATCAAATGATCTTCCTAAAGCAGAGATCTTGCCATGTCACTCCCCTATTCTGTAAACTCTGCTGGTTCTCTATTGTCTCTAGAATCAAATATAAAGTCCTGTTTGACTTTTAAAGCCCTTCATAGCCTGGCCTCTTTCTAACTTTCCAGTTTTCTCCCATGTTACTCTCCTCCACATGCTCTGCCTACATCGACACCGGTTTCCTTGCTGTTTCTCACACAGGACACTCAGTCTCCCTACTGTGCTTTTTCACTAATTGTGTTCTATGTCTGAAGTTCTCCCACCACTCATTCTTGCCTCCTGGCTTCCTGACTCCTTTAAAATCTCAGTGCAAATCCCACGTTCTGCAAAAAACTTTTCCTGGTTCCCTTTAATATTGGTGCCTTTCCTTTGAGGTAATCTCCGGTTATCTACCTTGTTTATACGTAGTCATTGCATGGTGTTGTTGCAAATAAAGTCTCTGAGAGATAGTTTTCAGGTAATTAACAACTAATTAGGCTAGCCAATAATCAATAAATTGATGGGTGGTGGTTTATCTCAGTAACCAAAGACCCGAAGGAAGACTCTGAAACACCTTAAATCAAGCGTGTACTTTCTGATAGGGAACTCCTCTAACTGAATGAAAGAATGAATGAAACTCATTCTTGATTGGCAGACATTTAATGAGGTCAGCTAAAAATCTTTAGCTTCTCCTGCTGAAAATGTGGCTTGATCATGAGACTCAGCAGCCTCAAGGCATCTGGTCAGGAGATACCATTTCCATCCAGACCTCTCTGGCTAGTTTTCTCCTTCATGAGCTGGGTCACCCCTAAAACTCTAATGGAGGGGATCAAGGACAAGGAGAGATGTCCTGGGGAAAAGACCTATCTGAGGCTGGCTTTTGTTTAAAGTAAATAAAAAAGTAAGGGTCCCTGCCCAGGTAGATGCCTTGGGGTTGGGAGAAGATTACCTTATTCAGTTATACCCTTCAAAAACTGACTGGCCTTTTGTGGAGTGAAGTCTAAAAAATAGGAGGAAAAGGATGGATCACAAATTAATAATTAGTTATTAATATAATAGTATAATATTAATTTTTCTCAATGTCTCTCCCTCCTTGTAGTCAGAGATAATATTTGCCTTTCTGTGGATCCTAGTGTTGGCATATAGTAGGCTGCTTGTTGGTCGATTGATTGATTTATAAGAGGTAGCATGTAAGTTGAGCTTTGAAGGGAGTTAGGGATTCCAAGAGGCAGAGGTAAAGACAATTGCATTTTGGGAATGGGGGACAGCCTTGCAAAAGCATGGAGAAATGATATGGAATGGTGTATATGAGATAGGATGGTTTGGCTGGTTACTGAAGTTGATAAAGGGGAATAATTTGATCAAGGCTGAAAAGGTAGGCCAGTGCCTAGATTGCAAAGGGTTTTTAATGCGAAACAGAAGATTTTGTATTTTATCTTAGAAGCAAAAAGGTATGGGCAAAACCTGGAGATTTTTGTGTAGGGAAGTGACGTGATCTGACCTATGTTTTAGGAAAATCACTTTGGAAGCTTGCATGGAAAATAGAAAAGAGAGGGGAGCCAACTGAGGCAGAAGACCTATTAGAAGGCCATTGCAGTTGTTCAGGGAAGAGGTAACTGAGTGAGTGGGTGGTGGCTATGTGAATGGAGAGAAGGGATTGGATGTCAGAGATGTTATGGAGGTGGCATTAACAAGACTTGGCAGCCAATTGAAAAGATAGGGGGTGTGAAAAGTTGATGATGACTCCGTGGTTATGATCCAGAATGACTAGAAAGATGACCAGAACAAATACAAAAGTTAGGATCTGTGGAGGGGATTTGTAGGGAAAGATAATTTCTGTCTTGGACATATTGCGTTTATGGTGACTGTGGGGCATCTATATGGAAATGTCAAATAGGCAGCTGGTGATTTGGAACTGGAGCTCAGACTAGAGCTGGTTGTGTACATCTGGGTGTCATCTGAATAGAGATGATAATTGAACCCATGAGAGCTAAAGAGATCACTGAGAGAAAAGAAGACAGCTTAAGATAGAGCATTGAGGAACACTAGGCCATGGATGATGATCAGCTTCAAAGGAAGCTGAGGGAAGGAGTGGTCAGGTGGGTGGACCAGGAGAGAGCAGTTTCACGAACACCCAGGGAGGAGAGAATAACCAGGAGGATGGGGTGATCCACAATGTCTTGTACTGCAGGGGAGTCAAGAAGGACGAGGACTGAGATGAGGCTGTTGGTGACAAGGAATGATGGGTAACTTTGGAGGGAACAGCTTCGGTTGATCTGAAGGTATAGGTAGTAGCCTTTGAAGCTTCTTTCACTTCTGAAATCTATGCTATGTTTTCTGTATGTGTCATTTGTATGGAAGTCATTGAGGATCAAATGATTTAGAGGATCTTGTCGAACTCTTTACAGGATTTCTCTAAATGTTCATTCTCTCCAATGGATGTTGGATATGATTATCTTTGAGGTTCTGTTTTATATGCTCATCAGGAGCACTGCAAGGCAAGATGCCCAGATATCTCATGAAATGATGTTTCTTCTTATCTTTGGGGGCAACTATGAAAGCAACTTAGTTATTTTGTTTGCTTCTTCAAGGAGAATCTGTGACCCACCCGTCCTTTTAGTTATAACTTTCTTTTTTTTCCAGTTTCATTTATCAGAAAGATAGGGGCTATAGGGACTGGACCTGAGGCTTCATTGGTTAGGAAACTCCTGAGTGAGGAAACTCCTTTTACCAACATAGGTTGGCACTTTCTCTGTGATTTATAGTCCTTTAGAAGGTTACCTATGGGTAGTGAGAAGGTAAATGACTTGCACAGGGTCTCACAGCTACTGTGTGTCAGAGAGGGGTTTGAATCAAGGTCCTGCTGGCTGAGAAGTCAGCTCTCTAGCCATGTTGTCACTCTGCCTCTCATACCATAAGTATATCATGCAGTTCAGTTCTTGTAATAGAATGTCAATTGATTGGTTATCAGATAAAGGTGTTTGCAGTTAAAGTTTGTAGATGGTCTAAAAGCCCTGCAGTTTTTAGTGCCCTTTCCCGTCATTGTACCACCAGGAGTCAAAGGGGACTCCTCAAGATTGAAGGCCATTACAATTTTGTATTTGTTTCATGGATTGCCAAGGCCAGAGAATTTACTGCCTTGTGTCTAGCCTACTGATGAACCTCCCTACAGTTATCTAGGTTGGTCCTTGAAGTGAAGACTTAATCTTCAATCAGGAATGTACTTGAAGACTTTCCAGCAAGGTATATCTTATCTGAGCTTATGGTCTACTAGAATATGGGGATAGAAGGGAATAAGCATTTAAGTACTTGCTATATGCAAGGAATTATGCTAAACACTTTATAAATATTATCTCATTTGCTTCTCACAACACTCCTGGGAGGTAGATTCTATTACTATACCTGTGTGAGAGTTGAGGAAACTAAGGCAGACAGAGTTTAAATGACTTGCCAAGGGTCTCAGAGTTGGGAGTGTCTGAGACTGGATTTTAACTTAGTACTTCAGTCTTCCATGCCCAGTGTTCTATCCACTGTGGCACCCAGCTGCATTGTCTTTAAGAACCCAGTCATGCCACTGTGAGGCATGATGTAGGATTTGGTGAAGGATATGCCCACAGATGGTATATGTGTGAAAAATTTGTAACTTCTTTAGCATAGGAAATTCCTGGTGTGGGAATTGTGTTCCCCAACATAGCTTATGATCTGTCTATGAGAGTAGATAAGTCCTAGGGTGTTACATATAGGAGATATTTAGAGGTTAAGAGCCTTGCCCAGGAACACCCAGCAATTAAGTGTCACAAGAGGTGGAATTTTAGCACAGATCATCCTGACTCCAAGCTTAGCATTTGTCTACTATGCTATGTTCTATGCATAATCTATAAAACCACAACACATCTGTATAAATGTAAAAAAAGGGGAGGAAATAGATTTTATTACCTCTAATTTCCCTTTCAACTCTCAAGTCCAATGAGTCTCTGATTTCTTGTACAACATTGGAGCCCAAAGAAACTTTTGAGATCATCTTATCCAACTGTCTTCTATCACAGAAGAGAAAACTTTATAGTGCAAAGTAATTTAGAACTCTAAGTTAAGGCCAATGGTTTCCTGGCCTACATGGAGCTCATTTGCAGAATTTGGATTCATGGAGTAACTTAGAAGGCACTTGTCTAGTACAGGAGCACAGATATGGTACCTGGAATCAGGACACTGAGTTTGAATCTCAGCTCTAACATGTAAGAGTTGTGCTGTCATTGTAAAATTGCTTAATGTCTCTGAGCTTCAGGAAAATGGAGATGATAATAATTGTGTAGTCTAGCTCATAGGGATATTGTGAAGAATAAATTACATACTATTGTTATTATGGAGAGAGAGCATGGTATCATATCTAGAAACAGACTCAAAACCAGGAAGACCTATGTTCCTGCTACTGACACATAATGGCTGGGTAATCCTTGGAAATCCTTAACCTCTCATGGCTCTATGTAATTATCTAAGTCTGTAAGTCACAAAGAATGTATCAACCTGTATTTGTAGAGGGAATTTCCTCCTGGGAATTCCCTATAGTAATGAAACCACAAGTCAAATCTCTATGATGATGATGGAAAAGGATGTGTGAGAGACACTGTGCTACATGGTGCTGAGCATAGGTGTAAGTAGGCTCCAAGCTGTAACAAAGATATTATTTGATGACAGTTTATAGGATCATTGACTTAGACCTGGAAAGGGACCTTAGTGATCATGCAGTCCAACTCCTTCATTTTACATGTAGCACATGTTCTGGGGCTACTTTTCCAAATTCCCATTTGCATTGGCATGTTGGATAGCAGCCTAAAAGTGGCTGCTACTTTTCTCCTCACAATTCTCTAGAGCCTCTTAGCAGCTGGTTGCGTCTTTGTAATGTTAGATAGCTCACAAGCCCCAACTGGTGTACTCCTCTCCAGTCTGAACCCCCCCCCCCCCATTATCAGTTGATATCAGCTAGTTATCCAGAGTTAATTAGGGGTGTTTACTAGAGTGGTATGGTAAGAACAGTTGTTATAAAACATTCCCCCTCAAAGCTTGTGACCTTTCCCACAAGTATAGAGTGAGCTCAGACTTAGCATATGTGGCAAAGGTGTAGCTCAAAGTTCATGGTTGCTGGGAGTCTGTTTTCTCCCCTTATGACCTTCTCATGAAGTTTCCCTTAAGCATGGGACAATGTTCTTCTGGGCCCCGTGTCTGGTCCTGAAGCTTTCTTTGAGCAATGTGTCTAGTTTGTCCTTAGCTCCTAATACAGACGCTACCACTAGTCACTGCTGTTCAGAGGACACCACTAGGATGCTAGTGAGAAGTCCAAATCATCTGATGCTTAAAATTTCATAAGGTTCTCCTTTGGTGCCGGGGACCAGGGAAGAGACAGAAGTTCTATTCTTCCTCCCTCTAAGTGATTCTCTCTTAGGAGCATGGCTAGAATTTCTTTCTCCAAGCTTCGGAATACTCAAAGAATGTAGGGTACTCAACTGGCTTGAGACTTTATAGCAGAACCACATGACAGGATTGGGCATACATCAGTTTAATGCCTTTAATTGTTTGATTTATCATAGATGGCTTCATCTGATAAAGTTATCCAGGCTGAAGAATCTTCTTAATTACTTTAGATGGAGGTGGGGTGATTTGTTGACTCAGGTGACATCACCTTTGCATACCAATGAGGACCTAAAGTCCAGAAAAGTTTAATGACTTGCTCAAAGTCACGAAGGTAGTAAGTGACAGAAATGCTACCTCTGACCCCAACTCCAACATTCTTTCCAATGAATCATGCAGCTTGGGAGGTACTTAGGAAACATTTCTTTGCGACTGAGCTGAGCAAAGCTGACTAAACAGTTATTACCTTTGCATGGGGAAGGTCCTCTGTGTAAAGTGAGGTGGGTTTCTGAATTGAAATGGATTGGTCTTGGTAAGGCTCTTGTGAAAGGTAGTGGTTTGGACTTGAGGCAAATTTGTCCTTTTCATTTCACAAGGACAGAAGGATTCCTGGCTTGCAGAAGCAGCTGGCAGAGGCTATCACAGAAATCTGCTTCATAATCTGTTTATTGAAATGTTTAAATATTTTGTTTTTGTAAATAAAGCTACATTCTCTTAAAACTCAGAAGAATAAATTTAGCAGATCTCTTACATGGTAGTCTGGGTGTGGTAGAGGTTTCCTAGCATGGATACATAGATCCTGCCATTGAGGTCTCTCTATTGGACAAAGGAAGTCTTCCTTTGAGCAAAATATAACTAGTTTTTTGTATAAGGAACTTTGCTCTAGCTGGGAGGTAGGGTGAGAGCAGGGATCCTTTCTTGATTCAGTTGACATAAGGCTTTTTGTGGTTAAAAGAAAAACATTTTCTACAAAAGCAGTGGGTATTGAGGGGAAAAGTTTTACCCCCAAAATGATTTCATTAAGGATTCTGGAGCCTTTGAGATCATCTAGTTCAACTTTCTAATTTTATAGATGAGTAAACTGAGGCCCAAAAGAGTGAAATTACTTGCCTAAAGTGTTATAGATAGTAAGTACTAGGAGGAACAGAACTCAGATTTTCTGACTCCAAATTCAGTGTTTTTTGTTACTAATGCTGCCTCCTCATGAACAAAAATCATGTGCAGCCCAGTGGAAAGAGCTCTGGCTTTGGAGTCAGAGGGCCTGGACTTGATTTCCAGCTTTACTACTATGTGGAACCCCCGCCCCCCCATCCCCTTCACCTCCCTCTAGCAGCCTCTCTACCACCCCCACCATGAACTCATTAATTCAGTGATCACTTGCTGTTCTTGAAACAGGACATTCTGTATCCCAACTCTGAGAATTTTCCATGATTATTAGATTGTGAGCTCCTTGAGAGCAGAGACTGACTTTTGCCATCTTTATATCCCCAGCACTGAGTGCAGTGCCTGGCACATACTGACTGGCTGACTTAATCTCTTGGGCCTAGGTTTTCTCATCTAAAAAATGAGGGGGCTGGACTCAGTGATCTCTAAGGGCCCCTTCAAGCTTTAAATCTATGATTTGGTGGCCATATTCCCAGTGGCTGCCTTCAGCTGTCCACATAGAGATACAGTCCTGGGAAAAATAATACTCCACTCTTTTCTTTGATGCTTATGTTTTTTTCAGTGGGGATTCTATGAAATGTTGAAACAGTAAGGCAATAAACATAACATCGATGATAATCATGAATATGCCAATGTAGTTCTGTATTGCAAAGCATGAGAGACTCTCCATAAAGAAGGTAAAAGAAGTATAACATTTATTCAGACACTAGAAAATTATATCCCATAACCAAATGTTCAGCTCACAGCCAGTCAGCCTACTTTATCATAACAGCAAGGAACTTAAAACACCATATCACAGCCTGGAAACCTGCCGTCCCAAAACCTCTCAGACCCCCTGCTGGGGTCTCCCCAAAACAAACTCACAGTACAGCTAAGTCAGCCTGTTCAGCTCTAACAATCACGAGGGCGGCCATTAGCAGCCATAACATCTTTCTCTCTCTCTCTCAGCATTTTCTGTGACATAACTTCCCTTTCCTGTCAGGAAGCTCCTCCTACCATGTAACTCAGGCTTCCTGTGACATAAGCAGGTCACATGGCCCATCAATGGGTGGGAAAGATCTTTAAATCAAAATTGCTAATACAAATGTGTTATCAGGGCAACTGCCTGTGAGAAGATGCGCTATAATGGAGAAAGAGATGTGAGGTTTTTTCTGTCTTAGAGCAGACCATAGTTCTGAAGTCTTAGGTATGAATGAAACATGTTGGATGGGACCACTACCATCAGCAGAGTCTCACTGCTGTATCCACCAAGTCCATCCTGTGCTTTGTCAGTTAAGGAACATATATTAGGTGCTGCTGATGTGTTAAGCACTGAAAATGTCACAAAAGCGGGCTATGTCAAAGGCTGAGGAAGAACATGATAACTGGCTAGAGGATAGCTAACATCCTCTAACAGTTTGTAGGAAGAGGTCTTGCAGGTCAGAATTGCATTGAAACTGGATATGATGGGAAACTCTCATACCAGCTAGGACTTGAAACCAGCGGCATCAGCCAGCATGACCTAGTTTGTAGGCTGGTCAGCAACCTTTTACCTTCTCTTCAGTCACCAACTTTTTGGTCTAATTAGAGTATTAGAATCTCTGATACCATGCTCAGCTATAGAGAGGAAGAAGAAATGTTGACCTAGGAGACAGAAGACCTGGCCTAATCATTCCTATCTCTGACTCTCAGCCACTTTCCTCATCTGTAAAATGAGTGTAGAGTGTCAGGGTGGCAAGAGATGATCCTTAAGGGCCCTTCCAGCTCTAAAGTTTATAGTTTATCCCTTGTGTTCCTTGCCAACATTTCTGCCAAAAGAGAGGATGGAAATTGTGTACAATGAAATTTTTGTATTACCAGGGAATCACAATTTTTCCAGCTATTTCTGGCCTTCATGACCATATGCCCAAGAGTAGGCTGTATGTACCATACAATAAATAATAGATCTCCTCAGATCATATAATTTAAAGCTGTAAGGATCCCTGGTCCAATGGACATAAGTACTGTGCTTGAAACTATAGAGAATCTAGGTTTGAATTCCTGTTGCTATTTATGTGACTGCATGAAAAGGAAAGTCATTTAACCTCTTGGGGCTTCAGTTGCCTCATGTCTAAAGATGAGGGAGTTCTACTAGGTGATGGCCTCTGATGTTTCTTCTACTTTAAACCTGTGACTCTATGATCTGGTCCACCAAGCTCTCTTTGGTGAGTAAAATGAGGTCCAAAGAGGCTATCCAACATCACACAGTTAGTGTCAGAGCTGGTATTCAGACTCGTACTCTACAGCTTCAGCTCTGGTGCTATATCTACCGCACCACAGTAAGGTACTATCAACAAATAACAACCTGAAATTTGCTACTCAGTTGAGCCATACCTAGTTTCTTCTATGTACAGGGATGATATAAAAATAATCACGATAACATGTGTTTGTGTACTTTATTGTGATGTGATTTAACAGGTACAATCTCATGTTCGCTTACACGAGGCCTGTTATTTTGACCGTGGGGTGAAGGGACCAGGGGAAGGGAGAAAGTTCATGTAAAGTAATCTTTGAGAATCTCCGAGGTCCTTCAAAACTGAGCTCAAAGGATACCTTTTAAAGAAGGCCTTTCCTATTTACTCCTCCAGCAGTTAGTGCCTTCCACTTGTATTTACTTGGTATGTATCTCGTATATATATACACACACACATATATACACATATACACAGAATATATGTACATATTATAACCCCCACATATATGTTTCTGTCCTTAGAATGTCAGTTCTTTTGAAGGCAAGGGCTATTTTTGCTTTTGTCTTTGCATCCTCAGTACTTACACAGTCCTTGTCTTAAATGCTTTTTGATTGGTTTGTTAATTGAGAGGAAATTAATTTCAATTACAGCCAGAGAGGTTCCTGTTGATCATCTTGAAAAATTTTATCATGCCTTAGTTGTATGTCCCTTATCTCTGTGTTAGTCTTATTTCAAAAGGATAATGATCTAAGACTCTTTATCTGTCTCAGTGCCTATCACAGTGCTAGAGCCATACAGTGGTGGGGGGGCACTGCCCATGAATACTTGTTAACGGATCATAATCTAGAGCTCACAGGTGATCTAGTATGACCTCTTCATTCTACAGATGAAGAAACTGAGGCCCAGGGAGGTTTTTTTTCCCCCAAGGTCATAAAAAGGTACCTTTTGGAGATGAAACACTAGGATCAACAACTTGAGGGGGGTTCTCTAGCATAGTGTCAAGAAAAATTGGCCAATTTGCAACCTTCAGGAATCCTTATGAGCAATTTAGTGGTCCCCTTTTCTATTTGAGTTTGTCACCACTGGTTTAAACAACCACCTGGTCTGAAGCCAGAGGGCCTTCTGAAGCTTCTTCCAATTCCATGGTTCCATGATTCCAAAAGTAACCCATGCTCCTGACTGGTGGGTGTAAAAGTAAGGGCCAGGGTTTTTGCCACTTTCTCTTGGGTGCAGTCTGATCATGTTGGTTCCAGCACCAGTGATTCTATTTGGGACCTCCACCTTGGAAGGTATGGGGAGGGGAGTCACGCTTCCGGGCTAAAAGTGGGAGAATAAAATGTAATCAGCAGGATGTGGCTAGAGGCACAGCATTCTTTAAAAAGGAGACAGGGAAGGTTGTTTTTCTGTTAATCACTATTTGACTCATCATCACCATCAAAGAGCATTTCTTGAGCTGCTGTAGGAGGCAGGGAGCAGAGTCTGTTGTACATATCTATCTAGTCCTTGACTCTGAGGGCCTACTAATCTGAGACACCACAGGGCCCTTTGTGGCTTTGGGTTGCAGAAAGGAGGTTCAGGAGGCTTTGCCACTCCTCCTTCTTTCAGTTTTGTATGCCTGAATTTGAGGTGTGTCTAAACCATCCCAGGCAGATTCACTGTTCTCTTCTTGAAGCTCTCCTGTGGTGAAACCTTTAGAGCCTCCCACTGTCCATTGACATGCCTTCCTGGATTTCATGTCCACTTGCCCAGGCTGGCTGGCCTTGGTCAGGAACGTGTGCCTAATAGTGCTGAAACAAGATGCGGCATTGTCTGGGAGTTATTATTACCCATCTGTGGAGAGGGAATCTGTGAGCCAGAAGGGTGATTCATCCCTGGCACAGATGGAGGTGGTGTTCTGGTTTCACTTGCTTTTTTTTTAAACTGCATGAGATAGCTTCATTTTCAAATTCATTTTGTGGATACCTCTGTTTGCAAAGATAACAGAATTTTTGCCTTTAAAACTTGCATTTTTTGGATGCACAATATTGGCATCCATGGGATTTGTCTTTCCCCTGACCCAAACTTACGCAAGAGATAATTGTTTGCAAATCATTGTTCTTTTTTCGACAGAGCTTTCCTGACTAGGCCCACATACTTAGCTCATCAGTTATATATTACATGCTTTGCAAGACTTGTGATCTATGTTGTATTTATAAAAATGAGAGAGGGTAATATTTATTTTTGAGCACCTCCCCAAAGTTTTCCTCTGTCTCTTTTGAAAAGCATCACTTATGGCTAGTCTTTTCAGTACTTTTCCTCAATTTGAACTGAAGTGTCAGAAAAAGGGCCGTAAACTTTGGACCTTGGGTTTTCATGAGTGTAAAGTAGTCACTTTCAAGGAAAAATAATTCTTTAAAGGGAACTTGCTTGTTTAAGCACAGGGTAGGCAGTAGTCCTTGTAAAGTGTAAGACTAGCACAGGTCTAGCCTATCATATAAGCGATGTGCCCAGTAGAGGGTAAACACTAGGTCTAGGTCAACACAAGGAAAAGCAAGAGGCTCATTAAAGGGTGGGGACTAGCCTGAAGTTTGACACATGCAACTGGTAGATACAGAGAAAGGAAGTTTTAGACCAGGCACTGCAAACCTGGACCTCTGATTCTCGTGAATGGAAAGTAGTTGACAGAACAGTTCTTTCCTAGGAACTTATTTGTATAAGCACAGAGTGAGGACTGTCCAGTTCAGGAGATGAGCCTCCAGCAAAGTATTATAATTTAAAGATTTTTCCTCACCCACCTCCAGCTTTATATAGTAAATGTATTTTTTTAAAATCAGCATTAGAGGATAACCGCAGCCTTCTTCCCTTTACTCTTTCCTTCCAAAGTGTGAGAGGTACTTGTTAAAAATTTAGACAGTAGTAGTTCCTTACCCATGAGGGATTATAGTTACACTCAAGGCATTTCTTCTTCCTTGCTCCATATACTCCGAATTTTGCAGAATGGCCTTCGAGCACTGGGCTAGATAATTCTCACCGTGGTATTGATTTTTTACTGAACGAGTTTGTCTCCCTTGCAATATGTTAAACACCTACATTTCCAAGCAGCTGCTTCTGTTTATGGGTTGTTAGATGAATAATCACAATTGTAGAAAAGAGCTCAAAAAGCGACTTCATTTTTCTGTTTTTACCTCTTCCTGTTTTCTAAAGGTTGTCACCGTAACTCTAACTATTGTATTGAAACTATTTACTTCCTATTTCTGCACTGACCTAAGTTTCTCTCAGCTTGGCTTTCTCTCTTCCTCAGTATGGCCAGAAATGGTACTTCTCTCAGTGAAATACTGGGTTCAAATGATGGGCAAAAGGCTCCTGTCAGTCCTGTATTTTATTTGCCACAGTGGATGTAGAAATTCTACCCACCCTCTGCAACATGGGAAGAGTAAGAACTATTAGAAGTCTCTCCGTAACAACAGGCAGCTAACATCACACAGAGTCTGAGGAAGATCCTCAAAGCTCTTTATCTCCTTTTATCTGGCAAGAGAAACTGATCTTTCTATGCCCATGGATTGCACCTTTGGTTCAAGTCAGGCTATTGACTTTTTTAATCAAACAGCCATAGTGGAAGATTACTCTGCTCATCAGGAAGGTATGTAAATATAAACATTTTGGGTGTATTATTTTTAAAACCTGGTTTAACGAGTGATAGAAGATTTGTCTTCACTTTGTATCTGCTTAGCAGTTGGGAAAAATAAAGTATTAAGAATCTCTAGATTCCACTCAGAATGGCAGTTCTCAAGTGGTTAATGCTTTATTATTGTTGTTGATATTCATGTGGATTATTACTTTTGTGTTGTTGAGTCATTTCAATTGTGCCCGAGTCTATGTGACTCCATTTGGGGTTTTCTTGGCAAAGCTATTGGAGTGGTTTGCCATATCTTTCTCCAGCTCATTTTACAGATGTGGAAAGTGAGGCAAACAGGATTAAGTGACTTGCCTACAATCACTTATCTAATAAGTGTCTGAGCTAAGATTTGAACCCAGGTCCCCCTGACTCCTGGGCTGGCACTCTATCCACTATGCCACCTAGCTTTCCCTTTTAGTTCTTACTACTTTTAACAAAATTTTTTGGTATAACTTGCCTGTCAGAAACAATGCACAAACATCTATTTCCAAAAAAAGAAAATCCATGCACTCGTCTCAAAGAAGTGTGTGTGTGTGTGTGTGTGTGTGTAAAACTCCCTCCACTAATTCTTCTTGGCAACTGTTCTGCAAATTATTGTCTTATCGAGCTGCCTGGGGGTAGTGAAAGGTTTGGTAACTTGCTCATGGTCACAGAGCCAGAGGCAAAATTTGAAGTAGGGTCTCTTTATCTCCAAAGACAGCCCACTATCAATTCTACTATGTTACCTCTAAAGGAAGAATGTAGCTCTTTAAATCTGTTTTTTTTTTTGACTGACCTAATCAAAGCACAAACATGCTTTGGGTTAGTAGAATCAGTTACACTAGCCCAATTCCCATCACAGGGACCCTAAAATCAAATTTAAAAAAGTATTTTATTAAAGGGCCAAGGATATCAGCTGTATTGCACAGCCATCCTATGGTTGTTACCTAAAGGTGAATGGGACATATATTTACAGATATATTTTACTTCTTTAGTATTTAGGATCCATTAAGATCTTGAGTTGATCTAAGACAATTGCAAGAGGCCCATGCTCAAAGAGGTAATATGGGTTTCCTTTTTGTAAGAAATCTTTTACAAGAATGAAATGAGAGATTTTTATCTGCTCAACTAAAATACAAGACAGGATGCTACTTAGAAAAGTGATAACATCAGCTTAATGAGGGAAACCAAATAAATGTCACAACCAATTAGAAGAAATATCCATTTTTAACAATAACCTTATTACCTCAGCTTAAAGTCAATGCTAATATTAAAAATTAATTTAAGACTAATTAAAACAAATGCTTGAATTATGATGGAACCATGTGGTTTTTAGGAAGCATCCTAGCACTCAGATGAAGGATTGGTTAGGCAAGTACTCGTATTAGATCAGGGGAAGAAGCTTTAGAGTATAAAACATGGTCCTTGGGGGTTACAGGCACCAAGAAAGCAGCATACAGACACTGACAAATTTCTGGGGTAAAGATATGAAGGGAAAATGACAGAAGGAAGCGGAGTTTGGCCCAATGTCAGCATCATTATAGGTGAACATAGATTGAGCTAAACACGTGGAGTAATGCTCCAAATCTTGTTTTCAAGGAAAACGGTATTAAAGGGAGAAAAAAATATGAGGCTCACTTGAACTTTGTGAATTATATTAGGAGGCCAACATTTAGGAACTATAAAGTAATGTACTTTGAGGTGTCAAAATTGAAACTTTTCCCCTCAGAACCACACCAAGTTGATAAAATTGCAGCGTATGTCCTGTTTATATTATGATTCTTGAATAGAATTACAGATTTTAAAACTAGAAGGAATCTTAAGAGGTCATTTGTTCAGCCCTCTGCCTTTATGCTGGTAAGATCATAGCTCGTAGGTATTGTCCGACCCATTTTACAGACTGTTTAATTCAGAACCAGAGATTTTAAAATGAATCAGTCCAATCAGAGTGTTTTTTAAACACCTGCTACAGGCCTCAGACATAAAGATAAAAACTGAAACAGATCTTGTTCTCAAGAAACTTACATTCTATCATAAGAGACAATACGTACAAATATAAATGCATTCAACATAAATACAAGGTTATTTGTGGGGTAGAGGGAAACACTAGCAGCTGGTGGGAATCTGCAAAGACCTGATACGGGAGATGGCACTTGAGCTGACCTTAGACGGGAATGTGGTGTCATAGAAAGAGCACCGAAGCAGGCTATTTTTCTACTTTCTTTCTCTTATTTTTTTCTCTTTTATTCGAGTCTTTTTGTATATAAACTGACTAATGTGGAATTGCTTCACATATTATAATTGTACGTGTATGACCTATATCTGATTGCTTACCATCTCAGGGAGGGGGTAGAAGAGGGAAGAAAGGACAGATAGAATTTAGAACTCAAAACTTTAAATGAAAATGTTAAAGAAAAAAAGAAAGAACGCTGATAGCAGTCAGTGAACCTAGGTTCAAATTCTACCTCTGATGCTTCTTTTTTGTTTTTAATTTTATTTAATTTATTTAATATATTTAGTTTTCAGCAATGATTTTCACAAGAGTTTGAATTACAAATTTTCTCTCCATTTCAACCTTCCCCCCACTCCAAAATGGCACATATTCTGCCCTGTTCCCCAGTCAGCCCTCTCTTCTGTCACCCCACTCCCCTCCCATCCTCTTTTCCCTTCCTTTCTTGTAGGGCAAGATAAATTTCTACACCCCATTGCCTGTGTATCTTATTTCCTAGTTGCATGCAAAAACATTTTTTTTTTTGTTTTTGAACATCCGTTTTTAAAACTTTGAGTTCCAAATTCTCTCCCCTCTTCCCTCCCCACCCACCCTCCCTAAGAAGGCAAGAAATTCATCATAGGCCACATGTGTATCATTATATAAAACCCTTCCACAATACTCATGTTGTGAAAGACTAACTATATTTGGCTCCTTCCTATCCTATCCCGCTTTATTCAGTTTTCTCCCTTGACCCTGTCCCTTTTTGAAAGTGTTTGTTTTGGATTACCTCCTCCCCCTATCTGCCCTCCCTTCTATCATCCCCCTTTTTTTCTCTCCTTCTTCCTTCTTTCCTGTGGGGTAAGATACCCAACTGAGTGTGTATGGTATTCCCTCCTCAGGTCAAATCCAATGAAAGCAAGATTCACTCATTCCCCCTCACCTGCCCCCTCTTCCCTTCCTACAGAACTGCTTTTTCTTGCCACTTTTATGCAAGATAATTTACCCCATTCTATCTCTCCCTTTCTCCCTCTCTCAATATATTCCTCTCTCATCCCTTAATTTTATTTTATTTTATTTTAGATATCATCCCTTCATCTTCAACTCACCCTGTGCCCTCTCTCTCTCTCTCTCTATATATATATATATATATATATACACACATACATATATACACACATACACCCATATATATACATACACACACACATACACACACACATATATCTATATCTATATCTATATCTATATCTATATCTATATATATATACATATGCATATTCCCTTCAACTACCCTAATACTAAGGTCTCATGAATCATACACATCATCTTTCCATGTAGGAATGTAAACAAAACAGTTCAACTTTAGTAAGTCCCTCGCGATTTCTTTTTCTTGGTTACCTTTTCATGCTTCTCTTGATTCTTGTGTTTCAAAGTCAAATTTTCTATTCAGCTTTGGTCTTTTCACTGAGAAAGCTTGAAAGTCCTCTATTTTATTGAAAATCCATATTTTGCCTTGGAGCATGATACTCAGTCTTTCTGGGTAGGTGATTCTTGGTTTTAATCCTAGCTCCATTGACCTCTGGAATATCGTATTCCAAGCTCTTCGATCCCTTAATGTAGAAGCTGCCAGATTTTGTGTTATTCCGATTATGTTTCCACAATACTCAAATTGTTTCTTTCTGGCTGCTCGCAGTATTTTCTCCTTGATCTGGGAGCTCTGGAATTTGGCAACAAAATTCCTAGGAGTTTTTTTTTTTGGGATCTTTTTTCAGGAGGCAATCTGTAGATTCTTTCAATTTCTATTTTACCCTCTGGCTCTAGAATATCAGGGCAGTTCTCCTTGATAATTTCTTGAAAGATGATATCTAGGCTCTTTTTTTGATCATGGCTTTCAGGTAGTCCAATAATTTTTAAATGATCTCTCTTGGATCTATTTTCTAGGTCAGTGGTTTTTCCAATGAGATATTTCACATTGCCTTCCACTTTTTCATTCCTTTGGTTCTGTTTTATAATATCTTGATTTCTCATAAAGTCATTAGCTTCCACTTGCTCCAATCTAATTTTTTAAGGTAGTATTTTCTTCAGTGGTCTTTTGGACCTCCCTTTCCATTTGGCTAATTCTGCCTTTCAAGGCATTCTTCTCCTCATTGGCTTTTTGGAGCTCTTTTGCCATTTGAGTTAGTCTATTTTTTTAAGGTGTTGTTTTCTTCAGTATTTTTTTCAGTATTTTTATAGTTCTCCTTTAGCAAGTCATTGACTTGTTTTTCATGGTTTTCTTGCATCACTCTCATTTCTCTTCCCAATTTTTCCTCTGCTTCCCTTATTTGCTTTTCCAAATCTGTTTTGAACTCTTCCATGGCCTGAGACCAGTTCATGTTTTTCTTGGAGGCTTTTGATGTAGGCTCTTTGACGTTGTTGATTTCTTCTGGCTGTATGTTTTGGTCTTCTTTATCACCAAAGAAAGATTCCAAAGTCTGAGACTGAATCTGAGTGCGTTTTCGCTGCCTGGCCATGTTCCCAGCCAACTTACTTGACCCTTGAGTTTTTGGTCAGGGTATGACTGCTTGTAGAGTGAAGAGTACTTTGTTCCAAGCTTGAGGGGTTGCACTGTTGTTTTCAGAGCTATTTCTATACAGCCAGCTCTGCCACACCAGCACTCCTCCTTCCCCAAGAACCGCCAACCCAGAATGGACTCAGATCTTAAGCAGGCTCTGCACTCCTGCTCAGATCCTTCACTTAATTCCTCCTACCAGGTGGGCCTGGGGCAGGAAGCAACTGCAGCTGTAGTTCTGTAGCTGTACCACCTCTGCTGTCCCCGGGGCGGTGGCCAAATCACAAACTCCTTCCACTCTGTCCCCCGCAGCTTTTCCCACTAACCTTCTCTGTTGTCTTTGGTGTTTATGGGTTGAGAAGTCTGGTAACTGCCACAGCTCACTGATTCAGGGCGCTAGGGCCTGTTTTGCCTGGCTCCTGGTCTGGTTGGCCCTGTCGCTGCCCATGCTGGGCTCAGCTCCCCTCCACTCCCAGGTGCACAATAGACCTCACCCAGTAACCATCCAGGTTGTCCTGGGCTGGAGCCCTGCTTCCCTCTGCTATTTCGTGGGTTCTACAGTTCTAGAATTTGTTCAGAGCCATTTTTTATAGGTTTTTGGAGGGATCTGGTGGGGAGCTTATGCAAGTCCCTGCTTTCCAGCCACCATCTTGGCTCTTCCCCCCACCTCTGATGCTTCTTACCTGGGCAACAAGTTACTTACCCTCCTTGAGATTCTTAGTATTCTCATTTGTAGCATGAGGGATTTAGATTAGATGGGCTTTCAGGTGCTTGTATGCTTCTTTTTAAAAATTGATTTTATGTATTTCATTCAATATTTCCCAATAACATGTAAAACAATTTAACAGTCACTTAAGAAATTTTAGAGAGTTATAGATCCTCTCCCTCTCTCCCATCACCCCCCTCTCATTGAGAAGGCAAACAATTTGATATTAGTTATATATTTGTATGTTTGTATGATTCTAAGGGATAGCAGTAGAGATTTAAATGACTTACCCAAATTCATACTGTAAAAGCCATACATTGTCACTGAAGAGTAGCCAAATTCATACTCACATCTCAATAAGTCATGTTGTGTAAATATGTCAGATCAGTGCGTTTAGCTGCTGTTTATTTAGCTGAGTAGGTATTTCTCTCATCAACACAAACTACAGGCTTTCCACACCTTCATACATGCATACCTCGGAGATATTGTGGGTTTAGTTCCAGATAGTCGCAATAAAGCCACATGAATTTTTTTGCTTTCCCAGTGCAAAAAAAATTATGTTTACACTATACCATAGTCACTCAATAAAGTATGAAATAGTATCATGTCTTAAAGAAAAGTACACACCTTAATTTAAAAAAAAACTTTGTTGCTAAAAAATGTTAACTATCGGCTTGAGCCTTCAGCGCATTGTTTTTTTTTGTGTTTTTTTTTTTTTTTTTTGCCGACAGAGGGTCTTGCCTCAATGTTGATGGCTGCTGATTGATTGGGATGGTGGTTGCTGAAGGCTGGGGTGGCAGTGGCAATTTTTAAAAATAAGACAACAATGACGTTAGCTGCATCCATTGACTCTTCTTTTCACAAAAGATTTCTCTGTAGCATGTAATGCTGTTCGATAGCATTTTACCCACAGTAGAACTTTGAAAATTTGAGTCAATCCTCTCAAATCCTGTCACTACTTTATCAACTAAGTTTATGTAATATTCTTCAGTATTGTTGTGTCTCAGGGAATACGTAGGCATGAGGAGAGGGGGAGAGACAGGGAATGGCCGGTGGGTGGAACAGTCAGAACACACACCACATTTATTGATTAAGTTTGTTGTCTTACGTGGGCACAGTTTGTGTCACCCCAAAAACAATTATAATAGTAGCATCAAAGATCACTGATCACAGGTCATCACAATGGATACAATAAAAATAGAAAAGTTTGAAATATTGCCAAGAATTGCCAAAATGTGACACAGAGACATGATATGACTTGCTCGATACAGGGTTGCCATGAACCTTCAGTATGTAAAAGAAAAATGCAACACCTGTGAAGTATCACATAGTGAAGCACCATAAAATGAGGTATGCCTTTAAATGGCCTCTACAAGTTGCTGTGGCCAAAACCTGCCCCCCTCAGTGCCAATCTTCTGGTGATGAACCTTTCCACGCTTAGCTAGGCTGCTCCTCAGACATGTGGTCCAGCCCTTGGCCCATATTTAAAACCTTTCCAGGTTGGTAGTATATGTCAGAGCTAGTACCTTGCTTGGCCAAGCCTTCAAGAATCTGGAATCAGCCACTTCCTTAGTATAATGAGTCATTGAAATAGAATTTAGTAGAAGGTCATTAAAATACTTAGATTTGTGGGATCTTATTTTTCTTAAGGTAACACATAAATTATTTTTTCATTCAGCATCAAGGAATTTAGGTTATATACCAGGTTTTGGATGACCCACCACCATGCTAAAACATTTTGAAAATGACAATAATAATATTATAAACAATAACAGTGGTACTAGCAATAATAATGATAGTATTGATAAATCGTAGAGAAGGCACTAAAATTGATATCTCTTGCCTCCTATTTATCATCAAGTGAAAGTTAATCCTCTTAGATCTTACTTGATTTATCCTGAAATAGGAACACATAGTATGTTTGGGATTACAAGCTTCTTAAGGGCAGGAATTGCATCTTATTTATCTTACAAAAATAGGTGGTAGAGTAGAAGATTCACTGGACTTGTATAACTTGTGTCCCAAAACATAGGCTCCAATTTTACACAAACCAGGTTCAATCTT
The DNA here is from genome assembly GCF_011100635.1 of Trichosurus vulpecula. Classification (NCBI taxonomy): domain Eukaryota; kingdom Metazoa; phylum Chordata; class Mammalia; order Diprotodontia; family Phalangeridae; genus Trichosurus; species Trichosurus vulpecula. The sequence goes on along the minus strand of NC_050575.1, from coordinate 188,066,132 downwards.
TGGGGGACTTCTGGGAACTTAAGAGTTTGATTCATTTCTAGATTTCTACATAAAAGGTAAAAGACCCCAGAGGAGGAACTTGAAGCCAAGGCTTCTTGGCTTTGAAACTAGTTCTCTATTAATTTACATAGGTAGTTATGTGGTACAGTGGACAGAGCTCTGGATTTAACATTATTCAAATCCATCCTCATAGTTTACTAGCTGTATGGTTCTAAGTACGTTGCTTAATTTCTGTTTGCCTCAGTTCCTTCATCAGTCAAGTGCCGATAGTAAAAGCAACTATCACCCAGAGTTGTTATAAAGATAAAATCAGATAATATTTGTAAAACAGTTTATAAACCTTGAAGTGCTGTATACATGCTAGTTATTATCCTTACACCCATATGAATGTAGGAAAGCCTTATGTCATCCTCCACAAAACGCAACTAAGCCCCTAAACTGCCAGTGCTGCTTTCCCTCCCTCTGCAATGAGCCTCACTTTCCCTAGGGATCTATGTAGCTTACAAGATTTATAGCAAGGCATAGCAACTCCTGTGTTTGAGGTTCCTCTAGAAGGGAAACATATTTGCTAGAGAGTCAACAGCTTTTCCTCTCAAACTTCACAGTTCATATACCTCCCAGTAGCAATAGAAGGCCTGGTCTAGACCTGTTCTTCCACATCATGGCTATGTAACGATTAAAAAGGTTCGAGACATAGTTTCTGGGTAACTTAATCATTTTATTAATAAGTTCAGCATGTTATTAATAAAAGAAGGGTCATCTGGCCATCTCTCTTAGACCAAAGACAATCATAGTGGTGGGCTCAGAGCTTTAAGTTCTTTTGGAGGAGGAGAGGCAGTCAACTCTGATTGGTTAACACAGTAGGAGGTGGGTTACAGTAAAATGAGGGGCCGAGAGTGACATCATGGCACCCTTGGACAGGGAAACTATCTCTAAACGTAGACCACCCCCAGCCTTGGGCCATCTATTCAGGGAATATGTACCCCTCCCAAGCTTGAGCAGAACATGACAGCTACCCTATCAGAGGGTGTCTTAGTCCAATCTCATTTTCAGCAATGTCTTTCAAAGAGACTGAACTTTTAAAATCAGGACTTTAGAAGGGGGGAAACTCTGGATCTCCCCAAATTATTGGTTATTAAAAATAATTTCTCTCAGCTATGTCCTTTGCTGTTCCCCCAATTTCAGGGTCACCTGGTTGCTCCTATTCTCATTTAGGGTCTTGATTTAGGAACCTGAGTAGATTCTTCTCTTCAGGAAATGAGGTTCAGGATCTCCTCTGCTGAGGGGTTGCTTCCTCTACTCTAACACCTGTTTTCCTGCTTTGTCATTGCCCCTTCATAGCAGCCATCTCTGGGGCTGTAGAGGTTTCACAGCTATTTTTCCATGGCTGCCACTTGTGGGGCCCAGCAGCTCTAGGGAGGGCTGCATAGATAAGCTGCCCTCCTTTCTCCCCAGATACTCTAGTGTAGCTCCTTTCTCAGCTCTTCTCTTTATCTACGTTCACTTTCTTCAAGTCAGCCACTTCCTAATTTCTGGTCTCTCCGTCAGATTTCACTAGTTCCCTTTAAAGGCCAAACCCAAAGGTAAGCTCAAGATTCAATAGCCGTGACTAAACCAGTCGTTCCTGCTGTGATATCAGTAGGCCAGCAAGTACAGGTATATTTTCATACACTATCCAGATGTTCCAATAATCCCAAAGGTGATGTTAATAGATATCTGTTCATACCTTATATAGGGAGATATCTTCAGGGTCAGACTAGTCCTCATTGAAGGTCTATGAAAGGCCTCATTCTTTTACCTGAATTAACTCTTTCTGGTTACACCACTATACTTGGATGGGTTTGAATCAAGGTTTCAATATTTATTAGCCAGAAGATTTGGGTACATCACTTGACCTCTCTATGTCATTGCTTCCACATATGAAAAAGATGAATAATAACATACAAGGTTGTGAAGAAATACTGCATAGGACCTCACATAACAAACTTTATAGGTACTTGTTAAATAAAAAAATTGTTGAATTTTATACTTGTATATTCTCTGTGTGTGTGTGTGTGTGTATGTTTGTATGTTTGTGTGTTTGCATGTGCTATTTGATATGTAGGGAAGCAACTTTTGGAAGCTTTATATCACCTATGGAATATAGGATTTGGAATTCTCATTCTGACCCATGCTTCCAATTCAGCATTGTGCATATGTGCTCATTTTTTCTTGGTTAATTATTGTAATTATATAAAACAGTAAACTACTGCATATTCAATATTCAAAATTACATTATTTCACACAATAAACAAACAAGCCAATATGTAGTCTATCAATGTAATATACTATTTTATATATTTATTAGCCCCAAGGAAGCATGAGGTTACTTGATCTACATAGATCACATAATGATTAGGTTGGTCTTATGGTATGAAGTTGGTGTAGATCACCCTCAAATAGTTCATGTTATATAGGAAAGTTGGTGGTAAGAATGTGAAATGGTCTAGGAGCCAACATAGCTTGTACTATTTTTAGTTATAGTAACAATCGTTAGTGTAACCAAGGCCATTTTTTTTTCTGTTAGAATGATAATATTAATGATATAGAAGGAGTATGACAGAATAGGTACATTCTAGACCTGGAGTTAAAAGACCTAGATTTAAATTCTGTCTCCAACACTCCATCAATTAGCTGCACGACCATGGACATGTAATTTCTGCCTCTTACTGCCTATAAAATGATGTTGAAATCTGATTGCCCAGAGAAGTTCATCAGTATTGGATTCCAGTTCCTTAACAGCATGCTTGCTTAGGTTTTGGATAATGGATGATAAACTTGCGCTTTCTCAATCACCAGCGAAGTAAAGCAGGGCTGTGTGCTTGTTCACCATGCTTTTTTAAAAAAGTTTATTTTTTATTTTTGGTTTACAACACTCAGTTCCACAAGTTTTTGAGTTCCAAATTTTCTCCCTCTCTCTGTCTTCCTCCTTCCCCTCCAAGACGGCATATAATCCAATACAGGTTCTACATATACCTTTGCATTAAACTTATTTACACAATAGTCAAGTTGTAAAGAAGAATTATGACCAATGGAATGTATCATGATAAAGAAGAAACAAAACCAAAAAAAGAAGAAAAAAAAGAGCAAATAGTTTGCCTCAATCTGCATTCAGACTCCATAATTCTTTCTCCAGACGTGCATAGCTTTTCCCGTCATGAGTCTTTTGCAGCTGTCTTTGAAACTTGTATTGCTGAGAAGAGCCAAGTCTATCAAAGTTAGTCATCACAGGTACTTTGTGCCTGTAATCGTGTACAATGTTCTCCTGGTTTTGCTCCCTTCATTCAGCATCAGATCACATAGGTCTTTCCATGTTATTATAAAGTCCATTTGTTCCCCATTTCTTGTAGCACAATAGTAGCCCATTACATTCATATACCATAACTTATTTAGCCATTCCCCAATTGATGGGCATCCCCTTGATTTCCAATTCTTTGCCACCACAAAAAGAGCTGCTATAAATATTCTTGTACATGCAGGTCCATTTCCCACTTCTATGATCTCTTTGGGTTACAGCCCTAGAAGTGGTATTGCTGCGTCAAAGGGTATGCACATTTTTACAGTCCTTTGGGCATAGTTCCAAATTGCTCTCCAGAATGACTGGATCAGTTCACAACTCTACCAGCAATGTAAAAGTGTTCAGTTTTCCCACATCCTCTCCAGCATTTATGATTTTTCAGTTTTGTCATGTTGGCCAATCTGACAGGAGAGATGTGGTACCTGAGAGTTGTTTTGATTTGCGTTTCTCAAATCAATAGTGATTTAGAGCATTTTTTCATATGACTACAGATATTTTTAATTTCTTCCTCTGAAAACTGCCTGTTTATATCCTTTGACCATTTATCAATTGGGGAATGACTTATATTCCTATAAATTTGACTCAGTTCTCTGTATATTTTAGAGATGAGGTCTTTGTCAGAGACACTGGTTGTAAAAGTCCCATGCTTTTTAATGTTTTCTTCTCTGATTTTGTCAGATGCCATCAAGGGGGACAAAAAACAGATCCAAGATTAGCTACCTGCCCTGATGGCAAATTATTTAACTTGAAAAGGCTGCAACCCAAGAGTAAAGTGGAGGGAGAGTTGGTGCATGACTTTTTGCTCCCAGATGATTGTGCACTCAATGTAGCCTCTGAGGCTGAAATGCAACAGAGTATGGATTGCTCTGCTGCTTGTGCTAATTGGCCTGATAACACTCAGAAAACAATATCTCCACCAGTCAGCATTGTACCATCCATATGTTGAGCCATTGGATACAGCAAATGGAGGAATTTTGAATGCTATGGATAATTTCACTTACCCTGAGTATTCTTTTCAGGGATGTATCCAGAGATGAAAAGGCAGCTAGATGGTGCAGTGAATTGAGCTCCAGGCCTGGAGTCAGGAAGACCTGAGTTCAAACCTGGCCACAAACACTTACTAGCTGTGTGACCTGAGCAAGTCACTTAACCCTGTTTGCTTCAGTTTTCTCATCTGTAAAATGACCTGGAGATGGAAGTGGCAAACCACTCTAGTACCTTTGCCAAGAAAACCCCGAATGGGGTCGTGAAGAGTCAGATACAACTGAAATGACCAAACAATGACACATAGATGATGAGGTTGACACACACATTGCCAGAGCTAGCTCACTGTTTGGGAGGCTGTGAGAGAAAATATGGAAAAAAAGCATGTATCGGGAGTCAAAATGGGCTCTTAGCATTTATTCAACCAAGTGCCCTTGAAGAGTTTGGCCTTTGTTTCCTTGATTAAATTAGGAGTCCTTGATGACCTCCTTGCCTCAGGGGAAAGCCTAGTTTACATGGGTTTGAGTGACATGTTTGTGACATCAGAGGCTTTTAGACCACATGGGTTTAAGTCGCATTTGGTCACGTGGGTGAGTCACATGTGTGACTCACCTTTGACCCTGAACAAGATATATAAACCCAGAGGCTGGCTTTCTCTTTTGGCGCTCTGAGCCACAGCAGGAGTGGTGCGTGACTCTGGGCCAGCCGTTGTTATAAGCTCCCCGGCTTTGGAGAAAACTCAGGTAGTGATGCTTCTCTGGTAACTGTATATTGTGATTTTGTCAGACAGAAGTCTATCTGTTAATTTGTGTTTATTTGCTGTGTTTGTGTTTGCTCTGAAGCTCAGGGTGCTGGATTTTCCCCCTGAACGGTGTGAATGATATTTGTATGTTGGATTAAAATTGAGATTGTTAACACCTTAATGCTACTTTCCTTAGTAAAGCAGATCAAAAGAACTTGCACTTGCAGCATTCTTGTTTTCGGACTTGTGTTAGTTTTTCACCCCCACAGCAGCTGTTAGCCAAATTGTTGAAATAAAGCATTAGGCTGCCTACCAAACAGAAGGTCTATAGAGCCTTTTAGTTGACCTTATCGTTGTACGCCTGTGAAAGCTGGAAAGTCTGCCAGTGCCAGGCCAAAAAATTGAAAGCTTCTGGTTTGAATTGTGAGGAGATGGAATTAGCGCTAAAGAGCTTTGATTAGAGCTTGAGGACTACCATCTTCTGCTGGACTGCTCTCTCCAAAGTCAAGCAAGGTTAAAACATGGAGACCTTCAGAATAACTTACGACTATTGACTGATTTTATACATCTTCTTCCCCTCAAAGTGGTTCCTCTTTAGGGATTTTCTGGAATGCTGCATTTGGATTTCAATCATAAACTAGCTTGAAAGATGATCTAGGATGCAACCAGATTTCCAATCCAAACTAATTTTTGTGCAACATCACTCCAATTCCAAAGAGTGAGTGATTAATTGATTGAAAATAAAATCTATGATTGAGATTGAATGAGACTTGTTTTCACTTCACTGAGGTATAGATATGCAGGCATTATATCACTTCTTTTAAGTAGATAGAATGACTTGATTGATTTACTCAATCACCCCACCCTACAAATAGATGGAGATACCAAAGCCCAAGAATATCAGGTAATTTGTAAGGGAATATTCACCTAATATTGATAGACTGCCTATATTCTATCTTTATATGAAGGGCTTTGAGGTTGCCAACTAGGCAGCTGAACACAACTAGTTTTGAAACACTAGAGCATTGGGAAATTGTGAGCAATGAAAGGGGCACTAAGATAGTTTGAGTCACTGTTAAAGTGTTACGCTATTCCTTAAATAGGATAACAAAGGGGATAAATATTTCCCCTGTGCTTTCACTTGGAAATTGCATGGGTATAACCTTAATAGTTCATTTTTTTTTGGGACAGGTCTGTGTTGTTAGAATTAGACCCACAAAGGCTCTCTGAATTTAGAGGATTTTAGAGCCAAAAGGGGTCCTAGATGCATCTGACTCACATTTATTTTAAGGATGAGGAAGTTGAGTCTTTGAGAATTACCCAAGGTCATAGTATAGTTGCAGAGTCAGGATTTGAACCCAGATTGTCTGATTCCAAATTCAATGTACTTTTCACTAACTTCCCTCTTCCGTCTTTATCCCTCCCCCCAAACACATAGTATCTCTCCCTAGTGTCAGTATTCTACTCCAGTACTGCTGAGTGCTTTGTTTTGTGCAATTTCTTTGTGGTTAAGTCAGAATTGAATGTATTTGTAGGTTATTTGAGCTGGAAGGGATCTAATGTTATCTAGTCCAACTTCCTCATTTTACTGATGAGAAAACCAAGGCTGAGAGACAGGAATTGACTTGCCCAACCAAGCTCCTGCAGCTTGCTAGTGGCAGAGGTGGTACCAGATCACAGGTCTCTAGACTTCAGTTCAATTCTATAATTATCTTTTATCAACAATGGACAGATGGGATAGAACAGTTCATTCTAATGATTCTAAGAATGGTTGTCCCAGTCTGTTTCTGCTGCTTTGGGTACAGAGAGGTTTCCAAAGAAGAGGCAGACTAGCTAGTAATGCTAAAAAGCGGCGGTTGTTAAGTGGTTTTTCAGTTGTGTTCAACATTTCCTGATCCTATTTGGGGTTTTCTTGGCAAAGATACTGCAGCAGTTTGCCATTTCCTTCTCCAGCTCATTTAACGGATGAGGAAAACTGAAGCAAACAGAGTTAAGTGACCTGCCCGGGGTCACACAGCCAGCAAGTGTCAGAGGTCAGATTGGAATGCAGGAAGATGAGTTTTCTGACTCCAAGCTCAGCACTCTCTCCACTTTGCCCCCTAACTGCCCCAACTAAAAGCAGTAGGCTTTTATTCCCCATGTTCTAATTCACACAGGGGAAACACAAAGACTAATGTCACATTAAGGGGAATGAGAAAAGAGAAGAAAAGACAAAGATGCATCTGGATTACAGTCATTAAAGAGACAAAGATACAGCCTACTCTCCACAATGGTAAGATGCGTTCATGACTCATTGGAGAGACCTATGTCTTGGGTGAGCTGACTTTAATTTAATGCCCATGGCAGGAGGAAGAAGAGACTGGTTGATTCACATTATGCCAGGTGGTAGATCACTGCCTACGTTAAGGCAGATTAGAAATGCAGATGAGTACCATGTATTTTATAGTAAGGGATGAGGTCATTAGAAGGTATGTCTGTTGTTTTCTCACCTCTAATGTTATAGACAGGAAACCGAGATGCATTAACTAGGAATCTAAATGTAGCATATACATAGCTCTGGGTTTACTCTCCCAAACAGTGAAACATCTGAACATTCTCTCAATTGGATGCAGGGCTTCTCTGTTAGTGTGAGAGCTTTTTTAGAAGCAGGCTTTTTGAGATTTCATGTTTCTATATAGCAGGTGAGAATACTGCCCTTACCCTAAGAACTGGCCACCCATTCATTGTCCAGTCTCCAGCACATGAAAGATTCCAGCATGGAAGAATTCAGGTGAAAAGAGGTTCCGCTTGGGGCAGGAGTAATAGCTAGAAGGAAGAGGGGGCAGATGTAGATCAGACACAGACTGACTCATATGGCCTTATGGATTTCAAAGAGGTCCCCCTGCACAGAGGTTTTGTGGACGATTTCAATGGTTCAGTTACAGTATTATAACCTAACAAAGCCAAATAGCAGTTACTCAGTTTCTCTTTCCTTTGTGTACAAGAAGTCAAGATTCTTCTTTAAATGTCTCCATTGTTACTTCCCTCTAGTAGCTCTGCTTAACCCCCTCCTTCTTCCCTCAGCTACCTACCCATTTCATGCATTTTTTTTTGTCAGTCTAATTTAAGGTATCATTGAACTGCTTTTGACTCCAGCTTCCCAAATTCATCTTACCTTAAAGGAGGGAAAGTGAAAGACCTAAAAGGAATGGTCTGTAGTGATAATAGGTTGCTTTCCTATCCCTTCACTAGAGTCTTCTCCTGATGCTTCATCATGGTGTGAAAGTGACCCTTAGTTCTCAAAGGCTATGCTAGCTGAGCAAGCAGCTGTACCTAGTAATTTTAGTAATTTAGTAATTTAATTTTAATTTTTAATGTGTGTATGTGTGTGTGTGTGTCGGGGGCAGCATTTTACCTACAATAGATATGTCCATTCTTCTGTGTGGTTGAGGTAACTTAGAGCTATATCCTGATTTGAGGAGCTGGAAAAACTGGGAGTTCAGGTAGTTCAAAGGAGACAGGTCTTGGGGTTGAAAAGAATACCGGGAGCCAGATACTGAGGTAAGGTAAGGAGGAGTCCATCCGCACCTCAATCAATGAAATCATAGAAGGCTCAGCCACCTAAATTAATTAATCAAGTATAACTTGGTTTGAATAAGTCCCTAATCGATTTGAGAGGATTTTAGTGCTTTGAATGAATTTTGAATGAAAGTGGATGATGCCACACAGGAAACACCTTGTGATTTGCTGAAAGATTTGGGTATGCTTCTAGGCCTCTTATAAAAATAGCTACCAGGCAGAGGAAATTGTGGAAAGATGGCAGAATAAGACAGAAAATTACCTGGCTCTCTCAAACCCTCCCTCCTCTTCCCTCCTCCCAATAACTTAAAATCATTCCCCAAAGTGAATCTTAGAGTAGCAGAAATAATTAAAAATCAGTGTATAGTAGTTGTCCAGCCTACGACAACTTTGGAGGACATTAGGAAAGATCTGATCTATGGGGTAGTGATCTGGCAGAGGGCAAAGTACAGGTACCAGCAGGTCAGTAGACAGCAAGCCCTGGGGGCAGCTGTGTTGGCAGCTGAGTCTTCAGGAACTTTTACCCCACAGAGGTTATGGGAGTCGGACAGCTGATCGAAGATTGCAAGGGCTGTCTGCTGCCACTGGACATGCGGTACAGGTGCATCGACCAGATAGGGTCCCAGGCTGGGGCTGCTGGTGAGGAGGATTGAACACAAGCAAATGAGTGTCATCACAGAGGAGCAGGCCCTCCTGGTGGTCACTCACAGGACAGTGGAGTCCCTGGTTTTGGTTCTAGGGCACAAGTGTGAACTGACATTTGTGGCTGTGGGAGACCTATGGTGCATTGGCAGCTGCACTGGGGGCCCTGGTTGGGAGGCGCAGGGGCAGAGAGGAGAAAGTAGATGAAGTCATTCATAAACCCAGGCATGAGGCAGAAGAGCTGTGACCACAGCTGGCATTGTATCCTAGCACTTGGAAGAAGCAAAAAGTCAAAGACTCCCAGATAGAGCACTGAAAAAAAAAACCAGCTCAAAAAAGACATTATCCTCCACACTCTGGAAGCAGAACCTGATCCTAACAGTCAAGGCATAGAAATTTTCGAAATTAGTAAATAATAGAAAAAGAACCTGACTATAGTCACTATGGTGATAGAAAAGATAGGATTCGAACTTAGAAGAAAAGTCAAAACAGCAACTTGTAAAGCTTCAAAGAAAAATGTAAAATGTTCACAAGCCTGAAAAGAATTCTTAGAAGAGCTAAAAAAGGACTTTAAAAATCAAAAAGAAAGGTAGAGGAAAAATTGGGAAAAGAAATCAGTAATTCAAGAAAATTATGAAAAGAAAGCCAATTGGAAAAAGAGATACAAAAACTTACTGAAGAAAATAACTCCTTAAAAATTAGAATTGGGCAAAGAAATGCTAATGACTTAATAAGACATCAAGAAATAATAAAACAAAACCAAAAGAATGAAAAAAATAGATGAGAACATGAAATATCTCATTGAAAAAACAAGTGACCTGGAAAACAGATTGAGGAGAGATAGTATAAGACTTGTTGGACTACCTGGAAGTTATAATCAAAAAAAGAGTCCAGATGCTGTACTTAAGAAATTATTAAGGACAATTGCCCTGAAGTTTTAGAGCTGGAGGGTAAAATAGAAATTGAAAAAGATCCATTGATCACCTGAAAGAGATCTAAAATGAAAACTCACAGGAACATTATAGCTAAGTTTCAAAGCTCCCAGGTCAAGGAGAAAATATTACAAGCAACTAGAAGGGGGCAGCTAGGTAATACAGTTGGATAGAGCACCCAGCCCTAGAGTCAGGAGGGCCTGAGTTCAAATCCAGCCTTGGACACTTACTATCCATGTGACCCTGGGCAAGTCACTTAACCCCAACCTCTCCCCCCACAAAAACCCCAAACAAACAAAAAAAACCCCAAGGAACTGAGAAGAAACAATTCAAATATTGTGGCACTACAGTCAGGATAACATAAAATTTAGCAGCTTCTGCATTAACATCAATGGGCATGGCATGTAATATTCCTAAGAATGGAGGAGCTGGGTCTGCAACCAAGAATACTCTTCCCAGTAAAGCTGAATGTAATCCTGCAAGGGAAAAAATGATTTTTTTAACGAGTTAAAGGACTCTCAGATGTTCTTGAGGAAAAGATCAGAACTGAACACAAAATATGACTTACATGACTCAGGAGAAACACAAGAAAGTAAACACAAAAAACTCATCATAAGGGATTTAATTAGGTTAAACTACTTCGTATTGGGAAATGATATTTGTAACTCTTAAGAATGTTATTAGTATGGTAGAATATAAGAGGACTTGGGGTTGGGTTGGTTATGATGGGGTGGTCCTAAAAAAAATTAGATAGGAGAAGGTAAAATGGAGCAAATTATCTCATACAAAAGAGGTGTGGATGGAAGAATTTTTACAGTGGAAAGGAGAGCGGGGTGGAGGATGGGCAGCCCAGGAACCTTATTCTCCTTGGAACTGGGTTAAAGAGAGAATACATCTAGTTGGGTATAAAAGTCTTAACTTACAGAGAAATAGGAGGACAAGGGGATGGGATGAGGGAAGGATTCTTAGAAGTGTGTGTAGATTAGGGAGGCAGTGGTCAGAAGTAAATTAGACGTCTAAGAAGGGAAAGGATAAAAGGAGAGAGAAGGATAAATGATAGGGGAAATTAGGATGGAGGGAAATACACAAGTAGAAATTATAATTTTGAATGTGAATGGGATGAACTCACCCATAAAATGGAAATGGATAGAACCTGACAATATGTTGTTAACAAAAAAACATTTAAAAATGAGAGACACACATAGAGTAAAAATAAAGGGCTAGAATAGAATTTATTGTGCTTTAGCTGATGCAAAAAAAGCAGGAGTAGCAATCATGATCTCAGACAACGTTAAAGCTAAAATAAATTTCGCTTAAAGACATAAGCAGGGAAGCTACATTTTGTTAAAAGGTACTATAGACAATGAAGTAATATCAACACTAAACATATACACCAAATGCTATAGCATCCAAATTTATAAAGGAAAAGGTAAATAAATTATAGGTGGAAATAAAAAAACTGTAATAGTGGAGAACTTCAACCTTCCCCTCTCAGAAAGAGATAAATCTATCCAAAAAATAAGAAAAAAGTTGAGGAGATGAATAGAATCTAGATAAGCTAGATATGATAGACATCTGGAAAGAATTGAATGGGAACAGAAAGGAATATACCTTTTTCTCAGCAATACATGGCACCTTTACAAAAATTGACCATATGTTAGGGCATAAAACCTCATAGTCAAATGCAGAAAAGCAGAATTATTAAATGCATCATTTTTAGATCCTAATGAAAAAGGCCACATTTAATAAAGGACCTTGGAAACACAGATTAAAATTAAAAAAATAAATTAATTAAAATAAATAAATTAAAAATTAATTGGAGACTAACCTGAGAGGGCCAAAGAACATGTCATAGAAACAATGAATAATTTTATTAAACAGAATGATAATAATGAGTTTTGATATGTTGTACATCAAAACTTATGGGATGCAGCAAAAGCAATAATCAGAGGAAAATGTGTATCTCTAAATGCTTACATTGATAAAATAGAGAAAGAGCAGACCAATGAATTGGGTATGAAAAAGAACAAAATTGAATGTAAGAAAACCATTGAATTAATAAATAAAACTAGGAGTTGGTTTTGTGAAAAACTAATTGCAGCAGATAAACCATTGGTTAATATGATTTTTAAAAAAGAGAGAAGAAAACCAAATCACTAGTATCAAAAATGAAGATTAATGGAATTAAAGCAATTATTAGGCATTATTTTGCCCAGTTATATGCCAATAAATTTAACAGGTTAAGTAAAATGGAAGAATATTTACAGAAATGTAAACTGCCCAGATTAACGGAAGAGGAAAGAGAATATCAAACCAATTTTAGAAAAAGAATTTAACAGGCCCTAAATGAACTTCCTAAGAAAAAAGCATCAGGACCAGATGGAGTTTCAAGCGAATTACACCATTTAAAATTCAACTAATTTCAATATTAAATACCTTGGAATAATTGGCAAAGAAGGAGTACTACCAAACTCCTTTTACAAAGTAAATGTGGGGCTGATATCTAAACCATGAAGAGCAAAAAGAGAAAGAAAAGTATCGAACAATTTCACTAATGAATATTAATGCAAAAATCCTAAATAAAATATTAGCTGGGAGACTACAGCAATATATCACAAAGATTAGATAATGTCACCAAGTAGGATTTATTCCAGGAATGCGGGAGTGGTTCAATATAAGGAAAACTATTAACATATTAACATAATCAATGACAAAAGCAAGAAAAATCATATGATTATACCAATAGATGCGAAAAAACTTTTGACAAAACACAGCACTCATTCCTATTAAAAACACTTCAAAACATAGGTATTATTGGATTTTTCTTTAAAATGATAAGAAGCATTTACCTAAAATCATCATCAAGCATTATCTGTAATGGGAATAAGCTAGAAACCTTTCCAATAAGATTGGAAGTGAAACAAGGATGCCCATTGTTACTAATATCATTCAATATTGTATTAGAAATGCTAGCAATAGCAATAGGAGAAGAAAAGGAAATTTACGAAATCAGAATGGGCAATGAGAAAGTAAAAAGTTTTTGCATAAATAAAGCCAAAGTAGCCAAGATTAGAAGGAAAGCAGAAAATCGGGAGAAAATATTACAGTTTCTCAAATTAAGGCTTCATACACAAATATATAAAGAACTGAATCAAATTTAGAATGCATATGAGTCATTCCCCAGTTGATAAATGGTCAAAGAATATGAACAGGCAGTTTTGAGAAGAAGAAATCACTGCTACATGTAGTCATTTGAAAAAATTCCTTAAGTCACTATTAGTAGAGAAATGCAAATTAAAAACAAAACTCTGATGTACCATCTTATACCTATCTAATTGGCTAAAATGATAGGTGAAAATGACAAATGTTTGAAGTGATATAGAAAAATTGAGACACTAATGCATTGCTTATGGAACTGTGAACTGATCCAACCATTTTGGAGAGCAGTCTGGAATTATTCCCAAGGAGTTATAAAACTGTGTATACCTTAATTCTCAGCAATACCACTCACTATTAGATGTTTCCCAAGGTGATCAAGGAAAAAGGAAAAAAAATATGTTCTAAAATATTTATAGCAGCTCTTACTTGTGGTGTCAAGGAACTAAAAACTGAAGGGATGCTCATCAATTGGGGAATGGCTGAATAAGTTGTATAGGATTGTGATGGAATACTCCTATGCTGTAAGAAATGATGAGCAGGTTGATTTCAGAAAAAAAATGGAAAGACTTGCATAAAATAACGCAGAGAGAAATGAAGAGAATGTTGTATACAATACAGCAATATTATTCAAAGAGTAACTCTGAATGACTAAGCTATCCTGGGTAATATGAATATCCAAATAAACTACAAAGGACTTATGAAGGAAAATGCTATCCACCTTCAGAGAAGGAATCAAGATATGGAAGTATGTATTCTATGGTTTCATATATGTATTTATATCAAATGTTGGCTCTCTCTAATGCAGGGTTGGAAGAGAGAGAGGCAGACAACTTGGCACTCAAAATGCATCAGATAAATGTAAAATAATATTTTAAAAAATAAAGAGAAATTAATTTTTAAAAAGTAGCCACCAGTCCAGTGGTGAATTAAGTGAGACTCTGAACCAGTTTAGTATTAGGAGAGTTCCAGCTCATATGATTCCTGTTCCAGAGTTGTATCCAAGCCCTTGATAGGGAATCACTCTTGGAGAAGGGGAAGGAGAGAGTTTTTCTCTCTCCCTCTCTTCCCCTCCCCATTGACCATGTCAGAGGAGAGACTGGGTCAGTGTAACACACAGTGAATCCAGGTGGGATCAGAGAGACTGGACCAGATAGGAACAAAAAATCCAGTTGGGATCAATAGTCACCAGAAGTCTAGGGGTGCATGACTCCTTGTGCGTAAGAGCAGAGTCCAGGACTCTCAGAGCCCAGCAGAGTACTGCACCTGAAGGGAACCTCCTGAGGATCCCTCAGAAAAAGAAAAGGCTAATGTGAGTTTTCTACCCATGTGCCTCCATAACTTTGGCCTATGAGTTTGTGCCCATTCTTTGCGTGGCTCCTGTGTGTAGCTGTGGGATGATGTGTTCCAGACTTTTGGGACATGGAAGACACCAGATAAGGAGGGTTCCAGAAAGGGACAGATGGAATTAATGGCCACCTAAACATTCCACTATTTTCATTTTTATATCTAAGTGTAAAGATGTTTATCTCAGGGAAAAGAAGATTTGTTTTATTTGTGGGGAAGGACATGACTGCTGCAAATTTGTCATGGGATTTAAACATTAGACTTGCTCTGCTTGACCCCAAAGGCAGAACTAGGAGTAAATGGTGGAAATGACCGAGAAACAGGGAGGAATTCTTTTGTAACTGCTGATCTTACTATTCCATTTGAGTAAGATAACTCTCCTAAAAAGCTCATCAAATATGACTGATAGTGAGTAGGAAGCGCATCGTGAGGGAAGGGGGAGGGGGAGGCTCTTGAGTGCCGGCTCGAAAACCCAGCCTTGCTGTGTTAATCCTGGAATTCCGAGAGTGGTAGACAGCTGCCCCCAGCACCCTGCCTTTGGGGTAAGGGCCAGTTGTGGGCGTGACCCCGGAGTGAGTAATGCACTGAACTCATTGGGGAAGAGAGTGGAAGACCTAGAGGTGCCAAGGAGACCGCAATAAGGATCCATACAGGATGAGTGAACTCCAAAGGGAAAGAGGTGGTTGCTGAAGGATGGTGGCAGAGGGAGGGTCTGAAAGTGGTAACAAGAGCAGGGAAGATGCTAGTTCCTCTTTTAACAAGATGTGTGAGAGAAGGAGCAGCCGATCTTGGACAGGGTGCATGTATGGTGTCTTCAAGAGAAAGCTAAGTTTCTGTGAGCCCTAAGAAATGAAAGGGATATGAGAAAAAGGAATCTAGATCATAGATATGGACCTAGGAGGGACCTTGGTGATAACCTAGTCCAAACTTTTCATTTTACAGGAAACTGAGGCCTGGAAAGTATGAAGCGAATTATACAAAGTTAGACAAGTGGCAGAGCCAAGATTTGAACTTGGAGCCTCAGCAATCTTTCCTCGGCACCACAGAGGGTGGATCAGAGGAGGAATAGAAAGGGAGAAGAGAAGACGGTATGGCTAAGGGGAGGGCTAGCACTGAGGTTACTAAGGGGGTGTGTAGCAGTCATGGTGGGTGTAAGTAGTGGAGAGCAGCCTTCACTGCAGCTTCTCCCCATCATTCCTCTCTGGGCTCTACTCCTGTCCATGCAGCTGCGTCTCATCCTTGAACTTCCCTCAGCATCTGGATCCTCTTTGCCCCAGAACATTCTACTATATTTATGGCCTTCTCACCCTGGAATGCCCCCCTGCCCCTGCCTTCCCCCCACCTGACTGGCCAGCCCCCCTCTCCTCATTGGGAAGTTCCTCTCAGCCCCTCCATTTTGTGAATGAGCCCAGGCCAGCCAACCTTTGTTACCCTCCCTGCTCTGATGATCCTCACTTAGCACATTTCAAAGGCATGCCCTACCTCTCTCTGAGTACCTTCCTCTCTCCCTTTTGTGTGCTGCCCTCCCTGGTTAGATGTAAGCGCCCTCAGTAGGGACTGCTTTTCGTACTTGTCCCAGCACTTAACACTACGGCTTGCACAGAGTGCCTAATAAATGTTTCCTTGCTTCCTTCCCTCTTTCCCTCCTCCCTTTCTTCCCTCCTGTCTCCCTCTTTTCCTCTCTTCTTCCCTTCTTCTCCTCCCTCCCCAGCTGATCCCACACTAATCCTGGAAATTACTTTGTATTTACTAGTCTGTGTACATGTTCTCCCCCTGCCCATCCCATACTCTCCCACCCAAACAGAAGATCCTTGAGGACAGAGACTTTCGTTTTGTTTTTATCTTAGTATCCCTAGAGCCTAAGTGCTTCATAAATGTTTGTTCAATTCAATCTATATCCTATTCAGGGTTTTTTCCCCCAAAGGATTTCTAAATGTAACTCCCTTTCCTGCTGATTTCTTCCAGCTCCCACAGCAGCACAGTTCCCTGGCACCTGGTCCCCAGACCTGGTGGCTCACTGAGGATGCAGAGCATAGTTCACATTGCTCAGGTGGAAAGGTGCCCCAGGAGAAGGGGGTGGCATCTATTGGAGCATGGTAGCATGGGGCCAGGGGAAAGAGTAGCTGGTCTGACAGCAGATACTGGGAAGGGGTAAGGGTGCTAGAGGCATGCCCCCAGGCATGTAAGCACCTGGGGCACGTCCTAGTTGTCTTTGCTAGTTCCAGGAGAGCATGAGCTCTGGTGGATCCTTCCAGGCTGGAAAGGCTTCAAGTCTGGGATAGAGGTGGAGCATTTGTATCTCACCAAAGAGCCAGGTTAGCTAAGGGTGGAAGGGTTCATGGAAAGGGGCTTGGCTACCAGGTAAAAATTCATATTGTGTTTTTGTGCTTCATAAAACACTTTAATGTACATTTTCTCAATGTGAGGCAATTGGTGCAGGTACAGTTATCTCCATTTCACAAAAGAGGAAGCTGATTCATAGACAAGTGACTTGACCAAGGTGACAGAGTTAGTAAATGGCAGAGCTCTTGTTCCAAGTCTTTGGCTTTAAGTTCCATTGTATCCCACTGGTATCTCCACGCATCATGACTTCATTGATGGAAAGCTGGCTTTGGAGTCAGGAAGCCCTGGGTTCAAGGATGAGAAAACAGAAACTCTTTGAGAGCATAGTGTTTTATTTTTGTCTTTGTATCCTCAGCACCTAGTACAGTGCTGAGTACGCTGTAGGCATTTAATAAATGCTTGCTTGATTGACTGTGTTCTATTTCTTCTCAGTGGCCCAGGCTCCTTTGTAAGACTATTAAATTACTGATGAAATGCTCATCTTCGTTAGTGGAGGTCACTGTTGAGAGTACCTTACAAGGCTGAAATCACAACTTGAATTAAAATAACCACAAGGCTTGAAATCTCTAGAATCTACACTGAGAAGGAATGGTTAGAACACTGGGCCTGGAGGGAAGAAAACCTGAGTTCAAATCCAGTCCCAGACATTTCCTAGCTCTGTGACCCTGGCAAGTCACTTCATCTCTGTCTGTTTCCTCATCTGTAAAATGGGGATAATAATAACACCTGCCTCCCAGGGTTGTTGTGAGGGACAAATGAGATGGTAATTGTGAAGTGTTCAGAGCAGGGCCCGGCACACAGTACGTGTTCTATAAATGTTAGTTATTACTGTTGTTGTTGTTATTTTGACTGTTGGGTGCTCTGGCCCGAGGTGGCACTTGAACAGAAGCTCCAGAAGGAGTCTTCCGGTTCTGCCTCTCTGTTGAGAGGTCTGGGGAAGTTCCTCAGATTGCTAGCCCGAGAGTGGGAAAGGGCCTGGTGACCTCAGTGACGGTGTCAGGCTGGTGAAGGAAGGCAGTTTATTTCCCAAGGGAAGCCAGGTAATTTGGATATGAAAATTAGGGGACAGTGTGGTAGCCTGTTCTGTGTGATACTTAGAGTCTTTATTTATAATTCTTCTCTGGTGTATAGTGACTTTTTTTTTTAAACAGAGGACTTAGTTAATGGATTATAGAATTTTAGGAGAGGCTTTAGAAATGGTCTAGTCCAAATTCTTCATTCTACAGAGGAGGAAACAGGCCCAGAGAGGCCACTTAATAACTGGCATGTATACAGTACTTTAGAGTTTTCGGTGTGCTTTACGTTTGGGCTACACAACAGCCTTGTGAGGTAGGTACAACAATTATTATCCCCACTTTACAAATGAGAAAACTGAAGCTCAGAGGGATTTAGTGACTGCCCTTGGTCACAGGGTTCATAGTCTCTTGTGGGATTTGAATCCAGGACTCCCTGAATCTCAAATCTAGTACTTTGCTCTCTATCAGTTCCTTCCATTGGTTACTGCTAATACTGCCTAGGCAGCAGCTCCATGGTGCAGTGGATAGAGTGATGGGCCTGGAGTCAGGAAGACCTGAGTTCAAATCCAGACTTAGATATGTGCCAGCTGTATACCATACTGTGAATGGCCTCCTAAGCATTTCTTTATTTTTATTGTTTACATGCAAGTGTGGGAATGCGTGTGGGCTTGGGAAAAAAAAAGTTTTGGTTTTGGCTTGGGGAAGGGGCATGACTGCAGAATTCAGGTATCTGGTCAATCGTCATAGGACTTAGAGATTGTTCTGCCTGGCCTCCAAAGGAAGGAAGGACACAAGCATTTATTAAATGTCTCCTATGTGTCAGGCATTGTGCTAAGCATTTTACAGTTATGATCTCATTCGATTTTTACCATAACCCTGTGAGGCAGGGGCTGTTATTAACCTCATTTTAAAATTGAGGAAACCAAGTTAGGCGGAAGTTGAGTGACTTGCCCATGGTCACGCAACTGATAAGTGTCTGAGGCCAGATTTGAACTCAGGTCTTCCTGATGCCAGGCCTAGTATCCTATCTTCTGTACCACCAAGCTGCCTCCTAGGTGGAACTAGGAGTAATGTCATGTAATGATGCTGCTGCTGGTAGTGATGGTGATGATAGCTAACAATTATATTGTGCTTATTATGTGCCAGGCACTTTACAATTATTATCTCATTTAGTCCTTACAACAACGCTAGGAGGTAGGTGCTATTATTATCATCTCTATTTTACAGATGAGGACACTGAGGCAAACAGGAGAAGTTAAGTGACTTGCCCAGGGTTGCACAGTTAATGTCTTAGGCTGGGTTTGAACTGGGGTCTTCCTGACTCTAGGCCTAGCATTCTGTCTTCTGCACCACCTAGCCGCCTTCAAGGCCAAACCAGGAGTAATTGATTGAAGTGCAGACAGGCAGATTCCTAGAGCTGTCTCTTACTCAGAATGAGTTGTCTCAGGAGGTGACACCTCACTGGAGGTTGTCAGTCTGGGATCGGTTGGTCCTTGTGAGGGATGTAGTAGAGTGGTTCCTTCTCAAATATGAGTTGGACTAACTGACTTCTGAATCTTACTCTACCTCTTGGGATTTGGTAACGCTCATTCCCCTCAATGTTCTATCTTTACTTGTTCACCTTCACGATGTCTCACAACACTGCCCACCTCCTCTCCTACCATCCACCACCATCTCTCTTCCACAGGAAACCTATCCCTTCCCTCCAGTCCAGGGAAATTGTTTTGTGAAGTTTAGACTCAATCAAAGGGCCACACTTGAGGACCTAGAGGGCCACATGTGGCCTCAAGGCCACAGGTTCCCCTGCTCCAGTCACTAGCGCCTTTCCTCTCTGGAAATTACTTTGTATTTCTTTCCAATTTATTGCTCTCTGTACATTTTATCCTCTCCTCTCCCCCCCGCCCCACTTTGCCCCCAAGAGAATGTAATGTCCTTCGGATAAGGGCTCTTGGTTTTTTTTGTTTTTGTTTTTGTTTGTTTTTTGTCTTGGTATTCCTATGGCCTAGCGCCTGCCTGAAACATAGAAGTTCTTGTAGAATTGAATCCATACCCCATCCAGGGATTTTCTTCTTTCCAACCAAAATGATCAAGAAAATAATAGCTCCTTTTTCTTGTGATGATTTCTTCCAGAATACATAGCAATTTAGTCCCCTGACCCAATTCGAGCTAACCTCTTTTCCTTTATCAGAACTCAAGCACCAAGATAGAGCATTCAGAGCCTTACAAATAATACGATGATGATGATGATAGCTAGCATTTCCATAGTGCTTTAGGGTTTGCAAAGTTCTTTGCAAATTAAAACTCATTTGCAAAGGACCCCAACAGAACATCTCTGAACCCCTAGCAGCATTAAGGATAAAAACACATGGGAGATGGGGGGTGGTCAGCCAGCTTGGATCTGATCTCAGATACTTCATCAGTATACCATGTAACCATAGGCAAGCCACTTCATTCTATAATTCCCCAGACAGCCTGAAAAATGTAAAGATTAAGCCTGGTTCATAGTCATAGGCTACTGTATTAAAAATATTTTGTGCTCTTCAGAAGAATTCTGTGGGCCAGGAGTTCTCAACCTTTTTGTGTGTATCATTGACCCATCTTAGGATGTGTGTGTGTATATATGTGTGTGTGTGTATGTATGTATGTATATGTGTATATTTATATGTATGTATAAGTATATATATGTAAAATTTATACATATATATTTTAAAATTCACAATGGAAGGAAATCCTAAGTTTCAACTAGAAGTTAGTGAAAATAAAAAAAAAAATTCCCAGTCCAAGTGTGTAGACCCTTTAAAATCCATCCACGAACCCCATGGGGGTTCATAGGCCCCTCTAAGCCCTACTTCCCCTCAAAACACAGGAGGCAACATGGTATAGTAGAAAGAACATTGGCTTTGGAAGCAGAGGATCTGCCTTTAGTCCACCTCTAGCAATTACTATTTGTGTGAGTTTAGGCAAGTCACTTCTCTGGATCCCAGGTTCCTATAATGGGGGTAGGATAGACTATTTGATTCTTGAGACTTCTAGTGACAATGTTTTTAGAAAAATCTTCATCTTTCTTTCATATTAATTCATATCAATTCTAGAACTTCTCTTGTTTTATCTCTAAATTTATCCCCACCTTTTAAAACAAAACAACTCACCCAAATTCAGTTTTCAAGGAAGGGAAATTCTGAGGGTGCAATGGTGATCTGAGCTTTAAGTGCTTCATGCTCACATTTCTTGGAAGGAACAGCCAATTTCCTCCATTCATTCAACAAACATTTATCAAGCATTCTTTCTTTCAGTTTAATCATTTATCAAACAGCTCTTGTGGACTTTATGAAAAGAGTATGTGGGTCTGTCAACGCTGAGAGGGACCTTAGAAACAGCATGTCAGTGCTTGAAGGGACCCTTTGAATTTTAAATGTTAACAGCTGGAAAGATTAGAATATAGGATTGTAAAGGATCTTAGAAATTAGGGCAAAGTCTAGCTTGTGAAATGAGTCCTACAGGGTCACACAGTGTAAAAACTGAGATATTGTACATTAATCTTAAGGGGTGTGTGTGTGTGTGTGTGTGTGTGTGTTTTGTGTGTATGTTTTCCCAAATAAACTGTGTTCCTTGAGAGAAGGAGTGCTACTATCTGGCTCATCTCTGTATGCTCATAGCACATAGCACAGTACTGGGCACACACACAATGCTCCACAAATACTTATTGAATGACGTGGAAGGGAGAATAGTCAAATTCTAAATGAACAGAAAGACAGTGAGTGGTTTTGGAATTCATTGGAGAAAGTTTTCACCAACGCTGCTCTGAGGCTTTTCTTGAGGAGGTTGGATTTGGGCCAGTCAGATTTGGGGAGGTAGAGGGGAAAAGGGCCTGCCATGTGAAGGGAGCAGCAGGAGTAAGAGTGCAGAGATGGAAAAGGGCTTCGTTTATTGGTGTAGGAGGCACTGATGCAAAGAACCCTGAATGAAGAGTTTAGATCCAAGGGTTCTTGTTCTAGCTGTGCTACAGATGAACTGTGAAGATAAAGAATAGTGTAGTGGGAAAAACACTGGCTTAGCAGTCTGGAAATTTGGGTTCAAGTTACAGATCTGTCTCATATCCTTGGGACAAGCAATGTCCTCTACGTAGGTTTTAGTTTGCTCAGTTATAAAATGAGGGGGTTGGACTAGCTGATTTCTAAGGTCCTTTTCCCCTCTGACATGCAGTGGATCCTGTGAATTGGTGCATCTCTAAGGTATATTTCATCACTGAAATGCAATGATTTTATATTTCACTGTAAACTCAGGTGTCTGTAATTGTTGCCTGCAGATCATTCCAATTCCTGGGATGTGCCAGAGGATGTGAGATGGAGGTGCCCCCAGCCAGCTGTTCAGCCACACCAGCCACAAATCAGCCAGTACAGACCCTGTGCCTCCAGGCTTCCCATAGCAAGCAGACAGCCCCACATCTCACTGGCCCTGTCATCTTGCAACCCGAACAAAGTCTGCCTCCGACCGTGTATCTGAAGGCCCTTACCATTCCACTGTACCACCCAGTCCAGGCTGGAGGCTTCCAGCCAAGTCATTCACTGGTAGCCAGCGGTGGCAGCTTCAGCCTGGACAGCAGCAACCTTCCCTTAATTTTGAGTCCATTGCTTCAGTCAGAGAGGACGGAAGCATCCCAGCCAAGGAAGCCCCAGACCCAAACACTAACTGTGAACATCGTGGGTGCTCTACCTGTCTTGTCCCCTGCTGCCTCCTGTTCGAGCACAACCTTGGGAAGCCCAGGGAAGTCCCGGAATGCAGGGAAGTATCTGTGCCAGCACTGTGGGCGGGACTGCCTGAAGCCCAGTGTGCTTGAGAAGCATATCCGTTCCCACACAGGAGAGAGGCCTTTCCCTTGTACCACTTGTGGCATTGCCTTCAAGACCCAGAGCAATTTGTACAAGCATAGAAGGACTCAGACACACATCAACAATGCTCGACTGTCATCAGAGTCTGACAACAGCAGCCTCCTGGAAGACGGTGACAGGCTGGGAGAAACCCTCCCACAGCCCTCCACGACCGAGCAGAGCGGTGAGGAAAAAGATGTGGGAGAGGAAGAAAGGACTTTGGAGATCACCACCTCTCCCAGTA
The DNA here is from genome assembly GCF_011100635.1 of Trichosurus vulpecula. Classification (NCBI taxonomy): domain Eukaryota; kingdom Metazoa; phylum Chordata; class Mammalia; order Diprotodontia; family Phalangeridae; genus Trichosurus; species Trichosurus vulpecula. The sequence goes on along the minus strand of NC_050575.1, from coordinate 188,042,963 downwards.
CCCTGGGGACTGGGCAGACAGGGCCCTCAGCTTTGAATTCTTTTTCATTCAAGAGTCTGGAGACGAAATCCGAGATTTCTCCAGGTCATGGGTCTGCTCTTGGGGCCTTGGACAAGGAAGCCCCATTGGAACCTCCACATAGGGCTTCCCCAGGGCTTTTGCCAGTAGGTATGCCCCAGAGATGGAAGATGCAGGAACAGAGATCTCCAACAGCCAGTAAGCACAGCCAGCTGCAAAGACAGCAAGCAACCTACTCTGAGAAGCATTGGGACGTGAAGGTGTCTGAAGGCAAGCTGAAGAAATGTGAGAGCACAGACTCAGGCTACCTCTCACGGTCTGACAGCGTGGAGCAGCAGGTGCTGTCCGCAAGTCCCCTGCACAGTCTGTCTGAACACAGTGTGGAGTCAGAGAATGATCCTCCTGAGCTTCCGAAAGGAATGGCATCAACTGGCACCAAAGTCCATCTTGGGGAAAGAGCAGCTGCCCTGATGTTGGAGAAAAAGAAGCTAGAGGAACACATTTCCAAACTCATCTCCCACAACAAGGCTGTGGTGGATGACACCCAACTGGACAATGTCAGGCCCAGGAAGACCATCCTCTCGAAGCAGGGAAGCATCGATCTCCCTATGCCTTATACTTACAAGGACTCCTTCCATTTTGACATCAGATCCCTCAATACCACCCGGAAGAAGAATATCACATTATGCTCTGTCAAATCCACCTACACTCCACTTGAAAAATCCAAGCCTCTCTTCTTCCACTCAGTCCCTACTCAGTTTTCCACCACCGTGGATTGTGTGCCTGTCACAAGGAGCAATTCCTTGCCATTTGTTGAAGGTACTAGAACCTTTCAGGAGAGGGCAGAGAACCCTTGGGCATCTTGCCTCTCAAAGCGGCCCCCAAGTCCTGGTTCCTCACATCATCTGCATGGTGATAGTTCTGGTTCTGTACCGAGGTCTGTGGATTTTCCCAGCAGCCACCCTCGGGCCCTGGTCAGACAAGTTGCGGTGGAGGACCTGCCGCTGAGTCATCCCACTGATAACCAGACACCAACGGAAGATCACAATGGTGGGAAAAAACTGAGTGGGGAGGGGACCTCTGTGAGATGCAAGGTGGCAGGAAAGAAATTCAGTCAAAGAAAACTGAAGATGTTCTCCCAGGAGAAGTGGCAAATGTATGGGGATGAAACATTTAAGAAAATATACCAGAAAATGAAAACCAGTCAAAGTATCAAGAAGCCAAGGGAAACAAGGCTGTGTGACACAAGAAACCTGGGCTCTGACAGAAAAGAGGCTGAGGGTGGAGAGGGCATGGCAGGGCCCAGAGATACCAGGGCCTCTACATGTGGGGGTGTTATTTTGAGCCCCCAGATCATGTCCCCACTTGGGGAAAAAGTTACAGAGCCCGACCCCGTGGGGCATCAGCAAGCCCAGGAAGTTTCATTGTCTGAGAATGAACACAAGGAAACATCTCAGCTGTTGGGAAGCGGTGCCCATCCTAGAGTGAATAGAGCTGGGTCATCCCCTACCCTTAGCTGTAGCATCCCCTCCAACATGGTTAATCATGTAGGTAGCCAGAAGCCTTTGCCAGCTCCAAATGCCAAGCAGTCAGTGGTGCAGCAGATGCTAAGGGAAGCCTGTGCACCATGCCCCCATGCCCTCAGTGCTGGTGATAGGAAGTCTTTTATTCCCATTTCACAAGACTCTTCCACTGTTGTCCTAGATCAGGAAGCCATTCCTCCCAGTGATGGGGAAGACAAGGAAGGGTGTCAGTGGGCCCAAGTGGTTCTGAGGCTACACAGCTGCAGCCCTGGCAAAACCTTGCCAGAGTCAGAAAAGCTCCCATCTGAGAGAAAAAAACTGAAGGTGGAGGAACTGAGTAGTAAAAAGAATTGGGTGTTCTTGGAATCGGGAGGGGAGGGGAGTAAAGTGCTAGATTGCTCCTCCCCTGGTATCTCCTCAGAATCTAGGACAGATAAAGCTCAGCAGGGAGCAAGTGGCTTAGACACCGGACCAAGTGAACGCATTAAGAGTATTGAAGGTGTCTCAGAGAGAAAGGACAGCAGTGAGGGTGGTGGTGCAGGAGAAGCCATGCCGTCTGTCTCAGATGCAGAGAGTGTGTCATTGGCATCATTTTCTGCTATTCTGGGGCTTGGTTTGACAAACAGAAAATACTCCAAACATTCTTATTTTTGTGACTCTGCAGCTGTAGGAACCAGGAGGGGCCCTGAGCCCCCAGATGGAAGTCACTTTCCTTCTTCGATTACAGCTGCAAGTACAACTTCTGGGCTGACCATTCCTCAGAAAGACAATGCATTTTCTCCAAAATATATCCTTCAGTTACCTCAAGAAGAGACTCGAACAGAATTATCCGTTGCTATGGGCAAGAAGCAGGAAACTATGTCCCTCAGAGGAAGCAAAAAGGCAAATGAGGTTGAATCTCTGGCTGGGCCTTCCTCTCTCCCCCAGGCAGAGTGTCCAGCAGGTGCGCTGGGGTTGCCCCTTAATAGAGTAACACCCACTATGGCTTCGGCATCTCACTTGTCTCCTAGACCGGTGCACTCCATCAACATCCTCACTGAGCTAGCCAGTGGCAGTGAGAGTCCCAGGCACGTGCAACCAGGAGGTGTGGGAGCAGAGCTTGGAGACACAGCAGTTGGTAAGGCACAGGCATCTGAGGAGACACCAGGCAGAGCCACGTGCTGCACCAAACAGGTGGCTGAGAAGAAGGTTTCTTTTACCTCCGTGTACACAAGCAGCTTTCTCATAGCAACTGACATTAAAAGTGAGGGTCAGCTCCTCCGCCACCTCCATTCAGGGAGTACCACGTTACTGGTGACATCCACATCTGGAAAAAGAGAGTCTTCTTGGGGTACTTCTGAACAGCTGCTTCAGGACTGGGAGTTGTGTGAGACTTCCTCACATGGCCAGGAGCATACTCCGCAAGGCTTGGAGAACTCTCCCAGGTCGCTGGAGAATACCAGCATATGCCACTCATTTGAAAGCTTTTACTGCCATGCTCTTCCTACTCAGCACCAAGACTCCCTTGTCTGGCCCCAAATCAGCCCAACTTCACACTCAGGGTACCCTCGGAGCTCAGGGGCCAGGGGCTCCTTCCCCTCCCTAAGCGCTGAGCCGCGACTTACATGGTGTTGCCTCAGCCGGAGCCTCCCTCTGCCAGCAGAACAGAAAGAGAAGGCTCACTCAGTATATTCTTCCTTGCACATCTGTGACAATAACTCTGGTGAAGAAGGTGCAAGATCCAGGAGGGACTTCTCTTTTCTTGATGTGAAAAACATGACCCAGGCAGTCACCTATGGATTGACGAGTGGAAGCCTGAAAACACTGGTATCTTCACTGTCATGGGGGCAACAGAAACAAAAGGTAACTATCTGGCCATTGCCCCAGTCATAGAATATCAAAGCCTGAAGGGACCTTAGAGGACATCTAGTCCAACCCTCTTATCTTATAAATAGGAAAACTAGGCCTCAGATCGGGGAAGTGACTTGTTCAGAGGCAAAAAGTATGTTGTTGGTGGAGCAGAGATGAGAAACCCAGGTCTCCAGATGCCTAGCTGTTTAATTAAATTCAGGAAACATTTATGAAGGGCCCACCTTGCACAGAGGTCCCCCCAGAAACTCTTCTCCAGTGCCTCTAAGACCTGGAGGTAACCTTGGGTTCTTGAAGGCCATGCCAGCTAAGTGGAAGTTCTGGAAGACCTTGCCAAGCTTGTTAGCTATCTGTGTGTCTGTCTTCTAAAGACAGACCTGGCTGGTGACAAAGTATGAATTTTTTCGGTCACAGTAATTCTTCACAAGAAGAATTTGGTCACAAAGCAGTTCTTAGTTGTGGAGAAGTTGCAATCTGCATAAAGGGGAGAAAAGGGAAGGGAGGGAACAAGCATTTATTAAGCACATGACATATGCCAAGTACTGTGCACTTTCCAAATAAGTCGTTGGATCTTCACAACAGCCCTGCCAGGGAGGTGCCATTACTATTCCCCTCCATTTTACAGTTGAGGAAACTGAGGCAGACAGAGGCTATGGTTTGCCCAGAGTCACACAGCCAGTCAGTGTCCAAGGCTGTGATTTAGCCCAGTCCTTTATCATACCCGGCCCTGTGCTGTACCCACTGTGCCACCTGGCTGTCTAGTACCCACATCAGTGAAATGCTGGGTCTACTGAATAACTGACATATATATGGTGTTCTCTGTTGGTTGCTGGGTAGAAGAAGAAGACAACCCTTTCCCCTTACGTGCATTCCTTGCCCTTAAGGAGCAAATTGTTTAAAAAGGAGAGGCATAAGGACATAGATAAGCACGTGCTTAGGAGGAATTTATAGGATTTTAGGGATAGATCTGAAAAGGACCTTCTGAGCCATCTAAAACCCTCATTTTACAGATGAGGAAACTGAGGCACAGTCAGCTTGCCCAGGATCACACAGAACTAGAAGAACTACGATTCAAACCCAGATCCTTGGACTCCAAATTCAATGCCCTTTCCACCAAATCATGCTGTCCTTAAAATCACATCACCTCTCAGACCAAGGGCATACTTAGGCACGATTTTTTATATTTACAAATTAGAGTCAGGAATAGTAAAGAGGTCCTTGGTAGCTCAAAGATCATGTCTGTAAGGGTCATATTTCCATTTTGGGAGGGTGTGGCAGAATGGAGAGAAGAGACACAGAATGCTCATGTTCTTTCTTGGTGTTCCAAGCCAGTTTATGTTCTCAGTTAACATCATAGAAGGGCTTTTTGACATGGGCACTAGACCTTGTATAGAGGATCTCTACAAGCCAGCTTTTTTTTTTTTACCCAGGCCTCTGACTCCAGGTTTAGCACAGTTTCTTATAGCTGACATCATGTGGCTTGGGAAAGGTTAAGCTAGGTCTAGGACAGGGGTAGGGAACCTGTGGCCTCAAGGCCACATGTGGCCTTCTTGGTCCTTGGGTGAGGCCTTTTGACTGAATTCAAGTTTTACAAAACAAATCTTTTTATTAAAGGGATTTGTTCTGTGAAGGTTGGACCGAGAGGACCACATGTGGCCTCAAGAGTACAGGTTCCCCACCTATGGTCTAGGATATGAGAGTCCAGAATTCCCCCACTACTACAAACATAACTTTTCCCTTACTCTTGCATTTTGACTAGGTAGTCAGTGAAGGGCTGGTGAGAGAGAGAGACAGAGAGAGACAGAGAATCAGAGAGAGAGGAATAGGTTGCCAAAAGTTAGAGGAAAGGCCTGGCCTAGTTTCATTATGTCTCTGGTTCTAGGCCACTGGTATTAAACTGAAAAAGAAACAGATCCCTGATGGCTGCATATTGCCTTAGAAAACCACAAAGTAACATCATCTAGATTGTATTACATTATATATATATATATATATATATATATATACATATATATATATGTATATTAGTCTGGTTCAGGTTTTACTCAGAATTTTATAGCCTGTGGAGAGTTTGACACTTCTGGTCCACAGGAATTCTATACCAACTAGAGTCATAGTTGCCCATGGAATTCAGGCTACTTTTTGTGTGGGTGTGTGCCTTAATTTATCTAGTTGTAAAATGAGTTTGAGCCCATTTATCAACAGAAGGGAAAAGACATGGGCTGTGGAGAGCACTTGGCTTAAGCTTCTGATTAAGCTTTTATCACTTGGCTCAGGAGTTCTCCAAGGCTTTGAGCCCTGTGATGACCATACAACTGGTATTTTCAGCTGTCCCGGGCAATAGGTGCAGGGAGAGTGTCTGGTGAAAAGGTTTCAGAGCCAGAGAAGAAGAGAGGAGTGCCCTGTAGGAGGGGGAAGGCGCCTACAAATCCTCCTGGTGTGAGCAACAAGCAGAAGAGAAAGATCAACCCCAAAAGGTAAGAAATATGGTTTCAAGTCCTTCCTAATCATCTCCTGTGTCCACATTTCCAGAAAACAAACTGCAGCTTTGAAGAGCCCTAGAGCTCTTAAGATACCCACAACTAGCAACAGCTGTAATTTTAAAAAATTATTTGCACTGCAAAGAAAGAAGTTATTCCTTAAGAGAGCCTTGTGTTTTCATACTAAATCAAGACTTCAAAAATCTGCCTCCAAAGCTGGCTTCCCTTTCCTCTGTAATGGGACCCTAGGCCTAGATTTTTTTTTCACCTAGTATGGATGTGCCTAACTCAGCTAATTGTCAACAGATTGTAATTGAATTGAGAGTGTGTGCCATTCCATTTAAGTTTAGAAGAAACCATCCTTGGTTTAATACTACTCATGTCACATTCCTGCTGAAAAGTCATTCATAGCTCTCGATTGCCTATAGGATAAAGTCCAGGCACCTTAACCTAGCATTCAAAGTCTTCTACAGTCTGACTCCAACATGCCTTTTGGGTGCTGTCTTCCACTGTTTCCTTACACCACTCTACTCTAGTCAATATAATCTGCTTGCCTTCCTTGTCAGAACAGCTTCTGGTTATTTTTTCTCATCTATCCTTTCCCCTTTGTCCTCTTTAAAGTTTCTACCTATTCTTCAAATAGCTCAAATCCCATCTTTTCCATGAAATGTTCTCTAATCAGCCCAGCCTTCTTCATTGTATTTGCTACGTTTTGGTTTTATGGATGTTTTGGGCCTCATATTTTTCCCCTAAATAATTTTGGATTTCTGAAAATCAGAGATCTTGCTTTATTCAGTTCAACAAATATCTATTAACCACCGACAGTGTGGAATACAATGAACTAGGGTTAGATTTGACTGTTTAGAGAAGATACAGTCCCTGCTCAGAACAGAGTCTAAATAGTGGATGTGAAGCATACACAAAGAGCCACTGTACAAAATAATACAGGCTAAGTTTGTTAGATTGGTGCAAGCAAAATTCAAAGTTCTAAGTGAAGTCAGAAGTGAAAAGCTCATTACTGGAAAAGGGGGGAGCAGTCAGGGAAGGCTTGATAGAGGAGAGAGTGCTTGAATTAAACTCTAAAGACCAGGTAAAAATTCAACAGAGGGTCAGGGCTGAGCATTCCAGGTACAGCAAAAAATATGAGTAAATAATGGGCCATGGTCATACTTAAATCTCTTTGAATGCTATAGTGCCTAGCATAAGCATGTGCTGACAAATGTTTAACAATCAACTTTCTGAAAATTCAGGAAACACTTTTAAGTTTAATCTAAATTATGAACATTTTTTTCCTATCACTTTCATAAGTCTTGGCAATCAACAGAACAAAACAATAAATCAAACCCTGGTTTGTAGCTTGTCGTATCTGGCATGTAAATGCTCACACCAAAAGTTTAACAGTAGGCTCTCCTGAGGCCAGTAGGAGCTGGCTCCAGCGCATCCCTGGCTTTGCATATAGTAAGTAGATGCTGATATATATTGAATGGATGGTTATCAAAGGAAAATTAAGAGAACTTTCTTTTTTAATCAGCCAACAACTTAAGTACTTACTATTGCCAGGCACTGTGCCAAATGGTAGAGAAGCAAAAACAGTTCAGAGTGTAACAGGAGCTTACATTCTAATGGGGTGAGATAACATATAAATAAATAGGTATTCATTAGATTCATACAGAGTAGAAGAAAGGAAACCTTAGAGGGGACTTTTATAGGGTATGGAGTCTTGAGTCTGAGTTTCAACTTTTATTAAATTATATACTTTATAGGGATAGGGATAAGGGACTGGACCTGGGATTTCAAAAATATAGGGAACTCCCTGATAAAGAAATTTCCTCTGCCAATTAAATTGTCATTCAGTCTGCAATTTAAAGTCTTAGTTTCCTAGAATAGTGAGGGATTAATTAAATTACTTGTGTCACATAGCTATTATATGATAGTGGTGGGCTTTGAATGGTGGTCTTCTTGGATTTGAGGCCAGCTGTCTAGCTATCAAGCCGTGCTGCCTATAAATTGTACTTCACAATGTTTTATTCGATTTTGATATATTTTATTTTCCCCACTAGTCACTTCCTAACAAACACTTCCCCCATAATTTTCCATTAAAAAACAAAACAAAACAGGTAAGCAAAACTACCATTTGAATGATAGTACAAGTTGCTTTCATCTTTACAGTATGCTGTATGTTTATACAACAGATCTGTACCTTGATTTTAATAAATTGAACCAAACATTGTCCATTTTATTTGAGTTCTTTTGCTTTTTAGTGTTTTCTTCATTTACATTGCTGTATTGTGTATATTATACTTTGAGTTCTGCCTTCTTCACTCTGTTCATAGAGGTCTTCCCATGTTTCTCCAAAGAATTCATATTCTTTTCTCATGGCACATTAATTCTGTTGCATTTGTAAACCACAATTTGTTCAGGCGTTCACTAATTGGTGGGCACATAGCTTGTTTCTACCTTTTTTCTATTCAAAATAATGCTGCTATGAATATTTTGGTATATACAGATCCTTTCTTATCTGTCATGGATTTCCTTGGGGGTATAAACCCTGCTGTTAGGATTACTAGATAAAGGCTAGTAATATTTCTTGCATAATTGCAAATGGGTTTCCAGAATGATGGGTTTCGATCACAGCACTTCCTTCAGTGAATTCCTATGCCTGACATGCTGTCCCTTTTCACTGCTGCCTCTTGGAAACTTTAGCTCCCTTTATGACTCAGCTGAAGTGACACCTCTTACAGGAAGCCTTTCCTGATTCCCTAATTGCTAGTTTACTCCCCTCTGAAATTATTTTATATATTATCTTGTATTTTCTTAGCTGTTTGCCTCATATTTCTCTCCAGTAGAATATAAGCTTCTTGAGTTCAAGAACTATTTTGTTTTTCTCTTTCGTCTCCCAGCACTTAGCCCTCTATTTTGCTAGTAGCAGGTGCTTAACAAATGCTGATTGAATTTCAATGCCTGTCTTCCCACAGCCCCACCAGCACTGGCAATTTCCTTTTTGTCCCATCTTTGCCAATTTGATGAGTGTGGGGTAATGCCTTAAAGTTGCCTTAGTTTAAAAATTGCTAACTATTAACAATTTTGATTGATTTTCCTGATGCTGTTGATAGTTTGTATTTCTTCATTTGAAAGTTGTTCGCATACTTTTAGCATTCATCTATTGGGAAATGTGAGCCCGAACTTTTAAGGCACAAATCAAGGTAGGGTATATGGAAAGTGAGAATCCTAGGCTGTTCTTGTTAATCTTAGGCAGTCTCTGTGAGACCATGAGTACTGAGGCAATAAAGTGGATTTATCATTTGTTAAGTGGTAAAACTATTTAGAGAAGTTTGATTTTAACCCTAGTTCTTTAAGCCATTGTAAAAGCTACAAAAATAGAAAAAGGAACTGTGAGTCCTAGAGTTGGCTATAAAGAACTTCACAGTACCCAATATGACATGGGCCTATTTTAATCCCTTTCTTTCCAAAAGTTTTCAGTGACAGTTATTAAAGTCTGGAATATAAATTCATTTTCATCATAGTAGCCAATACGAAAATCAGATACACTTTACAGAAACTTATTTTGCAAGCTACATTGGATATAGCTACATACACATGTATACACTCATATATACATGTATATTAAGGCAAGGGGTACTGAAACATTTTTGTTAGCATATTTTCTGACTCATGTACCCTTTTTTAAAATTCTGGCTTATTAGGTACTTTAGTATTTTACAGGAAGTGTAATCTCAATTCAGGATTTCCTTGCACTGGCTCAAGCCCACATGGTCTGGTAAACTCATATATGAACAAAATTAAGATTTTTTTGGGCTTGTTTCTTAGAACTCTTTGGGAGGAAATACATAATAATGAAAGTTAAAAACACAAACCTTAACCAAAGTCCTCTAGGGTGCCATCTTGGTATAGAGCTGCTACTGGGTTCTTGAAGGCTATGCCAGCAGAGCTTTTCAATGGCTTGTGAAACTGGGAAGGCTTTTACGTAGGGTCCCAGGGATGAGCCATATGTCTGTGGCTAAATTTGGCAAGGCTCATCCTCAGATTAATTTCCTGTTGCCATGAAGATGGGGACCTTCCTCTAATATATGTATCTACTTGAACAGAATCATCGGATCTTTTAAAGTACCAAAGCCAGTAAATATAGTAATGCATATATCTCTTTCCAGCAACCTGGTGGAGTGGAAAGAGCATCAGACCTATTCAGGAGACCTGGGTTCAAATCCTCACTCTAATATTGACTAGCTTTAATGTCATTGGCAAATTGATTTTATTTCTCTGATGTATTTTCTTCAACTGAAAAATGGAAATAATACCACTTGTACAGTACTGTTGTGAGGAAAGGGCTTCATAAACCTCAAAGCACTATAAGAATGTGATTTAGTATTAAAGCACATGTATTTTGAATAATTACAAAACAAATCTTTCACCGCAAAGGAAATACTGGAGCATGTAAATGACAAATTTTTAAGTGTGCACATACTGAAAGAAAGGAACACAAGACTTGTTCTGAGGTTCTTTTGACAATTAGAATAATGACTTTTGAATTCCCAAGTTCAGTTGAAATTAGAAACGCATTTTGTAAATAAATAAAACCTTCATTATTCATTGAGGGAGAAGATGAAAGAAGAAACTTTTGGCAGCTAGGTTATATGATGCATAGAATGCTCGACTTGGAGTCAGACCTGAGTTCAAATTCTACCTCCCATACTTGCTAGCCAAGTGACCCTGTTTAAGTCACTAAACCTCCCAGCCACAGTTTCCTTACCTGTAAAATGGGGATAATAATGGCTCCTACCTCACAGGATTGTTTTGAGGGTCAAGTAAAATGATGTATTTAAAGTAATTTGCAAATTTTAAGTGCTGTGTGAATATTAGCTCTTCGTTATTATGGTCCTGTGCAAAATAGATGTGATTTTATTAATAGTGAGATTTGTTTAAAACTCAGTTATGTGTTGGAAGTATGTGACTGTTCACTCCAATTGTTCATGTCCTTTATTCCTGCAGTGGAAATGCCTTCAGGGATAACAGCACAACCTTGGGGATGAGTACCAGCATTCAGGTACAAACCCACAAAAGGGGCACAGTCAATATCGTTCCAGTAGTCATCACCATCATACCATGATGCTTGGGTGGGACCATTTTGATGATTCTACAGCCCTACGTTGTAGTAGACAAGAGCACTAAAGGAAGTCCTAAATATTGTCATGCCGCATCACTGTGCCTTAGTCTCCTCTTCTTTAAGATGAGGAGGTTGGTCTGGGTGCTCTCTATGATCCCTGGCCAGCCAAAAGAGTCTAGGATTTCGGACACTTAAAGTTCTGGGGGTCTCCACTCTCTATCCTTTTTCTTCTCCTTGCTTTATGGTTCACGATGGGAAGAAGAAAAGTAGGAAGGACCACTTAAGTGAGCCCATTTAAATACGGTGCAGAATTTCCCTCTGCTATCTGAAGTTAATAATACATAAAGATCAGATTTTACGATCCTGTCCATAGATATGAATACTTACAAATACCTCTTGCATTATAGTGGAGAAAGATTTAATAAGGTGATCTCACTCTACTCTACTGGCTATTTTATTAGTAACAAAGGCGAAGGGGAGAATTTTGGAACTTACTTTTTCTTTTGCAGTCCCCAAATTTAACAAAGGATTGATTTCCATCTTAATTTCACATGATCAATTAATCAGTAAATATCTATTAAACACATTATGTCGTACTGCTAGGTGCTGTGGTGGGGGATAGAGAGTGTGGCATGGTGGGAAAGAGTGCAGGATTTGGAGTCAGGAAGATATGGTTTGAATCCAGGCTCTCATACTTAATAGCTGTGTGACTGTGGGCATATCTCTTCACTTCTCTGGGCCTCAGTTTCCTCATCTGCAAAACAGAGATAATGATGTCTGCTGTATCCACCTTGCAGAGTTGATGTAAAGTGCTATAAAAATGTGAATTTTTATTGAGGCGTTTAGAATCAACTTGCCTAGTAGAGGCCCTTTGAAGAATCTACCTTAATGAACAAATAATATTTATTTATAATTAGCACATTCTTTACTTGTGATCTCAGCGCTTACAAACAACTCATTTCTTAAGTAATGGACATGTTTTCCTTGCCATCTTATTTACATTGTTACTGTTAATGACGAAACCTTTCCTTTGTAGATAAATTGAAGGCAAACTGTAGCCCAGCCCTAGGATGAATGATCACAGATTCCAAATCATTGGGGTTAGAATCAATATAGATTTAATCATTGCAGGGTGTTTTTTTTGGTCTTATATCTTTATTTAATTGAGGGGTAGTTGCTAAAGGACACTTTTTTAAAATCAAGTAAAACAATACCACAGCTTCCAGCTGTGTGGGTCTTAGCCCCTGCAAGGTCCTTGTACCTTCTTCTTGGAACGGGAGCAAAGGTGACCCAAAGCACACATAAAGAGAATTCTTTCCTTGTAGACACACCTTCCTGATTAGGCCACTCTCTGTACTTTGAAATTGCTTTGCTGTCTGGGTCCCAGCAGGAGCCTGGACTTCCTCAGTGGTTTATGATTAGTGAGCCAGCAGGCACACATGAAGTGGCCTTGCTTCTCCACACCCAGATCTTAGCAGGCTCTCTCAGAAACCTGTGGACCTAGGGAGCAGGGGCCACTACTTCAAAGGGCTGCCCAGGCCCCACCGCAGAGAATCACAGTTCTCAAGCAGCCTGATTGCATCAATGACTGCAGTGTAATGGGAGCCACTGGCAAATCTCCATGCTGCAAGGAGTAACCAAAAGTTACAGAGCTTAGGTTTGGAAGGTACTTAGAGATCACTGAGTCCACTTAGCATCCCTCACTTCCTTTGTTTTCAGGCTTATAAAATTTGAACTGGAGCAAACCATGAACTATTAGGATTATATTAAAAGTACTACAGACACACTGAGTGATTAAGGGTACATGACTTGATTTTAACTTAATAGCTCAACTCGCCAACAGGAAGACCTCACTACTAGACCGCTACTATGTTCCTGAAAGGTTACAAGAGATTTTTTTTAATAAACTAAATTCTCTTTTCCCATTGACTTGTGTTATAATTTCAGAGATGCTTCATCATCTTAGCGGATTGATTTTCTTTTGGTAGCGGCCCTAATATAGTCTGGCAAAGTACAAAAGCCTTGACCTGGAGAGCAAGAGACCTGGTTTCTAGTCTGGGATCTACCTCTAACTTGATGTGTGATCTTGGACAAATCTTTTTTCTCTGGACCTTGGTTTCCTCATTTGCAAAATAAGCAATTAGATTTGATGGTCTCTGAGGGTCCCTTCAATCTCTGACATTCCATGATTCTAGTTTCTCTAAGTACCTGTTGGTTACACTATGTCAAAGTAGTTACCAAACCAAAGAATTAAATGTACCAGAGTGACTTGCTCTTTAAAGGGACATTAGAGTAATGTAATGTAATCCTCACCCCTTAGTTTTTTGAGTTTTGTAAACTCACATTTGTGTATTTTATTTGATTAAAGCAGGGCATGGATACCCATTCCCAAAGCTGATAAATTACATGGATTCTAAATGAGAATGCCTTCTCTTTCCTACAGGTATAAACGAGGTCATCTACAGGGATGTGTTCATCTGAAAGCAAGCCGCCTTCGGAAGCAACGCTGGGCTATGAGAAAGCAGCAGTTTCCACCTACACCAGATGGCCGTGAAGAGGGCAAGACTTGTCGGCCTCCTTCACCAGACCAAGCAGGTAACAGGCTTCTTGAGTGAATACAACCCAGTTGCAAGAATATTGGGATGAGAGTCAAGAGACCTGAGTCTTTATCTTTGATCCACCAGTGGTAATAGGAATGTGGATTAAGCTCTGTGGTCTTCAGTTTTCCAATATGTGAAATCAGATTAATAGTGCTTTATATGTGTTTTGGGAAGCTGAAATCAGATAGTGCATCTTATTTCGTCTTGGTATTCCAAGCACTAGCACAGGGCCTTCCATATGGTATCTGCTAAATAAATATTTGTTGGATTGAGTTGATTTGTTAGCAGATGCTCAAACATTTTGTAAGTCAAGGACCAAAGAAATCCCAGTGATAATAATATATGCTTTGAACACAGTAGCCACTTGATAGATTTTTTTTTTTTTCTGAATTGAACTGGATTGAATTACACTTGAGAGATATAGAAATTCTGTTCAGTTTTAGCGATTTACTTTGTGAATAAACAGGTCTTCAGTTTTCCCTTTTTTTCTCCTTTTCTCCCTCCCCACTCCTTTTGGGTACTTAGTAACCTCTGTACTCTCTACTCGTCTCCCACTAACAGTACTTGCTTTTAGGGAAGTCTCTGATAGCTAACATATTAGTCACATCTGAATGTGATGACAGTCCCAGGAGAATTCGCATAGGAAGCCTTGTCTGTCCCTAATGTGGAGTAAAGGACTTTGTCCCTGTGAGAGAATTTTCATATATCAGCCATCAGAGAGGCGCGCGTGTGTGTGTGTGTGTGTCTGTCTATCTATCTGTCTGTCTGTGTGTCTGTGTCTCTTCTTATGACTATTGACATCCTACTTCATGGGTCATATACATATTTTGCCTCTCATGTCTGACTATGTCTTTCATTAGTAAATATAGTTATCTCCTTCTTCTTTGAATAGTTGAATTTTAGAGTTGGAAAGACTTCAAACATCCTCATGTAAACAGTCCATACATGAACAGGAATTCCCTCTTCAACATCCCCAAGAAGTAGTCCTCCAACATCTCATCAAAATGATACAGAACTTAGGACCTCCACTTCTGGACCACTCTGACCACCAGGCTTTCCCCTTAATCTGTATCCTCATTAAACCCTACTGGTTGAGCTGACCATGTGTATGTGTCTGATTGATACCCCATACAGAGTTCATCTTTTGACCAAAGATGTAGTCTGAGACTCAGGCATGACAAAAGACATGTCCCCGCTCTTGCTGACAGGCAGAGGGCAGCACGATGTTCCCTTTTTTGAGAACCGGCTTTCCCTCAGCTTCTGGGGGAGAGCTTTGATGTTCTCCCAGACAGCTGTGTTCTCCCAGATGCTTTCTCCTCCCTGTAGACAGAAAGTGCCAAGGAATACAGAATCCTGTCATGTGCACATCCCAAATAGGAAGAATGAGCACTGGATTCCAAACAAAAAATCCCAGATTCAAATCTAGCCCTGCTACTTACTACCTGCATGACCTTGGGCAGTCCTCTACATCTCTGTTTCTTTATCTCTCAAAATAGAGGATTGGGCTAGAATGTTAGATGGTTTCTGTGGCCCTCTCCAGCTCTAAAACACGTGATCTTAAAGAAAACTTTCTCCCCTGCCCCAACTTGAGACCAAATCAAGGCCCAGTGCTTCCCTCCTGGCCTCTTCTAAACTACTGTGGGATGGAGTGGAGCCTGAGGATTTAATAGCCACAGGCTGATGGAGCTTTCCTACCCTCAGCAAATAGGACCTTGTGGGCTTTTGTGCCTCTCCCTTCTTAGGAAATGCCCAATTCTGTGGGATCAGGGGTCCCAGGATTTAGAGGAGTCCACACCCCTCCTTTACGGATGAGGAGATTGAAGCCTAAAGGAGGGGAGTGACTTGCCCAAGGTCACACAGATAGATAGCAGCAGAATGAGAATTTTTTAGTTAGGTTCTTGGACTCCAATTCTAATGCTTCTCCCACTATACTTCCTCCTCCCATATAAAAGCCCATTTTGTACTGGGAACACAGGAGATACATATTCCAGTTTAAGCTCTAACATTAATTTGTTCTGTGATGTTAAGCAAGTAATTTTTTGGGCGGGGGTAGAGGTACAGGAGGAGCTCAGTTTCTCTGTAAATTGGAGAAGTTTGGTTAGATGACCTTTACAGGTAACTTTTAGTTCCAACATTCTAGAATTTTATATCAGTAAAGGAGTCCAGTGTTTTTGTGGCTGTTGGGAATGACTAATAAAGGAAGGAATGGCCAAACTGTCAGTAGATATTACTGAACACCTATCCACTCTATGCAAATGATTGTGTGAAATAAGAGATAATGCTAGTAAAATGAAAGCTAATCAAGGGCAGGGACTATTTTCATCTTCCTTACCTCAGAATCTATCACGATGCCTTCAGTTAGTGGGCATTTAATGTTTGTTGAATTGAATGTTTTTTAATATCTTGTTGAAGAAGTAAGGCACAGACCTGAAAAGATAAAAAGGAGTCAATATATGCTAAAATGCCATTTGAGGAGCAGAAACTATAGGCAGTTAGAGGGAGAACAAAGATAGTCGTAGACTGAAATGAAGGCTTCTCAGAAGAGATGAAACCTGAGCTAGACCTCAAAGGATGGGCAGAATTTGGATGGAAAAAGAAGAGGAAAGAAAGAGAGGATGTTCCAGATAGGGAACAGTTAATGTGAATAAAAGTAAGAAGGTGGAAATGCTAAATATTTGTGTAGGAGAAACTATGTTGTCTGATCGGTTTCTGTAGAGAGCAGGGGGAGATAAGACTGAAAAGAATACCTGACCCTAGGTTTTGGAGAGTCTCATATCACAGGTTAAGGGATTTGGAACGCTTCATAAAGGCAACAGGGAAGCACTGAATGTTTCGTAATACAGGAATCATGTTATAAGGAGTATTTTAGGAATATTGATCTGATAGCATTTTACAGGATGGGAGAGGATGGATTTGGGGTGACCCATTTGGAATTCCCCAAACCTGCTACTGGTTAGTCCTTCCAGTCCTTTTTTCAAAATATTACTTGTTTTTTTTCATTCCAAGAAATTGCCCACCCACCTGTGAGCTAGTAAGAGATACCTTATGCCCTGTTCGGAGGAGAAGGAGAAATACTGGATTCCATCCCCTCTTATTTTCAACCTTATCATTCTGTTGCTTTATTGTGGGCAAACTGATGTGTAAGTGAAAGTCAAAAGGAAAAGTAAGACTTCCATTGAATGTTATCCTATCACGTAAAAGAATAGGGTATAACTAGAATCATTCACATTGAATATAGAAAGAGTTAGACCGTGTTCACTTACAAGTTTGGGATGTAAGTCTCAGCATCTCTGCTGCCCAGGAATGTAGCAACTGAACAATCAACAGACATTAATGTATCAGGCCCTGTGCTAAGTGCTAGAAACTAGTTCCCCCACCCAGGTAGTCCTCGGGCTTTCATGTTTGTTATTCCAGTGATTCTTCAAAGTTAACTCAGAGGTATGGCTCCCTGGTCTCTACCCCTCCTATCCCTCCTTAGCAATAAGGAAGAGCCTGCAGAGTTTCCACTGAAGGGCAGGTGCAGAACTGCTTGATCTGCTTTAAGCATTGGCCCAGTAAGTATTAATCATAGGTTATTTCATCCTGATGTGTCAGGGCAGGGGCAGGGAAAATTGCTGGGGGTAGAGGACTCCGTTGTGGGATGGGGGTAGGCATGGCGGTGCTGAGAGACACACTAGAGAGTCAGCAGGTCAGAAGTTACAGGCCATAATGGAAACAGCCCAGGCGGAAGGTGAAAGATTACATTAAGATAAATACAGAAGGAAAATCAAAGGGGAGAGAGGACTTTATTTCTCTTACATAGTAGTAGCCAACATCAATATTTCACAGCTGTGTGACAGGCACTGGGAGAGCGTTGTGTTTTTGAAGACAAAGTACTATAACTTCAAAGTAACTTTAAAGATGAGCTTTGGTCCCCCCAACATTTACAAACAACTTTCTTTAGAAGCCTTTGACCCAGTAGTTCTGAATGGACGAGAACAGTCATTGACTGGGCCATTGAGCTTCCCTAAACAGTGACTGACAGAGGACATGATAACTATGACAGAAGGCTGATGGTGGGGGAAGGGTCTGTGTTTTGGGTGGTCTGAGGGGCCATAAATAGAAGGAACAAGATGATATTTAGCCAAGGAAAATTTAGGCTGGACATCGGGAAAGGTTTTCTCTCATGATGTTAGCCTTAAAAACAGCAACATGGCCCCTCACCCTCTTGTTGCCTTCCCCCCCAACCCAGCAAATCTGGAAAGTCTCCTGTCCAAATCCATGTAATAAACTTAAACACAGAAAATCTTCTGCAAATACACATCCAGGAACTACCCTGAACAGTGCGCAACATGGCCCCATCACTACCTTTGAAGCATCTTCTTATTTATTTATCAGGAAAAAGAGAGATTTGTGGGAAAATATCCTTCTCTTTCCTCCAAACTACTCAGATGGTTGGTAATAACAATTTGAATTAACAGATGGTTTGACAGTGAAGTCATCTGCAGGCCTTAGGACAGAAGAGTTATGGAGGATAAAGACCATATTTACTCAGACTTTGGGTTGACAGAAGACTTTGAGGCTGTTCTGAGAAAGAAGAGTCTTTATCCTGAAATCTAAATCCTATCATCAAATCAGGCCAAGAGACAAGCTGGAGAAAGTGGGAAGCTAGAAGTTTTCTTTGGACACGTTTGGAATAGGATTTCAATCAGGCGAGACTCAAAGGGTCTCAGAAGAGGACAGAAGGTACATACATGCCAGGGACATGGGCTTAGCATTTGGGCCACTTAAGTAATTTCCTCTGGGTTCACACTTTCCCTCCTTATTGGAGCAGCAGGAAAACTCTTGTCTATAATTAGTTTCCCTTGGATATTCAGTAGGCAATCCAGTTCAATCCAACAAACATTTATTAAGCACCTACTGTGTGTAGGGTACTGTTCTGGAGCTGTGGGATATGGACCAAGAATAGGAGAATCAGCTATTTCATTAAGGGTGATTATTTACCTATACTAAATATATTGTAATTTGCCCTCAAATCTCTGTCAATGAGGCCCAAGATGACAAACAGCCTCTCTGATATAGCGATTGAAGACTAGCTGGATAAATGGAGTAGAGTTTCCATACTGCTGGGGTTCAATTTCTGGGTGGTATCTTTAGTATCAACCAGCAATAAAGACCATAAATATGTGCTTAGTTTGGACTTCTAATGTGCCAAACAACATAGTTAGATTCACAGATTATTATAGTTAAGGGAACCTTAGGATCTACAACAACTTTCTCATTTTATAGATGAAGTAGTTGAAACTTAGGGAAAGTCACTTGTCTAAAATCACACACATGGCATGTTAATGGAAATGAACTAGAATTCAAGTTTTCCTTCTAGTGCTCTTTAAATAACATAAACCACACTGACTCAATTGATTCCTACTCTTGCCCCCTGTGTCCTATTCCTTTCTCTGAGGTGGTGGTAGGTGACTTCACTCTCACCCTTTATTCACAGTATTGACTTTTGGAGAGAAAGTGCCACCAAAGCTTAGTGATTTGGCAGACAATAGGAAATGTAAAAAAATTGTCATGTAACACAGCTGCTGGGTCACAACAACACTTTCCCTTTTGTTCAGAGAGCTCAGAAGCTTTTTTGGAAATATATCCTGCAAGTTTATTTATTGTGTACCTACAGTATTCTCCTCTCTTACCGTATGCAAGTGCAGAAAGCATATGCCCAGGCTAGGAAAGGTTACCAGGGGTGGGAAAGCTGCGGCCTCCA
Source organism: Trichosurus vulpecula (assembly GCF_011100635.1). Lineage (NCBI taxonomy): Eukaryota > Metazoa > Chordata > Mammalia > Diprotodontia > Phalangeridae > Trichosurus > Trichosurus vulpecula. Next base: position 188,023,626 of record NC_050575.1, on the reverse strand, counting down.
GGCCTCATGTGGCCTTCTAGGTCCTTGGGTGTGGTCTTTTGATCCAAGTTTTGGTCCAAGTTTTACAGAACAAATTCTTTTATCAAGGGGATTAGTTTGACTGAATAGTCAAAGGGCTGCACTTGAAGACTTAGAGGGCCTCCTGTGGCTTTGAGGCACTGAAAGTTTTATGTAAGGCTTTGTCTACAAGTAGTATGTTGGAAAGAACTAGGAATTAGAAGACATAGCTTCTATGTTCTGGCTAGACCACTATCTAAAACCGAGAGGTGTGTTTGCTATTCACTCTAGTTATTAGTAGATTTGTATCTTATTTGTGTTAGAATTTTAGAAGGCTTTGCAAAATATTAGTTATCGTAAAGGATGTAGTGGATTTTTTTCTCCTGCTAACCAGTTCATCAGATTTAATTAACAATTTGCACAAGAGGCTTCTCAGTTCGCTTATCGCGTATGCCAGACCTGTAGTGTGACACTGGTACTCCTCCAGGTTAGACAAATTGCTTTTGCCTGGAGCTTAGGGAGGCTCTAAGCAGAGGTCTTGTTTATCTTTCATCCCTTGGTGTAAGCAGAGACCCAAGTGATGGATTTATCCCTCATTATAAGCAATGACCAGGGAAGTGAATTTCTCATTCCTACCCAATTTCATGTGACTGCTAGTGCCAATATCCATGTTCCTGAGAATCAAAGATGAAATGAGTAGGATCATAGCTACAGGGCAATTAATATGATTGTAATTTTGTTTGTTCAGGTTGAAAGCAGTGATTGACCTAACCACAAGACTTGCTTTTCTTTACTTATTACTTCTAAAAAAGACTCTCGTTATTTTGACCTGTTGTAAATAGTAGTATAAATCTGTGCCTCCAGCAAACAGTTCAGATAGGGCCCTATTTCCTTTTTAGAATTTAATTCAATAAGTATTTTTTGAGCCCTCATTCATTCACGCACATGTCCCTTCATTCAACAAATATTTGTTGAGTACCTGACTCATGTGAACCCTTTTCAAGGTATAGTGGGAGAGATGCAAGCAGAAAACCCAGTTGCTACCCTTGTGGAGCTTACGTTTGAGATGGGAAAATCAGGCATACAGCTAACTAGCCCACCAGTCAAGGCAAGTCAAGACAGCAAGTATTTATGAAGCTACTGTGTGCCAGGTACTGTGCCAGGCACTGGGGTACAGTATGGGATTTAATGATAATTATAATAGGTAGTGCATATTTAGCACTTTAATGGGAGCAAAGCACTTTGCATAAGTTATCTCTTTTGATCCTCCTAACATAACAAAGCTGTGAGCTCCGTGGGTACTATTATTATTCTCATTTAGGTTAGGAGATTTTAAAGTAAGATTCAAACTCAGGTCTTCCTCGATCCAAGCCTACTTTCTCTAGCCACTCGCACTCCATAAGTTTAGTCCCTGGGTGATCAATGAGAGATGATAAAAGTTGTAGTAATTGAGAGGTCAGAATGTGGGATAGGAGTTGAACATTGGATCTTAGAATGTCTGAGCTGGAAAAAAAGAATCACAGGACCTTGAAACATAGATCAGAGAATGTTAGAGTTGCAAAGAAGAGACTAGATATCATTTATTCTTAACTCCCTCATTTGACATATAAGGAAATAGGGGAAAGTTTCCTTGGAGTCTTGTGATGAATTTCTTTCTGTATTCCCTCCTCCATTCACTTATCCCTCTTCATAAGATCAACTTAGGTCAGCTTACTCCCTTGATTTTCAGACTTTAGCTTCTATTTCTTTTTTTCTCTTGTACTCCTAAAGAACTTTTGCTATACAATGCTAAGTTGCTGGAAATTGAGGCTCCCAGCACTAAATACTTCTCTAAATACTTAACTTTTCTCATGGCAATCACTGTAAGGCCCAATTTGACATTTAGCAATGTATTCTTTATTCTTATAAGGGCAAAACGCAGAATGGCTTGGAATAATAAATGGCTTTGTTTAGCAAGATTGGAGGGGAGAAAGTCTTATAATTAAAAAAATTAAAAGTAATCTTTTTAAACTTTCAACCCCAAATCTGACATTGAAAATGAGTCTAGAAACAATCTCCATCTTTGAGCTCAGGGAAATCAATTCTTGCCTTGCCATTTAATGTCCCTAAGGTATTTTTTTTCCTCTAACATAGGGAGGTATAAATTATAACCAATCCCGTTTAATAAGCGGAAAAACGGAGGCTTCCAAAGGTCACACGTTATGATCGTAAACTTGGGGAGAATAGAATTCCAACTACAACTCAGAACTTTGCTGGAACTCCTCCTAAACTTTATCATTTTCATTTCCCTGGTTCCTAGACTTAAAGAATAGTTCTAACACTCCTACAGCACTGCTGCTAGTGATTATTTTAAGTTTTCAGGGAAGTCAGCTCCCGTCTTCCCAGTAGAGTCTAAGTGCTGGGAACTTATAAAAAAGATTCTTCATTACAATCTCTTAAGTTTTAAATGGTCATAAAACGTTTATTAGGCCTCCTTTTGCTTCCCAATTTCTTCCAATTTCCTTTATTTTTCCAGCGACAGGCAGCTTGCAAAATGAGCTCAGTGTGGTAGTCTGAATCATGATTAATGCTTTACGCCTCCTCCTCTTTAACTGCTTCTATTTTCTTTCTGCCTCCTCCCCCCTCCCCACCTTCTTGCATATCTGGCAAAGCTCTTATTCTCTTTAACCCCTTCCAATATATTCAACTCCTAATTTTTAGTTTTAGTTTTATTTTTCATTGCTGAGGAGTATGTGATCTTCTGTGCATGGGTATTAAATGACTTATGAGGTCTCTTCTAACTCATACTCAAAGAGTCTGTGTTCCTTAAAGAAATGTGCAGTCATGAAATGTTTAACATGCCACTAGCCAGGGATGTGGTCTGCATAAAACCAAAAATTCAAGAAGGGAGTCAAGAGTTCTAGTGCCCTCATCTTGGGCAAATCATGTGACTTCTCTCAGCCTAAATTTCTTCCTCTGTAAAATGGGGAAATGAGGAGGGAGGGAAGGGTAGTGAACTGGATGGGCTCTGAAGTCAGGTCCCTTTCACCTCTATAATGTGAAGATAGGTGCCAGAGATATAAAAGGCAATTGGTGCGTGTGGGACAAAACAAGTTGTGTTAGGAGGAATAATAATACTAGCTTGTATTTGCCAAGGCTTGGCAAACTATAAGGCCACTCCCTGTTTGTGTATGGCCCTCCTCCTGTTTTTGTGCTCCCAGGAGCCTAAGGATAGTTTTTATATAAAAATCATTTGGCCTTCCTGTGGTAATGTGCTAGTCCCTGGTACATGCCCTAAACTAAATGTGCATTCTTATTATTTAAACGTGTTATATCATTTAAAAATATTTAATGTCTCCCCTACTTTGAATATTGCAGGTTTTGGTAACCATGGCCATGTTGAACTGACTCACCCTTTCAGCCTTTGTCTCTCTAAAGTTGACCCCTTTAAGTGAGCCTGTTCTTTGGGACAATTGCTTCTCTACATGGGCATGCTATGCATATCAATGCATTCTTAAAACTCACTAATAAGTAAGTGGTTGTTTTTTTTTTCTTACCATCTATGTCAGGGGTAAGGAACTTGTGGCCTCAAGGCCACATATGGCCCTCTAGGTCCTCAAGTGCAGCCCTTAGACTGAATCTAAACTTCACAGAACAAATCCCCTTAATAAAAGGATTTGTTCTATAAAACTTGAACTCAGTCAAAAGGCCCCACCCAAGGACCTAGAAGGCCACATGTGGCCTCAAGGCCACAGGTTCCCCACCTTTGATCTATGTTGAAGTTTTAGAGGTTTCTCTAGATATTTATTTCAAATAAACCAGAAGACACTCCCTTCCAATTGTTTAGTTCTGGGCCCCCAGATGGACTATGAACTGGACCTAGAATTGAATGGGAGGACAGTGGGCTGGATTGCATTTGGAAAATTGTGTAGCCCTTTCAGTACTCCCAAGCTGCTTCCTGACACAAAAAGCCATCATTTTTAAACATGAAAATTCTTCCAGTCATGCTATATATCCATAAAACATGGAGTACTATAATCTCTAAAGAATCAAACTGGTAGATAACCCAGTGAACATTGAAGGTACTCATGGTAGTCTGTGGTGTATTTCCAACCATGATTTTTTGCATATGAAGCAGTATAAAAGGCATCATCAAGAGAAGATGGGATTGGCATAGAAAATGGGCCAATGATGCAGTGAGCATAAGGGAGATAGCCTATGGACAGTCAGAATACTCCACTGGTACCCAAGAAATGTTAAAAGGCTTAGAGGGAGGCTTCCAGAATTTATGGGACAACATGGGCAAAAATTGCACAGGACAAGAAGGAATTGATGGGTTTTGATTTAAACCTCTGGACAAAATACCTATTTCATACTCATCTCATCTGGATTAGACTACAGCTCAAATTATCATTCTGATCTAAGAATATTGGCGCTCTTAAAATAGGGGAGTGACTCTTTGCATTATGTTTAGTGGACAGACTAATTGTATATGAAGTTTTATTACCATTGCATAAATGTGCTCCAGATGCAAAGTTTAAAATTAATTGCCTAAGAAGAGGAAACAAAATCTACACTGAAAAGAAAAGAGGAAAAATGGGAGAAAAAGGGATATACAGGGAGATGAAACAGGGAGAGAAGACAAAAAAAAGCTGAGTGACAAATATGTCATTGAAGGGCAGTTGAAGGGACACATGGTTAGCATAGGCAGAAGTTAAAATTCGGAACTGTCAGGTACTTTTCATTCGAGAGTGCAATAACTTCATTAGGTTGCAAAAAAGATCAGGTGATCATAGCACATAAAGCTGGAAGGAAGCTGAGAAGCCATCTAGTCCAAACCTCCTGTTTTTTTTTCTTTTTTGGGGAGCTGGAGGCAGGGCAATTGGGGTTAAGTGACTTGCCCAAGCTAGTAAGTGTGTGAAGTGTCTGAGGCTGGATTTGAACTCAGGTCCTCCTGATTCCAGGGCTGGTACTCTACTCACTATGCCACCTAGCTGCCCCTAAACCTCCTGTTTTAAAAGTGAGGAAACTGAGTCCAGAGGTAAAGGCTATGCCCGCAGTAAGCATCAGGGGCAGGATGTGATTCAAGTTCCCCTGACTTGAGTTAATACTCTAAACAATCAAAATTTCTATGAACCTTCAGTTCATCCGTCCATCCATCCATCTATCTGTCTATCTATCTTTTTTAGGACAAGAATCACACAAATGATATTGTTACCATCAAAAACTTTAGTTGTCTTTTTAAAAAAAATTTAAAATGAACATTTGAATGTTCAAAAGAGGTTTGTGGAATGGAGGAGAGCAATTAGAAGTGGAGAAGTCATATGGGTGTCAACTGAATTTTCATTTTCTGGTCCAACCCATCTCCGAATTCAGTTGAAGAGCTTTTCTCCTCCTGTTGGCCATAGGATGATACAATTTAGATTTGAAGGGCATGGTGGTTGTCTACCAACACTTTTAGACCACCTAAATTCTTTCCTGTTTCTTTTATTGCTGCAATGCATTCAACTCCTCCTGGCATAGTGTATTCTGCTTCATCTGAGGGAGCCATTTGTGTTTTTTGTCTCTGAAAGGACAGATTAAGTATAGAGGTATTTTACTGCCACTCTTATAAAACGTCAACAAGTCCTTAAAATTTAAAAAAGGAGTATAGTAATTAGAGAAAACAAAATTATATGACACTATTAATACAAAAACCTCAGGCACTTACATAACTACTGAAAAACCAAAGATGAATGTCCAATAATTAAATGTAATTGGTATTGACTTTTTCAAATTCCTTAGGTGAATGTACAATGAAAATTGATTTTAGGTGTTTGAAATATGGTCATAATTATTTTAGTTAGCAGCTAGATGGCTCAGCAGATAGGGTGCCTGGGCTGGATACAGGAATACTTATCTTCCTGAGTTCAGATCCAGCCTCAGAAACTTACTGTGTAACCCTGGGCAAGTAACCTAATCCTGTTTGTCCCAGTTTCCTCATCTGTAAAATGAGCTGGGGAAGAAAATGTATCTTTGCCAAGAAAACCCCCAAAAGGGTCACAGAGTCAGATATGACTGAAATGAATGAAAAACAACTTTACAGATCTAAAATTGTAGGTTTGTATTATTTTTTAGTTAGAAGAAAAAAAGGTTAAAATTATTAATTAATTTTTTTTTGGAGCTGAAGTGTAAAACCCCCCACTTCCTTCATAAAAGTCAGGATTTGTCTCTTATAAACAGGCCCATTATAAAATTATCCTACTTGTTGCTTTCTTATGCTATTAGGACTATAATACCAAAGCCAGGCCTCAGGGCTTTGTAACTAGTTGAAGCTATAGATAAAACCGAAGAAGAGGTACTAGGAACCATCCTGAAGTCTTGCATAGTTACATAATTTGCATGTAGTTTCCTACATTATCTAAAATTTTGAGTTCTTAGACCTTTCTTATCACCATCTTTCCATATATAATATTTTGAGAGATTCTGCTAAATCTTTGATCCTATGAAACCTTTTCAATTTTGATCTTTCCTTAGTACTCAAAAAATATTTTCTATTTATATGTGTTGAACACTGCAGGTCTTGGTAGCTGACCAACCTCAAGCGCAAATTGTTGGGTGAAATTATTTTTTTTTAAAGAATTGGATTTATCTTATTTTTAAGGTACTTTATTAGTTTTATTGTTGCCTGTTTTGACATTTCTATATGTTGCTCTGCTGATCAATATTTCTGTTTTTTAACTAATACCAAATAGTTTTGATGATTCAGGCTAAACTATATAGTTGGAGATCTAGTACTGCTAGGCTCCTTCATTTTCCATTTTTTGTTTTCATGACTTCCTGTAAGATTCTTGACTTTTTGTTCTTCAAATGAATTTTGCTATTATTTCCAGCTCTTAATCCTTTGGTAGCTTGATTGGATGCACTAAGTAAGTAAATGACTTTAGACAGTATTGCCATTTAAATTATGTTGGCATAGCCTACCCATGAATAGCTAATATTTCTCTAGTTATTTAGGTCTATCTTTATTTCTATGAAAAGTACTTTATTGTTATAGTCATAGAATTCCTGTATATGTCCTAGTAGATAGACTCAAAAATATTTTATACATTTATAGTTATTTTGAATGGAATTTTTCTTTCTATCTCTTCTTGATGGATTTTGTTGGTAATATCCAAAAATGGTGGTGATTTATGTGCATTATACAGTGACTTCGATGAAGTTATTAGTTACTTCAATTAATTTTTATTTGACTCTTTTGGATTTTCTCGATAGAACATCATATTCTTATTCCCTTTATTTCTTTTTCTTGTCTAATTGTTACAGCAATCATGTATTTCTAGCAGTATGTTAAATAATCGTGGTAATAATGGATAATCCTACCTTTGCACTTGCTCTTTTTGGAAAGGCCTCCATCCTTTCTCCCTTACATATAATGTTGGCTCTTGGTGTTAGATACTATGTTAAGTAATCACACCTATTTCCAAATACACCATTCTTTCTTGTCTTACTGCATTTATATCATTGTAGACATGTTTATTTTTTTTGCTGTGTGGCAGTGAACCTATCTTTACTTTTTTCCTCTGAATTTTCCATAATTATCTTTTCTTATGAAACAGTAATATATCATTATATTAATATACCACAATTTGTTTAGCCATTCCCCATTAGATGGACACCTACTTTCTTTTGAGCTCTTTGTCTTTGACCTCCTCAAAAATATATACATATCAGTAAGCTCTCTTGGTCAAAGGGGCTGGTCATTTTTGTTACTTTTTAAAAAAGCATATTTCCAAATTGCTTTCCACAGTGTGCCACTTTTTCATTAGCCCCTCTGTCCAACATGAATTACTTCTGTATGTTAATACTTTGGCCAGTTTGAGTGTGAGGGGAAACCTCAGAGTGATTTAGATACACATTTTTCTTATTTTTAGTTGTTTTCAATGTTCTTTCTTGTGTTTGTTAATTCTTTACAATTCATTTTTGAGAACTACTTGTTTCTGTTGGGGAATAGTTCTTGGTATTTAGCACAAATATTTGTGTTAATTTATTACACATGCCTGCAGTATCAGTGTTATCAAAGATTTCTGATACAAAGATTATTTTCTCCAATTAACAGTTTCCCTTCTAATCCTATATGTCCTGGTTTTGTTTGTGCCAAAAGCCTTATAATTTCTTGCATCCAAAATTACCTATTTTATCTTTTGTGATCTTTTCCTTGTTTAGTTAATAATTCTTCCACCAGCTATACTTGTGAAAGATAATTCCACCCATTTTGTGGATGTGACTCTTGATATTTTACTTGGAGTGTTGAGAAAAGTAATCAGCTAGTGAGCCAAGGGGATGAATGGCATAAGGAAGGCTGCTTTCCTTTTTTGAAACAATCTTCTGGTTTCTCTTTTTAGGTGCCTAGCTTTAAAGTTAGAGGAGGAGATTCTAGAAGGCTCAGAATTATTCAGGAGATTTCCCAGGAAGCAACTGTTAATATCTATTAGAAATTACATGGGGCTATTCTCTCTTTTCTAACCACATTTTCTCTATATTTATTACCTGTAACCCTAGGCCTTAAAGACCTGAAGTTGTGTTCTTGAGATTGCATGGCATGCTTTTTTATTTTGTACTATCTCAGACCAGAAGTAGGTCTTAGCTCTGATCATATAGGAAGTTTAACATAAAGCTACTTTCTTCTTTACTACAGCTCAGCCCTAAAGACCAGAAGCACCTCTTAAATGCTTGTACATCATATGACTCTGAGATATGCTGGAGCCATTTTTAAGTTTTCAGTTGTCAGCATTTTAGGCTTTGGGAATTGGCAAACCCTGTGGTCAGACTTATTCTGTTGATTGTCTAGACCTAAGAATGCAACCGTAAGGCAGATTAAACTTATGTGTGTGTGTACATTTTTTTCACCCACCAGCACACCCTTGACTGTAATCCAGCCCTAACTCTCCAGTGGCCAACAGCTGCCTCCGCCCATCCATGACACACATCTCTCCTGGCTTTATAAACTAGAAATGATTCTTAGTTCTTGTCATAAAAGAGACTGCAAATAAAGTTTTATTCTCTTCTACTACTCTAGTTGAGTTTTAAAGACCAGGAGCTGACCTCAGATACTTCCATATCATAGAAGAGATTTTATATGAAGCTACCTCCCCCTCTGCTACAGCCTCACCTCAGTTTGCATAGTCTTACAGGTTTAGAGCTGAAGGGACATTAGAGGTCTTCTAGGTCAACACTCTAGATTCACAGGTAACTGTGGCCCAGGAAGGTTGCAGCTGATACAGTGACAGAGCGATGGGCCTGGTTTTGAATCTTATCACTGATGCTTACTACCCATGTGACTTTGGGCAAGTCACTCCATCTCAGTTTCCTCTTCTGTTAAATAGTGGGGGTTGGATTAGATGGCCTTTGAGTTGTCTATGATCCTCTGATTGTCTAAAGTCACACACACAGTAAATGGCAGAGACAGGATTTGAACCCAGGTCCTCTCTGACTTTAGGTACAATGGTCTATACTATGTGCCAGTTCTTAGGCAGTTCAGAATCATATGAGGCTGTTTGCATGAAGTTGCTGTCTCATTTCCCACCAAAATATCTTTTCCCTGTCCTCCCTTGGTCTTAAAGATTAGTAGCTGTGTCTCCGGGATTTCTTGTGAAGCTATTTTCTGCCGCTAGTCTGGTCCTTAAGTCAAGGCGTAGATCTCAGTGTTGAATCATGAAAGAGATTTTGAATAACGATATTCTCTCCTTTTATACCAAAAATATTTTCCTTTTATTTTATCCTCCATAGTTGCAAAGAGATTTGTCATGAAACTGATTTCTCATCTTCTAGTCCAGCCTAAAGACTGTGACTGGATTTAAAAATTTTTTTTAGATAACTCCTAAGTCATTCAACTCGATTTAACAAAAATTTTTTTTTTAAAATAGGTACTGCAGGAAGCCATAATCCCCTCTCCTATAGCCTAACCTTAAAGACCAGGGTTGGGTGTCTTAGGTGACATGAAGGTAATTTAAGAGATTCTGTGTAAAATCTTCTTCTACCAAAATTAGTGCCTTTTTCAGTACTACTTCCTCTCTCTTCCTGAAGTTGTGTCCTCAATACGTTGCATGAAGCTATTTACTTCTTTGCCACCAATTCTTTTTTCCTCTTTTTACCTTTTCTTCCTTATCCTGAAGTTTTGTTCTAGAGATTAGCATGAAGCTGTTCTCTCTTTCTCTGATCCAGCCCTGAAGACCACGGGTTGGGAGTTGTTGGTGAAGCTCATATAGGAGGTTTTGCATAAAGCTAATTTCTCCTTTTTCATATTAGATATATTTTCTGGAGAGCTCTTAAAGACCTGAAGTTTTAAATTTTTATCAAGGAGATGGTATATGATTATTCTTACCTTTTCTTATCTCCCACCTCCTCTGTCCCCAAGAAGAACTAAACTATGGAGTCACAGTTCTTCATGTAGCCAGACCTAAAGGCTTGGCATTAGGTAGGGGCCATAATTAAGATAGGCTAAGCTTCTTTGGGCCACAGATAAGTTTTTAGTGGCTCACTTTCCAAGTAAAGGTGTAATTAATGATTAAACTATTTTGCAAATAAGCCGTATTTCAAAAGGGGAAATTTCAATTAATATCAATTAATCATACTTATTGCTTAAGATTTTTATTTATATGAAATCACATTAATGTTTAAGAAATTACTTTGCTAAGCAGTACAAGTTTTAATAAATTTTTCAGGTTTTCTTACTGTTTACTTTTAGTTAATGGAATGTATTACTCTTCTTATCAGCAATCAGTTTATTGTACTCCAGAATTCTGTTTGAAATCGATTTTTTTAGGAATTTGAAAACTAACCTTAGTAGCCACCTCATTTTCTGAGTTTACTTTTTTGAAAAACCATTGGTCCCCACCTAGATTTTTCAACAGTTTGAACGTTTGTTTTTTCATTGGTGTCCAATTTGCTTAAGTCAGGTCGTTTTGATTTGAAATGGCAACGAAGATTATATTCCTTTTGGGATGACTATTACTTCTTGGCAAACAAGGCACAATATTTTGTCTCTCACGAAACACTCTATGTTCTGATTTGATCTTCCCTTTCCTTTTATTACTTATTTTACAAAGTCACCCCAAAATCTTTAATTTTAGAACCAAAAAATCTTCACAGCAACTGCTCACATACATAGAAATACTGAACTTAGCATCTGACCTTGGAGGGAGCACCAGACACTGATGTAATGTGGAATGCAGCAGAGCAGTGAGGGAGGGGAAAAAACCCTCATGTTGCTGCCGCTCATCCCATGGTGAGCGTCAGCTGTGTTGGTGCAAGGCTGCACTCACTTTGGCCCTGTTCAATGCCAGTAATGACCGAAAACACAGTGAAAAGGTACGACTATCGCTCCTCTCAAACTAGAGACAGACTGATGATGGTTGGCTTGCATGCCCATTACATGACGGGCATGCCTGTTACATGATGGGCACAGTAGTGATTAGTGGAAGGTGGCTTAAGCAGCATGGACAAAGCACTTGTTATATCTTTACTTTCTTTTATATCCTCTACATTTTTTGCAGGCTGCCCAAAATTCTCTGGCAGGTTCAAGTGGCTCGCAGGCCCTATGTTGTACAGACCTGGCCTAGCCTTTAGGAATACAGGTGAATATATTAATAAGAGTGTAGGAACTTCTTGCCTTGCTCCTCTAAGATAATTATTTAAATTTATATTTATTCAAATAGTTATCCTATCTCCTAGTGTTATATAACTCAAATTCCAAAATATCTTCTCATGATAATGTAGAATCATAAACTAAAAGTTAGCTTCTCCCTTCTTCTTCCCACCCCAAGACAACAACAAAAACTGTTACTGTTATGTGCAACACATAGTAAGTTCGGGTAGACTATAAACACGTAGAGGGTCAGGGACTACTTCATTTTTGTCTTCATGATTCCACCACCTAGCACCATGTCTGGTACACAGAAGGCACTTAAAAATGCTTGCTGAATTAGATGTGTAGATTCAAGAACATAGAAGGTGAAGTATTCATAGTAAGAATTTTTTAAAAAGAAAATCTCAATTATGATTTCTGGCAGTGGCTACTTTTCAACCACAGTTTGTAAGTCAGTAGTTCACTGGAGAAGGAAATGGCGAACCACTCCCACATCTTTGCCAAGAAAACCCCGTGAACGGTAGTGGTGCGATATGACAGAACAACAAGTTCACTTTCGCTAGATCACTTCAAAATAACATTAGAATGAAAAAAAATTTTAAAAAAAATTTACACAGAAAACAAAACGTCATCAAATGTTTCCTATAACAATAGTGTTAAATAGTGGTCTCAAGCTTGAATATGTTCATTTCTACTGTAAATTCTTTCTCTTACATTACTCAAGAATGATGACATTTCTATAGTACCTTAAGGTTTGCAAAGTGCTTTACATATATTATGCCATTAAATTTTTTCTACAGCAAATTCTCCTTTGTCCACAATAAACTCTCTGTGTGTATCCAAATTATACCTTTTAGTATAGCTCTACCCACTTTTTCATTCTCAATGTTTTCCTTTCAACTATCATTCATTGCCCCGTGTCTTTCATTAAATGTCTTTACTACCACTAATGCTACTAAAAACCCTTCATTATTAAATATAGAGAACAAAAAGCTACCAGTATGTACACTTTTTTTTAAAACAAGCATTTGTTAAGCACTTATTATAGGTTAGGTAGTGAGCTAAACCGTGGGAATACAAATAGAAGCAGGACAGTCACTGCCCTCAAGGAGTTTACATTCTAATGAGGGAAGATGATGCATAAAAAGAAGTTGAAAAAGAGAGAAGGGTGGAGGTAGAGGTGCAGATAAAGGTACCCTCAGGCTAACATATTCAGCCCATGATTCATGCATGGTCTCCCTGCACACCTCAGGAAGCATACCTCAGTACAATTGAGCCTGGCATACTACCTGATCACTCTAAGTTACAGAAATGATGGGGACCTGAGGCTATTACCAGGCCACCTTGTGCGCAGACTCTTGTGCGCAGACTCTCCTCCAAGACTTTCAGAGCTGCTCACAAACACAAAGGTCTCAATGGAGCCTGTGGCCAAATTTTTCCCAGCATCTTTTGCATCTGTTTGAAGTTTGGAAAAGTTCTTCAAACTGCCTTGGTCTGGAGAGCTATCACAAGTTGAGCGGTTTGTCTTTCATTCTCAAAGAGGACCATGACATCAGAAGATGTTGCCATGATTAGCAAGTGAATTGGATTCAAGTGAGGGAGGGCTGTGTAGAGTTGCCAGTCTCACTTTCTCCTTCAGAGCCATCTGGGTCCAGTGGTCAGATATAGATCAGGACAACTGGAGATGGCCCAGCTGCTTCAGTTTATGCCACATGATGGCCCAGGGGAAGTATCAAAACTCACTAAATTATCATATCTGCACAGTTCTTTGAGGTTTTCAAAGCATTTTATTCACATCATGTCATTTGTTTTTCACAACAACCCATGTGAAGTAGGTGCTATTATTTCCCGCATTTAGCAGATGGAGAAACTGAGGGTGAAAATTGCTAAATGACTTGCCTGGGACACAAACTGATAATAATCTAAGGTAGAATTCAAACCCAGGTCTCCCCGACTCTAAAGGGGGGCAGTCTGTCCGCTATTTCTACAGAGTAAAGACTGTACCACTAGTCAAATCAAGAAGCATTTGTTGAACATACATTGTATGCCAGGTACTGTGCATATTAGCACTGGGAATACAAAAAAAGGCCAAAATGTCCAATCAGTTGCATCTTGCTGTCTCTACCTCTGAAACGTCTTTTGCATCTGTCCCCTACTCACACAGCCATCACTTTAGTTGAGATCCATCATCTTTTGCCTGGAGTCCTAATTGGTTTCCTTTCTTCAAAGCTCTTGCCACTAATTCATTCTCTACAACAGAAATGTCAAATATATACCCCATAGGCTACAATACTCCAAGTGCTGTGGAACCAGATTAAAATGTAATTGGGAAATATTTAACAAAATAAGTAAAATATGTAGATGATATGTGTCTTTCTGAGTCAATATGTGGCTGTGGGGATCCTTATGTACAGTTTAATGGCCCTGTTTCTATTTGAGTTTGACACTATGGCTATATATGACTGGCAAAATGATTTTCCTTATGTTCAGGTCTGACCATGTAACTCCCTTATTCAGCAAACTCCAATGCCTTCCTATTGCTACTGGGAAAAAAAAATACACTCTTCTGTTTGGCTTTTAAGCCTTTTGAAACCTATCTTTTTGTAGCTTTATTACTCAATTCCTATAATCTGCAGTCTAGCCAGTCTCTTCTTTTTGCTGTTCTTCAGAAAAAACGTCCATCTTTTCCTATTTCTTTGCCCTTATACAGACTATTCCCATTGCCTAGAGTACACTCTTTTCTTGGCTCCAAAGCAAAGAAGCCTTCACTTCTTTCAAGACTCACCTCTTGAACCACCTTCTACGGGAAGCCTTTCTGGCTTCCACCAAACAGCTCCCTATTTATTTTGCAATTATTCTGCATGTGCTTATATTTGTGCATGTTGTCTCCCATTATAGAATATAAGCTTCTTGAAGGCAGGGACTTTAATATTTGTCTTTGTATTCTTAGTGCCCATCATTGTGCCTCATACATAATGGAGTTAATAGTTGTTTGCCGATTGATTGAGTAAAATAATTTTGAATGATTCATCTGCTGAGTAATGGCTCTTGGTATTACATATTTGCAGCAGTTCCCTCTATATTTGAGTGCTACATAGTCTCTTCTAGAGAATATAAGTTAAAGGAAACTAGTAGTCATTTTCTGGGATATAAGTGAAATATAATATGTACACAGCTGAAATATACTAATACAGTTTTTCAAAATATAATTTTTGAAGGTTCCTTTAGCAAAGTGACACTTAAATTATCTTCAAATAATAGATTGGACATACTGTGCCTATTCTTTCTAGTAGGCTGTCATCTTTATCTTCTATCTATGTTTCATGATATATTTCCTTAGTTCTTTCAGAATCCATTATATTTTTATGCCATGCTACTGTCACTGCTTCCTATGCAACCATGTTTCATGAGGTGGCTGCCTGAGATAATATGGCAGAATCAACTTCCTGAACTTTTATGCCGATTTTCTGTATCAGGATGTTTGTTTCCTAATAATTTTCTATTCCCAAATTATTCAGATGCCCCATATTCAAATTTACTCATTTGCCAAGTTATGTTGGAACAGATTATTTTTATCCTAGCATAGAACTGAAGCCCTTCCAAAAGAGTCAGGTGTGTTTCTTGTCCGTTCCCCAACCAACCGTTGGTATACTAATCGAACTCTGTAACTTAAAAAAACAGCTGCTACCCTTAAATATGCCTGTCTAAGCAAGGGCTGCTTCCACCATAACTCACAGGGGAATTCCACTTTGAGGAGCTGGAATTGATATAACTGTGCTGTTGGTATTGATGCCGCTTCCTTAGACTGATATTTATTTCATCATCTTAAGATTATTAAATGAAGATGAGAAAGGAAGTTTCAGGAAAAGAATCCTCTCAGGTTTTCCTAGCACAATTCTATAACTGCTAATCATACCATCAAGAAAAGACACATTTTGCAGGGTTCTTTTTCTTTTTTTTTTTTTTTGTATTTTTATTTATTTTATTAAACATTTCCCAACTACATTTTAATCTGGTTCAATGGGAGTGAGTTTAATATCTCTGTTCTAGGTAGTTGTTACAAAGAGCTCGTACTATCTTAAAAAAATCAAATTAAGGGACGAGAGAGGAATATATTGAGAAAGGGAGAAAAGGAGAGATAGAATGGGGTAAATTATCTCGCATAAAAGTGGCAAGAAAAAGCAGTTCGTTGGAAGAGAAGAGGGGGCAGGTGAGGGGGAATGAGTGAATCTTGCTCTATAGGATTTGACCTGAGGAGGGAATAACTTACACACTGAATTGGGTATCTTACCCCACAGGAAAGAAGGAGGAAGGGGATTAAAAAGGGGGGATGATAGAAGGGAGGGCAGATGGGGGAGGAGGCAATCAAAAGCAAACTCTTTCGAAAAGGGACAGGGTCAAGGAAAAAAAATGAATAAAGGGGGATGGGATAGGAAGGAGCAAAATATAGTTAGTCTTTCACAATATGAGTATTGTGGAAGGGTTTTACATAACGATACGCGTGTGGCCTATGTTGAATTGCTTGCCTTCTTAGGGAGGGTGGGTGGGGAGGGAAGAGGGGAGAGTATTTGGAACTCAAAGTTTTAAAAAAAGATGTTCAAAAACAAAAAAAAAAGTTTTTGCATGCAAGTAGGAAATAAGATATATAGGCAATGGGGCACAGAAATCCATCTTGCCCTACAAGAAAGTAAGGGAAAAGGGGATGGGGGGCAGCAGGGTGACAGAAGGGAGGGCTGACTGGGGAACGAGGCAAACAGAATATATGCCATCTTGGAGTGGGAGGGAGGGTAGAAATGGGGAGAAAATTTGTAATTCAAACTCCTGTGAAAATCAATGCTGAAAACTAAAAATATTAAATAAAAGTATAATAAAGCCTAAAAAAACCCAAAGAGCTTGTACTAGAGGGTTGGCCATGTCTTGAGTGTCTTGGTGTAGTCGGTTTGCCGAATTCATGTTTCCAAACTCAAGATGGGCAGATAGAGAGTTTTCCTTCTCCTCAAACCCAGGTGGTCCTCTTTGGGCACAAAAGACCTCATAAGACAATGTATATAAATTATCTCAAGAATATGAACTATTATGCTTATGATTCTGTAGCAAAGGCTCCCTTTTGGAATGCAGAAGGTGCCCCAGGAGAAGGAAGGTTCTGTCTGCTGAAATGAAGGGGAAGCCCAAGTGAAGTCAGGCAATAATGGCCTAGTAAGAACAGCCCTAGACTGAGTGACTGAAGCTTGGGAGACTGAGAGGCACTGAGCAAGGGTGAGAGCCTATCTCAGGTGCTTTTTTTTTTTTGGTCAATTGGCTTTAATATTTTTGGTTGTCTCATGTAGTCACTGGCTTTTATTTGGTCCGTTCTGATTTTCAAAGTTTGTTGCTTGGGTAAGCTTTTGTACCTCCTGTGATAAACTGTTAATTTCTCTTCTAATTCTTTCTCCCATAGCTTTCATTACTTTTCTAATTTTTTTCCTCAAGTACTCTCATTTCATTTATAAAAACATTTTAATTTTTTTGTTTTTTAAATTCTTGCTTCATCTCTTCTAGGAATTCTAGTTGAATCTGTGCTTGAGCTATGCTTCATTTTGAGGCCTTGGTTGTAGATTTTTGTAGTCATTCTCTTCTGGGTTTGTGTCTTGAACATCCTTGTCACAATAATAGCTTTTTAGGGGGAGATTCTTTTTTATTTGCTTGTTCTTCCAGCCTAATTCTTGACTTTAGACTTGATGCTAGCTACCCCAAGCTCTGTGGGCCACTCACTTTCCCTTTTAGTGCCTGTTTTCTTGTCTATGAAAGAATGAGGTTGAACAATATGACTTCCAAGGCCCCTTATGGGTCTTCCAGTCTGCGATTCTGTGCCACTGGTCCTTCCCACTGCCACTTCCAGACACTCCTTCTTTTGCCATCATCATTCACAAGACCTAGCTTCACACTTCCTTGAGATTCAAACTGCTGGATGGCTTCTTTCACAGCTTCCTCAGGGTCCATGTCAAACTCCGTAATGTTTTCTTGTACCACATCATCAAAGGTCTCCTGGCTGATGCGTTTGGCCATGTTGACTTCACACAGGCTTCTGTGATTCCAGTCCCCAAAGCTCCGAGGCGACGGGTCCCGCCTCACCAGCTCGCTTCCACGGACAAGGTTCGCAGGGTTCTTTTTCAAAGCTGAGAATTTTGTAGAAAAGTTATTTAATATTATTTTCTTTCCTTGAAAGAATTAGGTGGCAAAAAGATATAAAGAGTTCACACAGAAAATACTCCAACAAAGTTCAATAGTAAAGGGCACCTATGAAGAATAATAGAGGACCTTTCTTCACTAAAACCTACTGTTTCATTATCTATCTCATGCTATTCTATGTACTCTCATCCTCTTTCCCCTCATATTTATTTAAAAATTGACTCTGCTGTTCTATCCCTGGCAGTTTATTTACTTTAATGAAATCCCTTCCAGTGAATATAGGACGAGTTTAAGGACTAGTTTACACGTAAACTGATGCACCCTGTCTTCCTTTTTATGTAAGAGAGAAATACTTCTCAGGTAAATGAAACTTTATCAAAATGGAACTTTTGAAAGTTATCTCAGCATAGTGAGATTTAAAAAATCTTTAAATGATTTATTAAACATATTTTTTTGGCAGGCTGTTAATTCCTTAAATTTTCTTTTTGCTTTTGTTGGGTTTTTATTTTTCTACTAGGTAGGTACGTTTGTATTCTTTTCACAGTGAAGTGTGAAATATAATGTTTTCATGAGCTTCCTAAGGAAGATAATCAGTCAAGATGATCTCTTAGCGGTTCTGTTCTTTGATGGAAATTGTGGTGTAATAGAAAGTCTCCGGACCAGAGTTCAAATCCCAGACCTGCCATTGACTATCTCTGTGACCTTGCCAAAGTCACTTATCTTCTCTAGGTATCAGTTTTCTCATTTGCAAGATGTGGAGGTTAGAATAGGTGTCATTGCTAAGGTCGCTTCTAGTTCTAGGTATGTGAGCCCCCTTCTCCATTATTATCTTGGAATTTTCAGAAAACATAAATTTTCACCTCCAATTCCTTAAATAGCTTTCCTTAATCACGATAATAAAATAATAATAATGATAGCTAACATTTAAATGGCCTTAAGATTTACAAAAACATTTTATTTACTATTTCATTTGAGTCTTATAGCCTCTCTGTGAGCTAGGTGCCACAAGTATCATCATTATCCCCATTTTACTGATGAGGAAACAGAGGTGCGGAGAGGTTGTGAGTAGCTTATGATCACACAGGCAGTGTTCAAGATGGAATTTGAACCAAGGTCTCATGTAACTCCAAGCTTAGTGTTCTTTCCATCTACTGTATCATGTTCTAGTTTTTTTCTTTGTTTCTTTGCTTTTTTATGACAAATTTAGTAATAATATACTTTCAAAATCTGTGAAGTTGATTTTCTGAATATATTGTGTCATGAAAATGATGAGTTTTTATTTATTTTTCCCCTTTATCTCATCTTCTTTTACTGCAATTTTAATGATTTAATATGTATTTTTACTTTCTATTCATAACAAGTTTTAAAGTTACTGAAGCATTTAAAATATTCTTTTATTTGTCCTGGTGATTCCACTGCTAGTCACATGCCCCAAGAATGTCACTGACAAAAACAAAGTCCCCATGTATATCAACATATTTGTAGCAACACATTTTTGTGGTAGCAATTACAGAAAAAATTGGAATCAAAGTAAAGCCCACTGATTGAGGACTGGCTAAAAAAATATAGCATATGGATGTAATGGAATATTACTGTGTGGCAAGAAATGATGAACATGATACAGAGAAGCATGGCAAGACTTAGATAAACTGATGCAAAGTGAAGAAGGTGGAGCCAGGAAAACAAAAACATGAGGATGCCAACGGTGTAAATGGAAAGAACACCAACCTCAAACCATCTGAAAATTTATGTTGTAAATTTCTAAAGAAACAAGCGGCCCCAAAGAAAAGTTATTAACCTTCCTCACTCCCTTTGAAAGGGGTAGTCCACAGGTGTGGAACATTGTATATAAAGTCAGATTTTTAGAATGTATTGATTCATTTTGCTGATTTTTTTCACTTTTCCTCTTTTAAAAAAATTCTAAGACTCTCTGGTAGGAAAAAATACAGAGGGAAATCTAGGTGGTATAGAAACAAAAGAGATCAGTGAAATCTATTGAAATATACTTTTTGTTGATGTCTTTTATCTTTTTAGCAGTCACACCTGAAAAAGAAAACCCTTGTTACTGAAGTCTTTTAAGCAATGTAACTACTGTGTGGCTTAGAGAAAATTTCCAAGGGAAAATTTATCATAGACTTTTATAGCTCCAAGGCATTTTAGGGATCATCTAGTTCAATTCCCTCATTTATAAAATTAGAACCTTGTAGACAGCTTGTCTTTCATCCAAGAAAGCACATAAAAAGGGTAGTTTCTTGAATTAAAAAAAACAAACAAAAATCTCACTAATACTAATTGCTTAAAAGAGGTACAGACTGTATTCTTTGGAATTTTGTGAGATATTTCTTTTTTATGTTCTTTTTTTAAAAATTAATTTATTTTTAGTTTTCAGCATTTACTTCCGTAAGATTTTGTTTTCCAAGTTTTTTCCCCCTCCCTACTTCCCATCCTAAGATGGCAAGCAATCTGATATAGGCTCTACATATACATTCATATTAAATGTATTTTCACATTAGTTATGTTGTAAAGAAGAATTAGAACCCATGGGAGGACCCATTAGAAAGAAGAAACTAAAAAAGAGAGCAAATAGTACACTTTGATCTGCATTCAGACTCCAAAGTTCTTTCTCTGGATGTGGATAACATTTTCCATCATGAGTCTTCGATCCTTGCATTGCTAAGAAGAGGTAAGTCTGTTAAAGTTAGTCATTGCATAATGTTGCTCTTACTGTGTACAGTTTTCTCCTGGTTCTGCTTACTTCACTCAGCATCAGTTCATGTAAGTCTTTCCAGGTTTTTCTGAAGTCCGCCTTGAGATTTTTCTTAACTCATTTTTTCTCTGTTTCTTTCACCTTTAGTATTCATTTATCTTATTTTAGTGCTGGAGATTTGGCATCTCCCTCAGATTTCCCCACTCTCTTGCTCCTCTTTGACTTCTTCAAAATGTTTTCATTCCAGCTTCCTGAAAATCACCCTTCCAATGCTTTTCACTCTGACAGGAATAAGTGGTCCTTTCTCATTCTTTTCTCTCACAATGTGTATTATTTTCTGAAAGCCCATCATAACCAAAAAGTCACGTTATTATAAGTTTAAAGAAATAGAAAAATTAGAATAATTCCTCCACTCTTCTTTTTTGGTAGAAATAAATGAGGAAGGATGGAGAATTTTCTTACATTTCTTAGCATATTTCATGGAGTATATTTGACATGGTTGCTCTCAGATAGTTTTAATTAAATGTTAATTAACTCTTAATTTTAAAAAGTCCAGAAAATAAATATTCCTAGGTAATTTTTTTGTGTTTATATGAGGATTCAGGGGGGGAACAGTTTTCATATTTTAATTTCATAATTTTCTCACTTTTCTCTCTCTATTCTATGTTAATTGTCATTTTTATCCAAAACTAACCTGGCAAATTATTGAAAAATGTTAAGAGAGTAACACTGGACATGGTTTAGAAAACATTTTTGGGAGGAAAAGTATCTTAAACTGACTCTTTTTCAGCTAAAAGCATAGAAAAGTGAAATAAACTATCCAAAAAGATGATTTCTGTAGTAAAAATTGTATTGAATTACTTATAAAGGGTAGTCTTTCTCAATATTTCTTAAAGATAATGAATTCTCTATGATATTTTCAGTCTTTTGATTTTTTTTGACTAGTTTGTTTCTTTTTCTTCCCTCCAACTCTGCCCCCCCCTTTTCTGAGTGTCTTAATTTTTCTCAGTTGTCATGTGTGGTCTCCTGAGCTAGTACTTAGTACTCACATTCCCATACTATCTTTCCCCCCTCTCCCCCACATTAGTTGATGATTTTCTTGAGGTGATACAGCGAAGAAGATGGAAGCGAATTTATAGCAATATTCTATTTTCCACCCACACCCTTCTTTTTTGTTTCCATGTCAGAATTCACCAGGAAACATAATTCTTTCCTCAAACTCCTTAATTAAGAAATATTGTTAAAGTGTTGCAGAAATAGAATAATACCCTCTCTTTTGTGGTTGTATGTGGAAATCTTGAGGAAAGATGGGAAGATGTCAAATACTTCAGCAAGTTTCAATGAATAGATTTTTTTATATTAATTTTAATTAAATCAAATCAGTCATCTTCCTTTTTTATAAAACCAAAAAGTAAACTTTCTTGAGTAATTCTATTTCTATATTTTTAGTGGGGGGAGGAGCCATTTTCATTTTTTTATTTATCTAATTTGGCCTTATTATTATTCCATATTTTAAGGGATATTTCCCTTAGAGAGCTTTAGATAAAATGTCTGGGAGAGAAAATATTTTGACTAATTGCTTTTCAATGAAAAGAATTCAAAATTAAAGACATCTGTCTGAGAGGTGTTTTTTCCAAGTATAAGATTCATATAAAATTGTAGAATTTTATTAGGATTTGATTTTTTTGTTCTTTTTTTATGAGCCTTTTACTTTCTTAACCTTGGGTAACTTGTTCCTTTGAATATTCTCTCTTCTTGCTTTCTCTGCACTATCTATTTTCCTGAGGTGACCAGTGAGGCAAAAGACTAAGCTTAGGCTAAACAGGAAGCATTTCCCACCCCACCCTTCTTTACTGTAATTGAAATTGATGACTCTCACTATCTTATTACTTTCTCTCAAAGAAACATTTCTAAAGCTTATTAAATAATGTTGCTCCAAGATTGTAATACGGAGATATTTATTTTTGTAAGTGGAAATCTTAAGTGAAGATTGAGAAGTTATAAAATTCCTTAATACTTGAAGAATTTATGATTTCCATCAGAGATAACAGCCTTCCCTGGCTGTTGGTTAGTGATCATGGATAAAAAACTTCATCATCATGTGGTCAGTCATTTGGTGGTCTTTGTAATAGCAACAATAATAACTACCATTTACAAAGCACTAAAAGATTTGCAAAGAGCTTTATATAGGTTAACTCATTAGCTCCTCACAAAACTGTGGGAAGTAGGTTTTTATTATTCCTATTTTACAGATGAGGAAACTGAGGCAGAGAGAGACTTAAGTAACTTTGTCCAGGGTCACATGGCTAGTAAGTGTCTGAGGCTAGATTTGAACTCATGTACTCCCTATTTCTATGGTTGGTTTTTAGTTTATAGTCATTTATCCCTGGACTCCCATTTTTTCCCTTTCAGAATTCATAGAAAAATATAGATTATTTTCCTAAGATTATTGTTAGCTAAATAATATGGATAGTAGACCAGAATATTTTCTCTTTTTTGGGTGTTAATCTTGAGGAAAGATGAGAAAATTTTTTAGTGATCTCAGTTGAATCGCAAGTTTTTTAATGTTAAAAAGCAAATATTTTCAGTTCTCAAACCTGATGTTTAAACTGTTTTGAATTCTAAAGAATTGTTGGAAACTCATTCTGCCTTTCATTTGTCTTTCTTATTTAATGAATATGTGACCTTGTGCATGTCGTCTGACCCCATTGGGTTTTACTTTTCTTTGTTTTTAAAATGAATGAGTTGGGCTAGGTAATCTCTAAAGTCAGGCCCAGCTCTAATTCTATGTTTCTGTGAAAAATTCAGGGGAATAAACTTTTCCCTTATATAGAGCAACCCTCTTACCTTGGTTTTCCTTTCCAAAGTGTCCTCCAAGCAGGTATGTTTCTGAATGAAAGAGGTAAAATAGTCTCCAAACTAGCAGGAGATAGTTCTTTTTTTTTTTAAAATCATTATTTATTTATTTAATATTTTTAGTTTTCAGCATTAATTTTCACAAGAGTTTGAATTACAAATTTTCTCCCCATTTCTACCCTCCCTCCACTCCAAGATGGCATATATTTGATTGCCCCATTCCCCAGTCAACCCTCCCTTCTGTCAGCCTACGCCCCCCCATCCCCTTTTCCCTTACTGTCTTGTAGGGCAAGATAGATTTTTATGCCCCATTGCCTGTATATCTTATTTCCTAGTTGCATACAAAAACTTTTTTTTGAACATCTGGTTTGAAACCGTTGAGTTCCAAATTCTCTCCCCTGTTCCCTCCCCACCCACCCTCCCTGAGAAGGCAAGCAATTCAACATAGGCCACATGTGTATCATTATGCAAAACCCTTCCACAATACTCATGTTGTGAAAGACTAACTATATTTTGCTCCTTCTTATCCTATCCCCCTTTATCCAATTTTCTCCCTTGACCCTGTCCCTTTTCAAAAGTGTTTGCTTTTGATTACCTCCTCCCCCATCTGCCCTCCCTTCTATCATCCCCCCTTTTTTTATCTCCTTCCTCCTTCTTTCCTGTGGGTAAGATACCCAATTGAGTGTGTATGTTATTCCCTCCTCAGGTGAAATCCAATGACAGCAAGAGTCACTCATTCCCCCTCACCTGCTCCTTCCCTTCCAACAGAACTGCTTTTTCTTGCCACTTTTATGTGAGATAACTTACCTCATTCTATCTCTCCCTTTCTCCCTCTCTCAATATATTCCTCTCTCATCCCTTAATTTGATTTTATATTTTTTAGATATCATCCCTTCATATTCAACCCACCCTGTGCCCCCTGTGTGTGTGTCTATACATATATATGTATATTCCCTTCAGCTGCCCTAATACTGAGGTCTCATGAATTATACACATCACCTTTCCATGTAGGAATGTAAACAAAACAGTTCAACTTTAGTAAGTCCCTTATGATTTCTCTTTCTTGTTTACCTTTTCATGCTTCTCTTGTGTTTGAAAGTCAAATTTTCTATTCAGCTCTGGTCTTTTCACTGAGAAAGCTTGAAAGTTCTCTATTTTATTGAAAATTCATATTTTGCCTGGGAGCATGATACTCACTTTTCCTGGGTAGGTGATTCTTGGTTTTAATCCTAGCTCCATTGACCTCTGGAATATCATATTCCAAGCCCTTCAATCCCTTAATGTAGAAGCTGCTAGATCTTGTGTTATTCTGATTGTGTTTCCACAATACTCAAATTGTTTCTTTCTGGCTGCTTGGCAGTATTTTGTCCTTGATCTGGGAGCTCTGGAATTTGGTGACAATATTCCTAGGAGTTTTCTTTTTGGGATCTTTTTCAGGAGGTGATTGGTGGATTCTTCCAATTTCTATTTTACCCTCTGGCTCTAGAGTATCAGGGCAGTTCTCCTCGAATTTCTTGGAAGATGATATCTAGGCTCTTTTTTGATCATGGCTTTCAGGTAGTCCAATAATTTTAAAATTATCTCTCCTGGATCTATTTTCCAGGTCAGTGGTTTTTCCAGTGAGATATTTCACATTGTCTTCCATTTCTTTGTTCCTTTGATTCTGTTCTATAATATCTTGATTTCTCATAAAGTCACTAGCTTCCACTTGCTCCAGTCTAATTTTTAAGGTAGTATTTTCTTCAGTGGACTTTTGGACCTCCTTTTCATTTGGCTAATTCTTCCTTTCAAGGCATTCTTCTCCTCATTGGCTTTTTGGAGCTATTTTGCCATTTGGGTTAGTCTATTTTTTCAGGTGTTGCTTTCTTCAGTATTTTTTTGGGTCTCCTGTAGCAAGTCATTGACTTGTTTTTCATGGTTTTCTTCCATCTCTCTCATTTCTCATCCCATTTTTTCCTCTACTTCTTTTACTTGCTTTTCCAAATCCTTTTTGAGCTCTTCCATGGCTTGAGACCAGTTCATGTTTCTCTTAGAGGCTTTTGATGTAGGCTCTTTGACTTTGTTGACTTCTTCTTACTGTATGTTTTGGTCTTCTTTATCACCAAAGAAAGATTCTAAAGTCTGAGTATGAATCTGAGTCCATTTTCACTGCCTGGCCATGTTCCCAGCTAACTACTTGTCCCTTGAGTTTTTTGTGGGGGTATGACTGCTTGTAGAGTGGAGAGTACTTTGTCCTAAGCTTGAGGGGTTGTGCTGTTGTTTTCAGAGCTATTTCTACACAGTAAGCTCTGCCACCCCAGTGTTCTACCTCCCCCAAGAACCACTAACCCAGACTTTGACTCAGATCTTAAGCAGGCTCTGCACTCCTGCTCTGATCTCCCACTTAATTCCTCCCACCACGTGGACCTGGGGCCGGAAGCAACTGCAGCTGTAGTTCTGTCCTCAGAGCTGCACCACTTCCACTGGCCCAGGGGCAGTGGCCGAACTCCAAACTCCTTTCACTCTGTTCCTTTCGCTCTGTCCCTGCAGCTTTTCCCAATAACCTTCTCTGTTGTCTTTGGTGTTTGTGGGTTGAGAAGTCTGGTAACTGTCACAGCTCACTGATTTAGGGTGCTAGGTCCTGTTCTTCCCAGCTCCCAGTCTGGTTGGTCCAGGCCTCGTCCAGGCTGGGCTCTGCTCCACTCAGCTCCCAGGTCCGTGCAATAGACCTTACCCAGCGAGCATCCAGGCTGTCCTGGGCTGGAGCCTTGCTTCCCTCTGCTATTTTGTGGGTTCTGCAGCTCTAGAATTTGTTCAGAGCCATTTTTATAGGTTTTTGGTGGGATCTGGTGGGGAGCTCACACAAGTCCCTGCTTTCCAGCCGCCATCTTGGCTCCACCCCCAGGAGATAGTTCTAATATCTAGAATAGAATAGGTAGGAGTTCTAGTATCTAGAAATCTTGGAAAATAGGTTTTCCTGTAAAGTTTTGAGAAGCCTGCTTTAATTAACAGGTATTTAGAATTGCTAGCATTGTTGGCATACAATGAATAAATTCCTTACACAGAGAACTTCTAAATAGTATCTGGATCTTTTATATACTCTTAATTTGCTAGGCAAATACTGTATTCACAGAAAATATAAAAATAAGCTTCATTCTAACTCATCTGAACTATCACAAATACAGAATTCAAGAAGTCAAAATGAATTGAAATCTAGTATATTTGGCAAAGCTATGGAAGTGAATCAGATTACTTACAATTTTCGGGTAACTATGATTAAATAATAATTATTTTCATCATTTTATACGATCAATAAATTTATCATAAAGAGAATTTGACATTACAGATTTATAATGGCATATGTTTGATGGTATATGGTATATTTTATCTGAGGCATAATCTATCAACCAATAAACATTTATTAAGCACCTACTATATACCAGACACTGTGCTAAGTGCAAGAATAATTGAATACCCAGTGAATTCTATACTATCCACATACATAAGGATTCAGAAAATCATTGGAGTTGAGAGTTAGAGGAAGGGACCTCAGCAGCCATTTAGCCAGGAAAGGAATCCCAACTATAGCATAGCCAGCAAGTGGTCATTATCCAGCCTCTATCTGAAATACTCAGAGGAGGTAGAACCTACCTCCTTTCCAGGGAGCCCATTCCATTTGGGGGCAATTCTAATTAATTATTAGAATTTTTCTTTCTAATATCAAGTCTAACTTTTGCCCTTTTTGCAACTTTCACACTTTGCTCCTGGATTTGTCCTCTGGGGCCAAGCAAAACAACTCTAACTCCTTAGAGGCAGCTAGGTAGTACAATGGATAGAGTACTAAGTCTAGAGTCAAGAAGACCTTAGCTCAGATTTGGAGTCAGATTTATTAGCTGCGTGAACTTGAGTAAGTCACTTAACCTCTGTTTGCCTGTTTCCTAATCTGTAAAATGGGGATAATAATAGCACTTACCTCTCAGGGTTGCTGTGAGGATCAAATGAGATAATATTTGTGGAGTACTTAGCACATAAGGGGCACATAACAAATGTTTCCTTCCTCCCTCCCTCCCTCTCTTCCTCCCTGCCTTCCTCCCTCCCTTCCTCCTTCCTTTCCTTCCTTTCCTTCCTTTCCTTCCTTCCTTCCTCTCCTTCCTTCCTTCCTTCCTTCCTTCCTTCCTTCCTTCCTTCCTTCCTTCCTTCCTTCCTTCCTTCCTTTCTTCCTTCCTTCCTTCTTTTTCTTCTCCAGGCTGAACATGCCAAGCTCCTTTAACTGCTCCTTATATAACATCAACTTAAGGCCCTTCACCATCCTAGTTCTTCTCTAGACACTCTTTATCAATGTCCTTCCTAAATAGTGGCACCCAGAACTGAACACATCAGTACATATGAGGTCTTACAAGGACAGGGAATGACAGGACTGTCACCTCTATTTCTGGAAGCTATGCCTTTCTACTATACTCCAATTTTGCATTAACTTTTTTAGTTACCACATCATGCTGCTAACACATACTGAGATTGTGGTCCACTAAAACCCCCAGATCTTTTCTAGAAAAACTGCCTAATCATGCCTCCCCTGTAATAATCTACGGTGATATTTTAATCCCATGCTGTTTCTTGCAAGCTTCTGAGTTTGTCCTTTGCCCCAGTGGGTGAGGAGTCAGAGGATGACAGTGACATAGATGTAATCTATGATCTAGGATTCCTTAAAGAGGTTTGCTCTTGGGGGCTGACCCAAGAGAATAATTTTCTCATTTGTCTTTTTATATCCCAACCCAAGAGGTCACTACAGGAACACCTTCAAATGTACTTGTGTCTAGATTTTCACAAATGTGGGTAATTGAATCCTAAGTTTTCATATAAGCATTCAGCGTAACAAATGAAAAATGACTAGAGGAGATTTTTTTTCACTCCACACAAAATACCGCATTCAAAAATGATACACAGGAGGCCATAAACAGATCCATAAAACCAAAGGCCCTCATAGTAGTTCCTCTTGGATGGGAATGAACTCAAGAGTTACCAAAAGGACAACACCCAGATGTTTCAGTTAAACCTCAGATTTCCCAAAGGCATCTGTACAATTTTTACCTAAGTTTGTAGTACTCCTTGTGGTTGCAGTTGTCTATGGAGGACAACCATGCTTTAAGACTATTAGATGAACAAGACCATTGAACTGCTGCTGTCTGCATACTCACTGTGAGAGATGACAAGGTCCAGATCCCTTGCTTCTCTTTGTTGTGGCTTTAACCATCACTGCTCCTCTGCTATGGGGCCACATGGCAATTCTATTCATTTTCCAAGAGGCTCGCTAATCAGGAAACCTTTTTCTCTTTCTAGGAGGTCTGATCCATGAACTCAAATGTCAAAATCATAATCATATCTGTTCCCCAGACCCAGTTTTGGGATTACTTTGAGACAACCACCAAAGCTGATGCTGCCCAAAAGATTTCCTTTCTTTGCTAGATTTTAGGATCTTGCTGTCTAGGGAATTCCCTTCCTCTACATTGGTGGTCAGGGTTCAGGAACATTGCCCATGGAGTCCCCTCCTGGGCCACTCAGGCAGGCATCTTCCTTGGGCTTCTCCAGTTGTCCTAACTGTGGCTATCCCTTCATCTGGGAAGTCTACTTTCAAGCACTCTCTTCTGTGGCAGTGTGGGTGAGAAAGCTATAGGCAATCCCATGTAGCTACTACCATTTGTTTTTGCTCCATGGCCCCAGTTAACATTTCCTAGGGAGATGAGACTTTGAGCATGCTCAGGCTTGCTCTCACGTACCCAAGAGTACAGCTCTGCTCTGGTATACCCTGTTCCATTCTCTTAATAAAGAAAAGGGTGAAAACCAAGAGTGACCTGCCCACTGTGTTTCATAGGCTGACAAAGTGGAATGGCTCCTCTGATGAGAGTCCTTTCTCTCTAGAGTCCCACCCAACCAGCCACCTTGGGGAAAACCCTGGTTACTGGAACTGGAAGCTGCGTTTATTTTCTTTAAAAAGTGTTAATAGCCATAGCCCTATCTTATAAGCAAAGATATTCTCAAAAGACTGTCCCAGGGCAACTCTCTCCATGAACCCTCCTCATCCTCATATTAACCTAAGAAAACATAGTTAGAAAAGTAAACGTGTTGGGGTGGGGGGGGGCTACCCTAACAACCTTGTACTCTAAATAAAAATTATTCTGCGGTTATCTCAAACTTTTTTGGAGCAGATAATCTGGAACTGTTGTAGTTGGTGAACAAAATAGTGATTAAGATGAGATATCTTCATGAATTAATAAACAGAATTCTAGGAAATTAGTATTTGACTTTGCACTAGTTTCTGATGTCTCTACAAATCTGTTCTTTTTCAGGTCCAAGTTTACAAGGGACGTCATCTGGCACAATCTCAGAACTGTCACCTTGCTGTGAGGATGAACCTAAGAGTGAAGATAACAGTAAAAATAACTCAGGAAACTTTTCTCACAGTGTAAGTTCAAGAAGCTTCCAGGAAACAGACAAGCTGCATGCGGAAGTAAGTAGTTCAGAGTGAGCTTGCCCAGTGGTTTATGTACATCAGCGGTTCTGAAACCTCTTTGGCATGATTTTGGTGGAGGAGCACCTCTGCAAACCACTCATTCCACCTTCTTTTACTTCCTGACATAAAATTTCATCAAAATTAATGAGAATGGGGCTGCTTTTGATAAGAGCAAATAGTTTGATATAGGAGCCTTATTAGATATCCCAAGGCCATTTTACATTCATGTCAGAAAATAGGTAACTATTGATGATCATATTAAAGACAAGTATAACAAGATCAGCTCATAAGTTGCTTGGAGGACCATCAGTGATTCCAGTGATCCCTTTAAGAACAATTGATATAGACAGAAATAAGTCCACAGTAAAATGAGTCAATGATGGTGCTTTAGCACCTTGAAGAAGAGTAACTTCAGAATTGGAAGGAAAGAACTTACTGGATATTTGAATATTTTAATTTATGATAGAGATGGAAAATATAAAATGATGTCAACAACTTCCTTTATTACATCAATTAGTTGGCTTAGTTCTTTGCAAACATTAAAATACCATGCAACTGTTGTTATTTTATTAATAATGTCTCAATTAATCATTAATTTTCCAGTACTTTCTGGGTGCATTGGATTGCATTCAGTGTTGTATAAATCATTACTTTTTAAATTAATATTACGTTGTCTTTGACCAGAACTCTCCAGACCAACTGACATTTTAAAATTGTCTATTTTCCTTCATTTAATTCAGGATTTGCCTCCATCTGCTAGTGAGTGTGGTGATCCCTCTCTTCAGAACACTACCACCACTTCAGGATTACCTCTGAAAACACATGGTGGCTTGGCCACAGCTAAGGTTAAGCCTTTTGCATATGACAGTAGCCTCAATACTGGATTACTGCTGACTCCTTCCCAAGAAACATCGAAACACATTCCAATAGACTCAACTTCAAAAAGTTACTTAGATCCTTTGGGGCCTTCTTGTTTGGATGCCAAAGGAATATTTCACCTTCCTGATGCTGTCACATCTGGATCTGCCATTTCTATTTCTTTAGGGGCCAAATCAAACCACAAAACCCTGAGAATTCACAATGATGAGTCTCAGGCCAGAGATGCAGCAATAGCAAACCCTCTGTCACAAAACATGCTAAACAGAGAACCCATAGTAGTAGGTAAGTCATGTTCACCTTTACCAGAGAAACCCTCATCTGGATCACGAGTTTCATGCTCAGCTTCAATGGGCATGACTGGGAAGACTCAACTGGAAACATCACCTTCAGGACTTAGCACAAGTAGTTTACATCAGGTGACAATCAGACCTCGGACATACTTTTCTACTAGTAGCTATTATAGCTGTGGGGAAAAGCATGGAACTTGTGTAGATGAAAGTGAGAGTGGGAAAAACCAAGTAACTAGAATGGTCACAGTTAAAGAGAGCATCGTTACTGCTAGTCCTGGAGAGTCCTTAAATATTTCTGGAGCATCTTCTAAAACCCTCAAGAAGAGGAGCCTAGAAGGGATGAGGAAGCAAACTCGAGTAGAATATAGTGACACCAGTAGTGATGATGAAGACCGCTTAGTTATAGAATTGTAGAGACTCTAGAAACAGAAGGGTTATATTATAAAAGAACACAGGGAATAGAATTACCTAGAAACAAATGCCACTGACTTGACAGGAAAACTGAATTTCTCTTATGATGCACCTTAAGATTAGAAAAAAAGCCTTGGATGCTAGAGGCCAAGTTATGGCAAAAGGCTTACTGCCTTCCACTGTATAGCTCTGGGTGACATTAGTGTGAACGAAAGGCAACTTTGCTTCAGCAAAAGTAGTCATGAAGTTATTGTTTCTGAATAGAACCTGTAAATATTCTCTGTACCTTAACTCCCTGCTGCATTAAGACTGTCTTTATCTCCCTTCTTTCCTTTCTCTTTAGAGTTTTCTTAATCCTTTGTTCCCTAGAAGGGACTCTATGACTGTTTACAAGTATCAAAGAAGTCTATAAAATGTTGATGGATCACCTTACTTAGTCAGTGAGGGTCACTTTAGAGGTGGGGAATATAAGGTACACTATTCCTGGTGTAAATGTGTTTAGAGATAGGATTTCTGGATAATTGAGTCTTGTAAAATGGGTATCATGGATTTAGAGCTGGAAAGGGGCCTTAGAGATCATCTAGGATCATTTGATCCTCTTTGTTTTACAGATGAGGAAACGGACCTAGAAACATTAAATGACTTATCTACTCTAGACAAGTACCCTAGTACATCCTAAGTGACAGAGCAGGGATTCAGACACAGGTCTTCTGACTCCAAATGAAACTGTTTCCACTTTAACACACTCCCCCATTACCGAATATAAGCCAGTTCTGGATAATTACATTCATTCAGATTTACACAAAACCCTCAAGTTTGGCTATGACAGCTAGCCTTTTTAGTGGGAGATGCAAATATACTCCAAAACACATATGACACTATGAAATAATGATCATTTTAAAATGTTGCACAAATGACCAATGCTCATTTATGATCAGATGATACAACCATGCTCTGCTTCAGCGGCTGGTGCCTTTTCTACTGAGAGCTTTAAAAATCCTTGGTTTTGCAGTACTTCTTAGAGAACACCAACATTTAAAAGCTAATTAGGACAGTTTTCTGCAATGAGATTTTGGGGGAGTTGGGGATAATATCATAATGACTCAGTGATTCTATTTTTGTCACATTGTGGTCCAAACAATTTAAATGAGAGGGTTATATTTTTGCCAATATCCAAAGCTTAAATCAGTGCCCTGTTCATATAGGAGAAAAGGCTTTTTAGATTTCCTCCAATAGCATGAAGGATACAAAACTAAATGGAGTTTGATGCTGTTTTAAGTTTTAGTCATTTTATTTGAAAGGTTTACTATGAATTTTACTATGAATTAAATCTCAATGTATTAAATAAATCAGACTAGAACCAGATTAAAATTTTTTAATACTCCTAGCCATAACATGACTCAATGAATAAAATAATAGGCATATGCCACTCAAATCTCCTAGATTTACTGTATTCTTGGTTTCTCTAGTTTAAATGGTGTAGAAAAGAGGTTTGCATTGCTATGTTATAATTTTATACTTGCCTTTGGTATGATTTTGTACAATTTTGATATTTATATTGTATGATCTTTTGGGTTTTTCTTGTAATGATGCTTATATTGCCCACTTATGCTTCAGAGGAAAGACGAAAATGAGAAATATCTCATGCATCTGATGGTGATGTTACAATGGGTCTTAGCCCTTGTCTAGGTATGGTCAACTTTGAATCACCTTCATTTAAATAAACTACTTTTAGGATTACCTATGCCAGCTTTCTCTGTTACTCAGATTGTATGTACTGTCAGTTAATGTGTACTTAGGGAAGGCAAACTAATTTCAGTACTAGCTAATAAAAAACATAATTGGGAGATCATTATTCATATGACCTTGGGCAAGTCATTTAAATTCTCTGATCTTCAGTTTCCTCATCTGTAAAATTAGGAGGTAGGACCTTTAACCTCCCAGCCTGAGACCTGGGATCCTATGATCTGGAACTATTTATGCTTAGATGCTTTAAAGCTGGAGCTTTAAGGCTCCCTCCATTACTACATATTGAAACCCCTCCATGCCTTTCCATCCTGTAAAATTCTCATCCATATAATTTCATAAATCCTCCACTGACTTGGAGGCCCTATGGAGTAGCAGCATAGCAGCTGAGCCAGCCATCTATTGTATTTTGTTCTGTATCCTTGCCTGCATCATTTCAAAAAGTTATCTTGCTATTTTTTAAATCCTTCACCATTTCAAAACCAAATATGATTTTTAGATTATCTGGTCAAGCACTGCCTGCTTGTCCAGAAGGGCTTTCTTGTATGCAGCTTCACAACAGCTGCTATTGTCATTCTTTCTAAAGTTACTTACCATCTACTCTGTATTTATCTCCTGTGTTCTGATTTATATACATTGTCTCCCCCCTTAAAATATAAGCCTCTTGAGGGAAGGGACCATTGTGTTTTTTCTTCGTGTCCCCAGGCCTTAGCACAATGCCTGGCATATAATTAAGTCCTTAACAAATGCTTGTTGATTGATTGATGGATCTTCTATAATCTTCCCTCAGTTAGCATGAACAATTAAAAGTTGACTATTTTCCAAACATGACTTGAATGGTCTTGAGAAATGCCAGAGTGGACATCTTTGATGACTCATTCAACAGGAAAGGCTGGTTCTTACAGAGTTAAGTACCCCAGCAAAGAAGATCCTCTTTGTCCTGAAGACATTGCCATAGGAAGAGAATCAGAGTTCCTTTTTGAACCCATTCTACTTGGTCTTCTAGTGAGACTCGGTTAGGTAGCTGGGCCAGAAGTACAAATATTATGTCACCAAATGGTAATGACTTCAGGACAGAGGTAAAAAGTCATTGTTCCATTAGCCAGCTTTGCCAGCTGCCTCTTGGCCCATTCCTCAAGGACAGGTATCAAGAATGTGTTCCAGTAATTGAGAATTCAGGTTGCATTTTAAAAATTTGTTTTCTCTATTGGGGAGGAAGAGGAAAAGGTTCAGAAAAATACACATAGGTGGCCCATTTGGAAACATTCTTACAAGTGTACCTCACTGTGTACAATGTACTTCTGAAAAGCTATGTTTAAGCTGATTTTTTTTTGTAAATCCAATTATTTAAAATACTGTATATGGGGGTGTTG
Source organism: Trichosurus vulpecula (assembly GCF_011100635.1). NCBI lineage: Eukaryota > Metazoa > Chordata > Mammalia > Diprotodontia > Phalangeridae > Trichosurus > Trichosurus vulpecula. The sequence continues at coordinate 187,989,107 of NC_050575.1, read as the reverse complement.
TAGAGAAGGGCTTGTTATTTAAATTTTATGGTGAATTCCTTTTTGTAAAGCATTCTTTTGTAAAAATGAATAACTACTCTAATTTTTAAAATCTGGGTTTTCCTGGTTTTGTAAATCTTGATTTTCATATATCAGTTTGCTTAAAGTAGAATGTATCTGTATTTGCATTGCTGACAGACATATTTTAATGGCATATAGCTGAGCTATAGCCTCAGTTTTTGGTCATTAAAAAATTAAAATTTTTTCAGCTATATTTGACTGACATGGGTGATTATGACCAAAATTTGATGATAAGCACCCAGGTTTAGTCAGTCTAGGACTGAACCCCCACTCAAAACCTTTTCCATCTTGGTGGGAGCTATTTGCCAGAGCTTGCACTCTTCTGACAAAGGCTTCTAGAACTCAGGCTTACCACCCCGCCCCACACCCCAAAAAGGCATGGAAGGATGGCTTCAGTGGGAGATCTATAAATCAGGGATCCGTAAGTAGAAACAACCTCCTGATAGTGAAGACAAAAAAGCAGGGGAAAACAGAGTCTATGCCTAGAACCCTGAGTTGAAAACTCAACATTATTCGTGACTTTCAGTCTGATTCTAGGGAAGTAACTTAGCCCATCTGGACACTGGATGAAATGGAGAGCAGCTTTTTATTTTGTCATAACTGTCCAGATTCCTGAAGGATATGATCAGGGGTACTGCTGCTACTGATGTGATTATGTAACCCTGGGCAAGCTATTTTACCTCTCTCTGCCCAGCCTTCTCCCTGGAAGAATGAGGCTTAGGCACTTAAATAGACGAGCTTGAGATCTAATTCCAAATGGCTATTACTCGCATTCCTATCAACTACTTAGAATGAATCTATGATTTATTATTGTTATTTTTTGCCTTGCACTTTACATGAGATTCTCAGTGCAGCAGATGTTCGTAGTGAGAGAAATTGTGACACTGTTATCGACTTCTGGCAAAATTGAGTGCGGCAGAACAGGAAATGGTTAGCTTAAACCTACATTGCTCCTGCAGCACATATGTCACCCATCTTTATTACAGTCAGTTGTTTTCCTCCATAGTTTTAGTGAGACACTCTAAAGATTTTTTAAAAAATTCTATACTTTGAACACAGAATTATTTCTCATGGCTGTCAGAACTCATGAAGCATGGAGTCAGGTCTTAAGAAAACCTTGTGTGAGAGATTTCAATCCCATATTTCAGCAGTATTGGTGTAGTTTGTGTAAAATGCAGTTGTTAGGAACAGCATCATATAGTGTATAGAGTGCTAGGTCTGAAGTAAGGAAGAGTTGGGTTCCAATCCTATCTCCGACCTTTACTACCTGTGTGACAAATCCTGTCACTCTTTCGAGTCTCAGGCAACTTTCTAAGACTTATTTACTAAGTTACATACCAGTTTTGTATTGATTCACAATGCATAGCTGGCCCTGTTGAGTACTGGAAAATTTGAACACATTTTTGCACCCTTAGAAGAAATTGTTTGGGTTGGGGATGGGGAGACAGCCACTTGGAACCTCAAGAAGAACAATTGTTAAATGTGCCAGTACAGTACTTGACTACAGTCTGTTGATTGTTCAGAATCAGGGAAGCCACTGACTTTTTTGCAGATTGTTGGAATTTATTCATCTTTATATTGTTAAATTATTTTGTTTTTATAAAATAAAATTGGAGACCAAAATGAAACTGTGTGATAAGTCAAGATTTCAGTGCCACAGAATTGTTGTAAAGAATTTTTTGTGATTAGTAAGCATTTGTTTACTTATCAGCGCTGGCTAGTTGACCCACCAAACAAATTGTTCCCCATTTTGTGTTTGAGATTATTCCTTTCTGAAGTGTACCAGGGGGTTTTATTCCACTACATCTCTCTCTCTCTCTCTCTCTCACACACACACACACACGCACACGCATACGCACACACGTTTCATGCTTTTCAATTTAGACCTGAGTTTTAAACAATTTTTCAGTGTAGCTGTTTTCGGAAGCCACATGAGGGCACTGTCGACAATAGAAAAACACGGGCTTATATCCATTGTGGTTAATGTTTATTTGACAATATTCATATGATTTGGTAATGATGCAAAGCATTTTTAATTTCAAAGGGTTTCTTGTAGACAGACTTCCTTTTCTTTTTTGGGGGTAAGATTAAATTTAATTTACATGCCCACAATCTTAGTCCATCTTCCTGCCTTTTAAAAATCTCCTTTGAAGTGAACAGCGATGAAAAAAGGATAGTGTGAAGCTGAGGAAAACCAAATCTAGTCGTTAATTACTGAAGGGCATTGATAGCCTTTCTTCCAACTAATCAAACTCTCTCCAATAATAATCAGTTAATCCAAGAAGGAAATGCATCCTTTGTTTCTTCCTAATGAAAAACATTTCTGGGGTAATCAGCTCCACCTCCTGTTAAGCGGCGGGATTTCCTTGCTTAGGCTCTAGGACTATAGGATGTTTGTGGGGGAGGGAGAGGTTATGGGGTGTGTGGCCAGGGAGGGGGTTGGTGCGGGGTGATCAGTTCCTTCAGTCAAACTTTGCTCTTTGTTAACTAACATTCCATGCTGGGCCACCACCTCCACACATCTACCAAACCCAAGGGAATGTTCTGTGGGCTTTTTTTTTTAAGTGAACGTAATTGGATCTCCCAGAAAACCATACTCAGGGTTTCATGTTGAGTCACAAACTATTTCCATCAGTGTTGCTTTGAAAGGGCTTCCATCCTTCTAGATTACAAGCAAATGAACTGGGCAGCACCACCAGCGGCTCAGAGAGCAGGTCTCAAGTCTCCTACTTATTTACAGCCTGTTGAGCTTTGCTCCACAAATGCAAAGGTCTCACTCTCAGACATCTGGAAACTTTGCTTCCAGCAGGGACAGCTGCCTCTTGTTCTTAGCTGTCTCCCCGCTGCACACTAGAGGCAAATCCTGCATCATTTATGATTGATCAGCAGAGGATTAGCCTATTGCAGTTTTAGCTCATAAATAGGTGAATTGTTTTTCAATTTTAACCCAGGAAGAAAAGCAGTCCTTTAATATGTGGAATGGTGTACCCAGGCCTTACTGCTGATGGGAGGAGAAGTCTCTGCCAACTATGCGGACCACATTTACAAGAAGCAATTCAGCAACTTATCAGGCCTTCTTAGTTTGTTATAAACAAAGGTCAAGAGAACTGGATTGAGTCTTTTAAATACAAGGGAAGCTGATGTGCATTAGAGCCCTGGTTAGATCTGTTTGCTCTTAGAGACTGGCTCTTCAGTTCTTCAGTAAGGTAACATTCTATTAAACCTACACACAAAAACCTCTGTGTCTCTGGTCTCCTGGTTAAAACTGAGAACTCAGAAATAAAGCTAATGAGATATCCAGGGATCAAGTACTTTTTAGAAGCCAAAAAATTGTGGCATTAAGATGTTCATTCCTTCAGCAAGCACTTATTAAATACCTACTGTGTACTCTGGTTCAAAGGGCATTATGATAGGCACAGGAGGGAAAACTAAGTTTAGATAAGACTTTCATTCTCCTTTAGAGCTGATTGACATAGGGTTAAAGCAAAAACCATGTAACATAGTGTTACATGAAGCACAGAAAACCACATTATCTGAAGAACCAAAATTGTGTTACCCAAGGACAATGGACAGATGAATGGTGGATCTAAATAGGCTGTAGCATATTACCGATGAAGAAATTGTAAATATGAAAGTTATAAAAGCTATCCTCAAAGAGATGTCTGACCTGAAATGGTGGTGAGCTTGATAGAATGAGAATGAGGGATAATTGATTGACAATCTATGTGCTACATAGCACATAATACATCCATGTAATGTCGAGAGATCTGGATGTCCCATGGAGGATTTATGGGAGGACTTAGACCAGAGTTGCCCAGATGAGAATGTGTGGATAGGAGTACCTGCATCTGTGAGATCACAGATCCATTGTCTTGGATGTGAAGTCTCGGAAGGTTTGTGAGGGCCCACATGTCTCAGACAGAGATCCAGAATGGATTCATGAGAGATGCTTTGCCTCAGGGTTCCAGACCTACTTCCTAAGATTCAGAGATTGGGAGTGAAGTACCTGTTCCATGTTCAGGGTTTCTTTTAGAACGGAGTTCCCTGCTGCCTCTACCCAGAGTCTCTACCCTTGAGTCCCCAGTTTTTGGAATGACAAGTGATAGAAGCAGATACCACTATCACTGCGCCTGGATCTGGGCTCAGTTATCACAGGATCCTGGAAGTCAGGGCTTTACCCCCAATCTTGTGGCCTGGCAGTCAACACCTTGTGCTACTCACATTTCTATGTTTAGTCACCATCTGCTCAGGGGAAATCCTTTCCCCCTGCTATCTCTTCGGTACTTTCATTCAGCTCAGCTTTATTCCTTCCATGGTACATAGTTTACCCTCTGTCCCCTCATTTCATCGTGTTCTCTGGAATCCCAGTTCTATTGTTAATAGGTTCCCTTTCCTCTTAAAAATTTCTTTGTCTCACATTTTTTCAGCTTTCTGTTGTTCTCTGTAATAGGGTTCCCTCCTGAAGACACTCAGTTCTTAGACATTGCCAGCATCTGGTGCTTTTGAGAGGGTACTCTCTGATACTCTGGGTCAGGAGGAAAGGAATTGACATCCTCATTGTGCCTCACTGTTACTTTCAGACTATTCCTTTGCTCCCATCCAAATCTTTTTTCCTTTCACTCCACCTGTTAAGTATAGTCTTCAATGTTCCCATTCATAAATTGCTAAAGGTCTGTCAAATCTAGTCACTCCCTGCTTTATTGGGAAAAATAAACATTCAGTAGTGTACTTCCTCTTCTCTCTTATTCCATACCTCAAAATCCTTCCCTGCTATCTCGTATTCTTTTCTTTTTTCCAGATTCTGAAGAAGTGACTTTTTTTTTGTCAAGGCTAACATAGAACGTGCCCCTTCCCTAGGTTCCCTCCCTTTCCATCTTCATAAGGAACTTGCCCCCTGGATCATCTCTGTCTTCTCTTCAGTTTCTCCTTACCTACCGGATCCCTTTCTTGTAGCTGCAAACAGATACAGTTCTCCCCATCTTCATTAAAAACAACCACCTGAAAAAAACCCAACCACCTGTACTTAACACTCCCATCCCCCTCAACCTTGCATCCCCTATATCTTTTCACGTTCCCTGCCAGTCTACCTGAGCCATCCACTCTTGTTGCCTTCTTTCCCTTACCACTCATGTCTTAATCCCAGCAACCTGCCTTCTGACTCAACAAATGAACTGCAGCTGGTCTCTCCAAAGTTGCCAGTGATCTAAACTGATCAATATTATGGTCTTTTCCCAGCATTCATCCTCCTAGACTTCTCTATAGCTTTTGGTAATGTTGACCATCTCCTCCTCCTGGCAATCTCTCCTTTGGATTCTAGGCTATTACTTTTTCCTGATTCTCTTCTTATCTGTCCGACTGCTCCTTTCCTCCTGGATCATCTTTTAGTGCCTTGTCCCCTCAGGATGTTTGTTCCTCATGGGTCTGTCCTTGGCCCTCCTTTTTTCTTTCTCTCAGATATCTCATCAACTTTATACAGGGTTCAGATGTGTATTCAGCCTTGCTCTTTTTTTTTCCTGATCTCCATTCATCAAATGTCCACTTCTTGTTGGACATCTTTTGCATTTACTGTTGTGTTTTTGACTTTGTATTTCCAGGGCCTAGCATAATGGTTTATGGACTATAGGTCTTTAATCAATGTTGGGATTTGATTTCTTTAGGTAGCTGCAAACTAAAGTGCTTTTTGAGATCCTGGGGGAGATCATATTGATGGGGAAGCATCTGGGAAGGCTTTATTGAAGAGGTATCATTTGAGATTGACTTTAAAGAACAGATGGAAATTGGATGGGAGGTGAAGAGAGGGAGGGCATCAACCAACCAACCAATCAATCAATCAATAAATAAGCATTCCAGGTATAGAAAACAGCATGAATAAAGACACAGAAAAGAGGACAGGCTACAAGAAGTTATTGAATTTCACATTCCCAAACCCCACTGTCCACCCCAGGAAAAGAGGACACAAATCATCCTGGATAGGTAGGAGTCCATCACAAATGTAATGCAACAAACATTTACTAATGGCTTACTATTGTATATTATTGTGCTAGGGACCAGGAGTAAAAAAATCAATAATAAGACAGTCCTTACCTTCAAGGACCTCATGTTCTACATAGAAAGAAATACCGGAGAAGGTTTTTCTAACCTGTTCCAGAATTTTGCAAACCTCTTTTGAGTATTTAAACCTATCGTTGTCACAAAATATACCTTTACCAGGACGATAAGGTTCTGCTGCAAATAAGTTCATTTCTTCTTTCTCTATTCTCAGAGAAGAAGGAGTACACATCCTGTCCTTTTTTTTAATACATCGCCTCTTCACCTTTTTGTTTGTTTCAGGGTGAATTCTAATTTCTTTTACCTAGAAAAAGGAAGGTTGAGAGATAGCATGTTAATAGTTTTAAAATGTATTTATAAATCTTCCTTGACCTTTTATTAGCTTCAATAACATCTCTATCCATGTGAATATAACAAACATAACATAAACATAACAAACGCTGAACTCAGGGTAGCTGTGTTGATAGGGAATCCCAAAGTGGTCAATAAACTCCGTAAGGAGTATTTTAGGTTTAATTTTCTTGATAGATTTCATTAAAGGTATACAATCTTCTATCTGCCCAAATCTTGATTCTTTGCTTTTTGAAACATGTCTAACAAACTCTTAAAGGGGTATCAAATCACAGTTTTTAAGGTGCGGGAGTCCTTAGCCATTGTTAATAGCATTTTTATATGTTTTAAGGTTTGCCTAGAGCTTTACAAATGTTATTTCATTTGATCCTCTGTTTCAACAATCTGGCTAGTAGCTGTTGTGGGGGTGAAAGACCAACACAAGCCCAACAACGAGAATGCTGCCAAAGCCCAGGTTATTTTGATCTGCTTTACTAGGGAAAGCAACGTTAAGGGGTTGACCAGCTTATTTTAATCCAGCATACAAATATCACTCACTTAGTTCAGGGGAAAAAACCAGCGCCCTGAACTTCAGAGCAAAATACAAACAAAGTACAAACATCGACAGACAGACCTTGTCTGATTCAAATCCCAATACATAGTTACCAGAGTTTATCAAAGTCCCAACATCTGGGTTATGAGCTGGAGGGCTCTTAGCTACAGCAGCCTGGAGTCTCCATGCCACCAAGAGTGAGAGCCCTGCACAAATAGCTCTGTCTTCTCTTCTTATACTGCTTCAGATGTCATCAAACATCATCTGAATGACCAGAACTTAGGCTCCTATGATTGGCTCTTGAGTTAGCACCTCATCTTAGTGCCCTGGGAGCTTCACACCCACATCGGCTTAGCACCTAATAGGGGTTTGGGCCTGGGGCTTAGCACCTAGTAAGACTCAGTGAAATACACTGAATTAATCAAAGGAAACAAAAGCCAAACTCTTCAAGGGCACTTGGTTGAACTGAGTGCTAAGAGCCCATTTTGCTTACCAACACATCCTCCCAGTAACCTATCATTATCCCCTTTTTACTGATGAGGAAACTGAGGCAGACGGTGGTACAGTGACCTGCCCGGGAGTACACAGCAAGGGGAGGAGCCCAGATTGTGAACTCGAGTCTTCCTGACTCGACATCCAGTGCTCTCTCCACTGCAGCACCTCACTGCTATTATCTAATGCAATGCCTTTAATTAATAAATAAGGAAACAAGCCCAGAGGGGTTAAGTGACTTGCTCCAAATCACGTAGCTAGTTAGTGGCTTCTCTGAAGAACTTTGGAATCAATTTGAGACACAGGAGACACTGGCACAGGACTGCCCAGCATGGTGTGCCCACATCAAAGAGGGAGCTGTATTCTCTGGGCAAAGCAGAATTGCAGTAGCTCAAAAGAAACATGAGATGCACAAATTCAGAGACATTTCCACTCCAAATGTTCATATAGACTATTTGGGCCTAACCTGTGGTAGAGCCTTCTGAGCTCACATTGGTCTGATCAGCCACAGTTGGATGTACTGTACCTTGACCCCAACATAGTGATGCTATTTTGGTCCTCTTCAAGAACAAAGGATGAAACCAGACCAGACCTCCCAGGGGATGCTGTGAGGTCCAAAGGAGACAATCATTGTAAAGCACTTAGCACAGTGCCAGCGAGGCATGTAGTGAGTACTATGTAAATGTTAACTATTAGTATTATTCATATTAAAAATTTATTGATCAGCCTTGACTATGGGACTGAATTTATACTCTATAATAAAAATTTGTAAGTTGGTTGATTCAAAACTCCAACTTTATGTGTATATATGTCCTAGAATCAACACACCTACAAGCCTTATCTCTTACACCATTTCCATCTCTGGTACCATATAATGTGAATTTTTGTTGAGAATCATGATGCATCAGATGCTCTCATGGTGATACTGAGAATGGGAAAGGGCAAAGCTAGAGGACACATGGGAGGAGACATAGGAAAAGACTTATTTTTACTTGACTTTAGTGTAGGGCATCTAGGTGATATAATAGTGCACAGAGCACCAGACCTGGAATCAGGAAGACTCCTTTTCCTGAGTTAAAATCTGGCCTCAGGCACTTGTTAGCTGTGTGTCTCTGGGCATGTCATTTAACCCTGTTTGCCTCCATTTCCTCGTCTGTAAAATGAGCTGGCAAAGGAAATGGCAAACTACTCCAGTATTTCTGCCAAGAAAACCCAAAATGGGGTCAACAAAAAGTTGGACGTGACTGAAAAACAACTTAACAATGAACAATTCAGACATGACTGAAACAACTGAACAACAACAAGTATGGAGAACCAGGAGCAATGGGTGAAAGATACTAAGAGGCATATTTTGGTTTGACATCAGGGAAAAAATCCAATCCCCAAACTTCCCAATAACTATAGTGGTCCAAAGATTGAATAGGATGATGACTCAAGAATTACTGGGTTCCCTCTCCTTGGAAGTCTTCAAGGTTCAAGCATCCAGATGAATACTTTTTGTACAAGGAATTTTTTTGGCATGGCTTGGACTAGATGGACTAGGTGCTTAACAAATATGTACTGATAGATTGATTGAGATGGCCTCTCAGGTCCATTTCAGTGCAGAAATTCTATGAGGAAAGGCAGCGGACATTTATTAAGCACTTACTATGTGCCAGGCGCTGTGCTAAATGTTGGATTTACAAATACAAGCAAAAAGCAAGATAGTCCCTACCCTCAAGGAGCTTACATTCTTTTTAATTTTTTTAAAATATAGTTTTATTTATTTCTGTAAATATTTCCCAATTACATGTAAAAAATTAGTATTCATTTAAAATATTTTGAGTTCCAAATTCTGTCCCTCCCACCCCTTCACCACCTCTTGAGAAGGCAAGCAATATGATATCAATCGTACATGTGAAGTAATGTAAAACATATTTTCATAGTAGCTGTGTTGCAAAAGAAAACACACATATGCCCAAACAAGAAAAATAAAGTAAAAATCTATACTTCAGTTTGTACTCAAAGTTCATCATTTCTCTCTCTCTGGAGGTGAATGGCATTTTCCATCCATGAATCTTTTGGAATTGTCTTGGATCATTATCTTGATCTGAGTAGCTAAGTCTTTCACAGTTGATCATCCTTACAATATTGCTGTTACTGTGTAAAATGTTCTCCTGGTTCTAGGAACTTATATTCTAATGGAAAAAGATAGCACACAAAAGGGAGCTGAAAGGAAGAGTGGGTTTAGGACCAGTGTCACGGGATGGTGTCAAAGTTTAGAAAGTTAAAAGCAGGGCCAGGAAGGGAATGAAGATTGGCTGCTTCTGGTCCCTCCCTACCATGGAGGACTAAAACTAATCAATGGGAGGAGGAGGGGGTTAGCATGATAGAGAGATATGATAGGGTAAAGAGGGAAGTGGGGGGCAGAGCCAAGATGGCATCTGGAAAGCAGGGACTTGCTTAAGCTCTCCCCCAAATCCCTCCAAACACCTGTGAAAAATGGCTTTGAACAAATTCTAGAGCTGCAGAACCCACAAAATAGCAGAGGGAAGCAGGTCTCCAGCCAGGACTGCCTGGATGGTCACTGAGAAGGGTCTAGTGCACAGGACTGGTAACAGAGCACCAATGTCAACCAGACCAGGAGTCCGGTTGAGCAGGCTTGAGGGCCATGAATCATTGAGCTGTGGCAGTTACCAGACTGCTCAACCCACAAACGCCAAAGACCACTGAGCAGGTTAGTGGGAAAATTGCTAGATCAGATCAGGAAGTGGTCTGGCCCCAGCCCTGGGGTGGTGTAGGTGGTGTGGTAGTGGCAGCGGCAGCAGCCGGAAGCTCCTGTGGCTGCCTCCAGAGCTCCAGCGTCAGCAGCTTCTGGAGTCCTGGGCTCACACGGTGGCAGGAATCAAGTGATGGACTGGAGCAGGAGTGCAAGGAGTGCTTTGCTGGCACAGAGGCAGGTTTTCTTGCTTAGCCCTGCTTGGGTCTGGGTCACAGTCCTGGTTGGCGGTTCTTGGGGGAGAAGGAGCACTGCTGTGGTAGAGCTTGCAGTGACAGTGGAGTAGAAGTAGTTCTGAAAACAGCAGCACAGCCCCTAAAGCTTGGGACAAAGTACTCTCTGCTCTACCAGCAGTCATACCCTGACAAAAAGCTCAAAGTTCAAGTAGTTGGCTGGGAACGTGAATAGGCAGTAAAAACAGACTCAGACTTTAGAATCTTTTTTTTTGGTGACAAAGAAGATTAAAACATACAGCCAGAAGAAGTCAACAAGATCAAACAGTCTACATCAAAAGTCTCTTAGAAAAATATGAATTGGTCTCAGGCCATGGTAGAGCTCAAAAAGGATTTGAAAAAGCAAGTAAAATTGTCACCAAATTCCAGAGTCCCCAGGTCAAGGAGAAAATACTGCAAGCATCCAGAAAGAAACAATTTGAGTATTGTGGAAACACAATCAGGAAAACAAAAGATCTAGCAGCTTCTTCATTAAAGGATCTAAAGGCTTGGAATATGATATTCCAGAGGTCAAAGGAGTTAGGATTAAGACCAAGAATCACCTACCCAGCAAAATTGAGTATAACGCTCCAAGGCAAAATATGGATGTTCAATAAAATTGAGGACTTTCAAGCTTTCTCAATGAAAAAACCAGAACTTAATAGAAAATTTGACCTTCAAATACAAGAATAAAGAGAAGCATGAAAAGGTAAACAAGAAAGAGAAATCATAAGGAACTTACTAAAGTTGAACTGTTTTGTTTACATTCTTACATGGAAAGATGATGTGTGTAATTCATGAGACCTTTCTCAGTATTAGGGTAGTTGAAGGGAATATACATACATACATACATACATATATATATATATGTGTGTGTGTGTATATATGCACACACACACACACACACACATATATATACACACACATAGAGAGAGGGCACAGGGTGAGTTGAATATGAAGGGATGATATCTAAAAAAAATTAAATTAAGGGGTAAGAGAGGAATATATTGAGAAAGGGAGAAAGGGAGAGATAGAATAGGGTAAATGATCTCACATAAAAGTGTCAAGAAAAAGCAGTTCTGTTGGAAGGGAAGAGAGGGCAGGTGAGGGGGAATGAGTGAATCTTGCTCTCATTGGATTTGACTTGAGGAGGGAATAACATACACACTCAATTGTGTATCTTACCCCACAGGAAAGTAGGGGGAAGGGGATAAAAAAATGAGGGATGATAGAAGGGAGGGAAGATAGGGAGAGGAGGTAATCAAAAGCAAACACTTTTGAAAAGGGATAGGGTCAAGGGATAAAATTGAATAAATAGAGACAGGATAGGATGGAAGGAAATATAGTTAGTCTTTCACAACATGATTATTGTGGAAGTGTTTTGCATAATGATACATGTGTGGGCTATGTTGAATTGCTTGCCTTCTTAGGGAGGGTGGGTGGGGAGGGAAGAGGGGACAGAATCTGGAACTCAAAGTTTTAAAAGCAGATGCTCAAAAAAAAGTTATTTTTGCATGCAACTGAGAAATAAGATATATAGGGAATGGGGCATAGAAATCTATCCTGCCCTACAAGAAAGTAATGGGAAAGGGAATGGGGGGGAGTGGGGTGACAGAAAGGAGGGCTGAGTGGGGAATGGGGCAATCAGAATATATGCCATCTTGGAATGGGGGGAGGGTAGAAATGGGGAGAAAATTTGTAACTCAAAATCTTGTGGAAATCAATGTTGAACACCAAAATATTAAATAATAGAATATGATAATAGCAAAAAAAGAGGGAAGCTCTTGGGTAGGATTTCTGCTTATTAAGAAAAGACATGGACTAATATGTCCTATAAAGATTTTCCACTAAAATGGTTGGATCAACGATGGATTTCTCAGTTCCCTTGAATTTGTTTTCTGGGTATGTTTTTGTTACCAGATTTCATTAGCGTAATAGGGAAACTGTCTGACAATGTAGATCATAACTTTAATCTATGACTAATGTTCCTAGAGTGATGTCTAGTGGCAGTGAGAGATTAAGTGAATAATCCTGGGTCACACAACTAGTATGTGTCCAAGGTAGAGTTTGAATCCTATTTTCCTGGTCAACTTTCTGTCCAATATTGTCTATTTAATTAACAGTTGGAAATTATAGTGTCCAAATTCCTGATCATTCCAATTAATGAAACTTGCAGTATTTTTGTTTTATCGAACATTATTCCTTCCGACTCCGAGTCCCGCCTCCCTCCCCCTGCCCAGTATGTGTAGCTAGCTTCTATGCCAGCTCATCATACATTTACTTAAGGTATGAAATAAAAAATTTGACACAGGCCTCAAGAGGAGACAAAGATATTAACAGGAAAGGAGACAGAGACATTACCAAAGTACAAATGTTTGAAATCTTAAATTATGAGACAATGTGGTTCTGAACTAAAATAAATTAATGAACCTCTTTCACAAATTGACTAATGGAAAAACCCTACACAAGTCACTATCACACTTGTACTAAAAGATAAGTGCTTGGGTGAAAATGACTACATGTGCCTAAATGTGTTCACCTTCTAATCTTTCTTTGTTTCTCAATCACATGGCAGAAAAACCCAAGAGTCAGGAATTGCCGAAAAGTTTTTTGGTGGCCTTTTGAAACGAAATCACATTTGTTTCAAATCATTACATCAGAACTCCAGATATCTCACTGGGGATCTGTTAGGCTGTTTCTTTCAGGGTCTTTGCTTAAAGTATTTGGTTCAAGCTGTGAATGCAGGTGGAACTGCTGCCTGGGTGTTCTTTCAGAGGGTGGAGAGTTCGGGTTCATGGATTTTGTCCGAGTTGTGACCCTGGACTTTTCTATGCCCTTTTTCATCTCTAGGGGAAAGACTTTTGGGCTATCTCCCATGGTATCACAAGTGGGGCTTCATTAAAGGTTGTAAGGGTGTGATCCCCAAGAAGTCTCTGCAGGAGCCTGAGATGAGGTGTTCTGTGAAATGCATACTAGAGGGAGGGGTTAGGGGAGGGTCAGAATTTATAGAACTTATATTTGTTCTATGGCATCCACAGTTTGTTTTTCCATTATTATCTTCCATGAAAGATACCAGAAATTGAAATAGCTTCATGAGGTACAGCTTAATTATCCAAATTGCCCAAAACAACCACCCACCCCATTTTGGTCTTCTCTAGGACTTCAGGTAGGTGGAACAATATAAAAGAACATAGGTCTGGAGCCTGAGTTCAAATCCCACCTCAGAAATTTACTGTGTCATCCTGGGCAAGTTACTTAACCTTTATCAACCTCAGTTTCCTCAACTCTAAAATGAGGGGGGTTGGACTCGATAGCCTCTAAGGTCATAGTTAGATTTTGTGGTTTAACTTTATAAATGTTCTTTATCACAACTGCTCTCTGTGGGATTTTTAAAACTGTAAAATGAGATGTGGGCAACTGGGTGGTGCAGCATATAGAATGCCAGACCAGGGGTCAGGAAGACTTATCTTTGTGAGTTCAAATCCAGTTTCAAACCCTTACTTACTAGCTGTGTGATCCTGGAAAAGTCACTTAACCCCATTTGCCTCAGTTTGCTTATCTGTAAAATGAACTGGAGAAGGAAATGGCAAACCACTCCAGTATCTTCTTCAAGAAAACCTCAGATGGGGTCATGAAGAGTCGAACATGACTGAAACAACTGAACAACTATAAAAAGATGATATTTAATGGCTTGGTCAACCATAAAATTTGAAGATTACTGCTCATAAGCCCTATTACAGAGGAGTACAGCATCTCCTGCTCATTGTCCTTGAGATTTTTGCTGCATCTCTCTGATGGGCAGATAATGAAAACTCGGTAAATCATCAGAATATTTCCGAATATTCAGATGTCTAGATATTATGAAGGATGAGGCTCTCTCCAGTTTTATTCCATACTGGAATAAGTTAAGTGGGGAGCTTGTGAAATTCTAGAAGCCATGCCTTTTTTTTCTTTCAAATTTTAGATCTGAACCCTCTCTAAAAGAAGAACAGAGGAATACCTGGGAAATGGTCACTTTAGCTGGCTTGGGGAAAATAGAATTTGATGGATTTTTCTACCCTAGGTCTTGATTAGAAGAATGCTCCCCTTGCTGGGCCTCCATCTGAGATGATCAAAATTGAGGTTGTTTCTTTATGATTTAGGTTCTTAGGTTTAAAGATAGAACATTTTAGTCTTTTAGTTAAGTAGTTATGTGATTCTACTATAGAAATCAGCCAGTTTGAAAAAGCTGGACCAGTTTACATCAACTGCCATGTGTTTCATCTCCATAATTTCTTAAAAAATTTTTTAAAATTTAATTAAATACATAAAATAAGCATTTTCATAACATAATTTTAAAAAAGATGATTGCACTTGAAACTGCAAATCTATTATGTACAACTTGCTATTCCTTTAAATATATAATAAAGCTATCACGTAAGTTTCTTTTCCCCCCAAGAGATGGCTACCATTAGACACAAATATGTATATGTGTGTGTATGTATATGTACATATATATGTATGTAAAATCATTCTGTACATACTATTCTATTAGTTATTTCTCTGAATGCAGATAATGTCTTCCTTCATATGTCCTTTGTAGTTATTTTGGGTATTTATAGTAGTCAAAATGACTTAGTCACTCAAAGTTGTTCTTAAAACAGTATTGCTGTTATGGTTTACACAGTTCTCTTGGGTCTACTCGTTTCACTCTTCATTATTTCTTGCAAGTCTCTCCATGTTTTCCCTAAAATTATTGAGCTCATCCTTTCTTATAGCATAGTAGTATTCCATAACAATCATATACTACAACTTGTTCAGCCATTCCTCAATTGATGGGCATCCCTGCAATTTCCAGTTCTTTGCCACTGCAAAGAGAACTGCTATAAATAGAATTTCTTTTAAAAATTAATTAATTTATTTTTAGTTTTCAACATTGACTTCCACAAGATTTTGAGTTTCGAATTTTCTCCCCATCTCTCCCCTCCCCCCCAAGATGGCATACATTCTGATTACCCCTCCCCCCAGGCTGCCCTCCTTTCTATCACCCCACTCCCCCTCTTACTCCTTTCCCCTTACTTTCTTGTAGGGCAAGATAGATTACTATACCCCATTGCCTGTATATCTTATTTCCCAGTTGCATGTAAAAAACATTTTTAACATTTATTTTTTTAACACTTTGAGCTCCGAATTCTCTCCCTTCTTCCTTGCCCCCCTCATTGAGAATGCAAGCAATTCAATATAGGTTATCCATGTGTAGTTTTAAATATCATTTCTGAAGCTCACATACATACAAGTAGACTTATCAGAAGAGGAGAGTGTAGAGAAGAATTATTTCCAAATTAGTTATCTCTGAAGTGTTTGAAGGGGACACTTCAAGTCTTAGAGGCTCACAAATCAAGGGAGTTTATGGTTTGTTAATTAAAGGAACAATTGGGAATGGCTAACATTTGACTTCTGGAAAGTCTGATAACTTAATGGAAATCCCTTGGTCTGCTCAGTGACAAAAAAGTGGGCTTGTTGATCCAGCTGCTTCAGTACCTGGCTTGGCCTGAACAGCTGACCCAAAGCTAAATGTTTCCCAGTGGGGTGGATTATAAATTATCATCAACTCTCTGAGCTGTAATGACTCAATTTTCACAAGTGGTCAAGAAAAGTAAAAGTGCAGAGTAGGAAGCTTTTTCCAGAGGCCTTCAGGGGAGCTAAAGGGAAAAACATCCCATGAGGGAAAGCACACACACACAGACACACAGACACACACACAGACACATGGAAATGGAGAGAGGCCATGAAGTGACAATAAATGATAAGGACATTTTTAATTGTTTGCATTTCATCATTCTTTGGGTGGGTGGGTGGAGGCTATAGAAGAAGTGAATAAAAAAGCATATGAATCTTATTTTGATTTTGTAACCAGTTTGGTAGAATTTTCTCAGTAATTGAAAGAAATAATATTCTTGGAAGCAGCAGGAGATTTAAAGGTGGTAATTGAATTGACTTCACTCTGTACTTAAGAGCTTGGGGAGGAAGAAGCAACACTATTAATCACCACTTTGGTCAGTGGTTAGCTGGTTCATGCGCTGCATGAGGGAAATGTAATTTCCAATTACATATATATGAATTTCAGTATGACTAGCTAGGACTAGCAATGATTAGACAGGTGGCTGGCAATTTGAGTTTTATACACAGATTGTGGCCTTTACAGCCAGATACTGAGACAAAAGACAACTCCTCAATTAAAGATATTGCTAGAAGATGTGGAGAATAAAATTATTTAAAATTCCCATTTTCTCACATGAAATTTTCGTGCTGGCAAATCACTTGCAATATCACTGTTTTGAGAGTATTCACAGAATTTTAGAGTTGGAATGGACCTCAGAAGCCATTTGTCAAATCTACACTTAACAAAAATTCCAACCTCTGCTTGAAGACATCTAATGACATTTGACCATTACTTCTAGAATTATCCCATTCCCTTTATGAGCTTTTTCCTTATAGAAAGCCCAACTTTGCCTTTTCACAATTTCTGTCCATAACTTCCCATTTTCCCCCCTGGGGATAAACAGAAGTGTAATGCCTCTTTTATATTCAGATTATTACTAATTTAGCCTGTTGCTAAATTTGAAGTAATCCTGTTTGCAGTCAGCCAACTTTAATCTCCAAAAGAAGTGGCATCTGGTAGAATGCACATGACTGAAGAAGTTGGTTTATTATGATTACTAATAATAGCCCAAGCTCTTACTTACAGGATGTTAAAAGACCTAGAGAGATGCTTCTAGCACATTAGGTAGATCCTTTATGGAGAATTAATGAAGGGATGTGCATAAGAATTGTTTCAGATAAGAAGGCATAGATGGCTTACAATTTGTACCATTGGAGGGAATATCCAAATGAATGAGGTGATTAGGGCTTCAACTAGGGTGGTGGCTGTGTGAATGGAGAGAATGGAGAGATGTTGTAGATAGAGATACAACAAGATTTCAGTGAATATATATTGAAATATTAAAGTATAATAATATGATATTTTATAGCACTTTATAAAATGCTTGAGACTTATTACCATATTTAAATTTCACAATACCCTTGTGGGATAGTGTTAGCACTGTTTTACAGATGAGGAAACTGGGGCAAATAAAGGTTGAGTGATTTATCCAGGTCTACCACAGCTAGTAAGAAATAGATTCAGGGTTTGAACCCAGATCTTTGGACTCCAGTTGAAGCAGGGTGTAGTGGAAAGAGGGCTGGTTTTTGAATCAGAAAACATGAATTCAAATCTTCCTCTGCTAGTTACTGTATGACCAAGAGCAAATCCCTTAACCTCTCTAGGTTTTCATTTTCCTCATCTATAAAATGGAGGTTAGGGGTGGAATTAGATTAAGATCCACTCCAGCTCTAGATTTATGATCCTACAATGATTGAATAATGTTTAGTGGCCAGTTGGAAAGGTTCCATTTCCCAAGATGTCCAATAGCAAGTTATTTAAAAGAAAAGTACAAGGACAGTTTCCAATGTGACCAACTCCCTTTTAAGACCAGTCCTTTAGGAACCTCTGGTAGAAACCCAATTTTTTGCTATGCATATGTTTTCCTCTGGTGCACAAACACACTAACTTGTTGTGATGGGGCTGGTTATTGGAGCTGGCACTGTTCCTTCTTTAACAAGGAAGCACTGACTGATTTGCTTCAGTGGGAGAAAGGAGCCCCAAAGCCTTTACATGGGATTTTGAAAGAGGATATAAAAACTACATTGGGATGAACACTGAAGACAATTCTGGAGATGAACAACAATATGCTTCTGGCTAAACATCTGCCTAGATTCAGAAAGGATTTTGTGCTTAAGATTTAATCTTATAATTTAAATAATAAAGGTAAGCTATGAAAGCAAGCAACCTTTCATCTCCATACTGTTCTTGGTACACCCTCACACACATACACACACACACACATGCGTGAGCATTTGTTGTTGAGTCATTTTTCAGTCATGTCTGACTCTCTGTGACCCCTTTTGCGGTTTTCTTGGCAAAGATATTGGAGTGGTTTGCCATTTCCTTCTCCAGCTCATTTTACAGATAAGGAAACTGAGTCAATCTATCTACTGTGCCACCTAGCTGCCCACACACAAGCATAGTCCACTTTAATACTGATGATGATGACATTTGGGTAACTTTAAGATATTAATTTATATATAGAGAATTTTACAATAATAGCTGATATTTATAGAGCACTTTAAGGATTGCAATGGCTTTGGAGCCATGTAATCTCTTTTAATTCTCACAGTAGCCCAGTAAGAGAGATAATATTATCATATCCATTTTACAGATGAGGAAACTGATGCCCAGGTAAGTGACTTGCCCACATTCACACAGCTAGGAAGTGAATGAGGAAGGTAGGATTCGAAGCTATTTCTTCCCGACTCCAAGTCCAGCATGCTATCTACATATCTACATATAGCCCATGTTAGATTGAGTCCATTGGAAGAAATTAACATGAGCCTAAAAGAAATTGGGGCAGATAGTTGGCACAATGGATAGAGTGCTGTTCCTGAAGTCAGGAAGACTTATCTTCGTGAATTCAAATCTGGCCTCTAGATACTTACTAGCCATGTGACCCTAGGCAAGTCACTTAACTCTGTCTCAGTTTCCTCATGTGTAAAATGAATTGGAGAAGGAAATGGCAAATCACTCCATTAACTTTGCCAAGAGAACCCCCAAATGGCATCACATTTGGATATACCTGAAATGATTGAACAACAATAACAACAAAAAGAAATCAGGTCACAGGTAGTTTTTTCTTTCTTTTCTTTTTTTTTTGGAGGGGGCAAAGCAGGGCAATTGGGGTTAAGTGACTTGCCCAAGGTCATACAGCTAGTAAGTGTGTCCAGTGTCTGAGGCCAGATTTGAACACAGGTCCTCCTGACTCCATGACTGGTGCTCTACACACTATGCCATCTAGTTGCCCCGCAGGTAGTTTTTTCAATTAAAAAAAAACACCTTTAAATTTTACCCATCAAATCAGTATTACAATTACAAATTACAAGGATAATGATGTTTGCTGACATCTAGTTCACTGTCACTGTGATCCTAGGTAGAACTGTTGAAAATCCTGGGATAGTATGAGGACTGTCCCCTAACCTTTGGAGCCCTGGCTGTTTCCCCATGCTGAAGTATGAAGCATTGGAACATAGTACTTTTAGTTCTTCAAACGATCTGTGATTTCAAAATTGTGGGTACTCCCTCCATCATGACAGATTGCAGCCCTTCTATTCCTAGAAGATGGCCTTCCTGAATCTTCTGGTGGCTAACCTTCTGGTAATAAGTCTTCGCTGACTCAGCTAAGCTCTGATTCTTGAACAGCTCTGGGACTTCACTCAGTCTTTTCAGTTTGGTGCTGAAGTTTGTGCCCCTTAAGCACAGCCTTTAGATAGAATGCAGGACTGCCTCTGTGAATAAGGGGGCAAAGGAATGAGACTCCAGGGAAAGTTTGGAAAAAGTCCTAAAAGTTTGAAATTTTAAAAATGTTTTCTAAACTCAAACATTCTGACTGTCTACCTCATGGTATCATTATGAGGAAAATGCTTTGTAAGACTTCAAGTGCTATACAAATGTGAGCTGTTATCATTTCAAGTTTAGCTCTAGTTTTGAGCAATGATTTATGTGAATTTTTACCTGTATTCCTCCTTCCATCCTTAAATCAATCAATCAATATTTACGTTATGTGCCAAACACTGTGCTAAGCAGTGGAGATAAAAATATTTAAAAAGAAAGACAGTCTATGACTTCAAGGAGCTCACAGTCTAATGGGGTAAGACAAAACATAAAAGAAAACTGAAACCAGAGAGGTATCCAACTTTGGGGCATCATGAAGAAGTCAGCCAGAGAAGTGTCAATGTAGTACATCAGGTGAGAAATGTAAGGAACTATCCTCTGAGTTTCTGATAATATCATCGCAAAAGGTTCTGACTGACCTAATAGATTCTGACAACCTCCATTTCTCAATAACCACAGTTTGGCTCAGATCTGCTATTTGGTTTGGAAACCTAATAGTCTCCAAGTGAATCTGATACTGCTGAAAGAGGCTAGAAAGAACACCCTGAAAGCCAGTGTTATCACCCTCCAGAACTAGTTTATTATAGAATACTGTGGCGTGAACTTCTCTACAGTGTGAAAGTTGGATGGTCTCCTCTCATCACTGCCATTAAAACATCTCACCTCTGATCACTGGGATAACTGGGATAACACACAAGCATGACAAATCCTTGACTATTCTCCTCACTTTTCTAATAACCAACCAAAAACTTGAGTGATTTTTATAGCTTGTTGGTGAATTCAGTCCTAACTTTTTGATGAGTCAACCCAGCAATTTGTATCACAGACATTCCCCAGTTATTCAGACAGCAAAACTTGATATTTTTTAATTTTTTAAAAAAAATTTGGTATTATTTTAGTAATTTTTCACATACTCTGAGTTATGCAGGTATATGTTGAAATTCAGTCATAGAATATAGATCTAAAGGACCTAAGAGATGATCTAGCTTAGCCCCTCTCTTTTACAGATCAGTAAAATGAGCCCAGGAGAAGTTAAGTGTCTTGCCAAAGGTCACATAGGTAGTTAGTGTCAGAGACTGAATTTGAACTCAGGTACCATTATTCCAAGCTCAGTGTCCTTTCCATCTGCTCACACTGTGTGTTGTACCACTTTAAAGTGCTTCAAACACAGTTTCAAACCTCACTTATAGTTATCTATTGGCTGAAGTATGGTCTCCTTTAGGAAATTTGGTAGTTGAAAATATTGTAGAGATATGAAGAATTTAAAAGCTTCATTGTGGTGTGAAAATGACTCTGAATTCTCAATGGTTCAATCAGCTAGTTCTATAAACAGATCAATTAATCAATTTATCAAAATTAGTACTTAGCATGATCCAGGCACTCGTTAAAAACTGGAAATACAAAAACAAAATAAAAAAATCTGTTCCTGACTTCAGGGAGATTCCATTTTAAAGAAGAAGATAGTTTGTATATGTAGGTTATCTACAAGACACATACAAGGTAACCTTAGAGGGGAAGGCACTAGCAACTAGAGGGACAGGTCAAAAACTGCTTGTCAAAGGTGGCTGGCTCTTCAAGTGAGTTTTGAAGGAAGCCAGGGCTTGTAAGAGACCAAGGTGAGGAGAGAGCATTTTAGGAATGAGGGATAGCAAATGCAGAGGCACAGGGATGGGAGACAGAGCATCACATATAAGGAACACAAAGTCGGCCATTATGCCTGGATTGTAACATGCATAGAGGGGGAAAAATGTTTAAGAAGACTGGAAATGTAGGAAGAAGCCAGGCTGCAAAAAGCTTTAGACATAAAACCAAACTTCATATTTGGTCCTAGAGGTTATAGGGAGCCAGTGGAGTTTATTAAGTAAGAGAGGGATATGGACAGATACACACCTAAGGAAAATAATTTTGACATTTGTATGAAGGATAGATTGAAGAAGGAAGAGACCAGAGGCAAGAAGACCAATTAGGAAGCTGTTGAAATTATCTAGATGAGAAGTGATTGGGACCTGAACTATGGTGGTAGCTATGTGAGTGGAGAAAAGGGGACATATAGGAAAGATGTGGAGAGAAGCATGACAAGATTTGGCAACAGATTGGGTATGAGGAGTGAGTGTGAGCAAGGGGGTATGACACTGAGTGTGAATCTGGGTGAGTGGAGAGGGATGATGTTTCTCTGGACGGTAGCGAGAAAGGAGGGAGCAAGTATTTATTAGGCATCTACTATGTTTTAGGCACTGTGCTAATTTCTTTACTAATATTATTTCTGGTGCAGTAGATAGAATGGTGGTCTTGGAGTGGGGAAGACTTGAGTTCAAATTTGACCTCAAGCATTTATTAGCTATGTGACCCTGGGCAAGTCACTTAACTTCTATTTACCTTAATTTCCTCAACTGTAAAATGGGGATAATATTAGCACCTTTCTCTCAGGGTTGTTTTAAGAATCAAATGAAATAATATTTGTAAAAAACCACAGCCTAGTACCTGGTACATAGTAGGTACTATGTAAATGTTTATTTCCTTTCCTTTTATCAGTCAATAGATATTTATTAAGTGCTGATTATTGCATGGCACACACTGTGCTAAGTGGGACATAAAAAGAGATAGAAGATCACTCCTGCCCTCAAGGTGCTTACATTGGATAATAGGGAAGTTTGGGAGAGGATCATGGACTATAAGTCTAGAGCAAGAAAGGACTTTAGTGACTAGTATGACTTCATCATTTTACATATGAGGAAACCGAGGCTCATAGAGATTGTTATTTGTCCAACATCAAAGAGATAGTAAGTGACAGAGCCATAATTCATTAATTTTTCTTTTTAATTGGGCACTCCCATCTCATCCAAGCTGGAAGGGCAGGGCCACTCAGGAGCCCGATACTACATTGATTGGCACAGCAGTTTGATTTGCTCTGTTTTTGATCTAGAATGCTTTGCTTCTCTATAGGCAGCCCAGGAGTGTCCCACTATTGGGGGATTCACCATATTGGTCCTTCACTTAGTATGGACTCTTAGCAAAACCCACTGTAGCTCTGACCTCCTGAATTCAAGAGATTCACCAACCTCAGCCTCCCTGGTAGCTTAGATTACAGGTATTTGCCACCATACCTGGATAGAGGCAGGATTCAAGCTCAGGTTCTATGACTTCAAATCAGCTTTGATTTTGGACTGGTGATAATCTATCATCTAAGAACCAGTCTAGCTAAATTCAAAGAGATTCATCACCAGGAAATTAGCCTCAGAGTGATGAAATTTTCAGCTAGCACAACTCAGGCTGCTCTAAAACCTCATAGCAAAGTACCCATACTGATAAGCTCAGGGGTCCTTGAAGTTTGAAGGAGGTAGTCACAAATGTGTGTGTGTGCATGTGTGTGTGTGTGTGTGTGTGTGTGTGTGTGTGTGATAGGAATTTTGTGGGGTGGTTATGGTGAGAATCATGCCTTACCATTAAGATTTTCATAGTTTTCCGTCCTAATTTATTATGAAAATTAACCAGTAAGAAATGTGCTGGTAGCATGTATAACTTATTTTGGATTGCTCATCATCTCAGGGAGTGGGGAGAGGAGTGAGGGGATAGAATTTGGAACTCAAAACTTTAAAAAAACCAAATGTTAAAAATTGTTTTTAACATGTCATCAGGTAAAAATAAAATATTATTTAAAAAAGAAAGAAAGAAATACGTTGGCAGAATCAAGAGCATACAGCCAAGTATGGTGGCAGCATGCCTGTAAATTCTATTACTGAGGAGGTTGAGGCTTGTGGATCACCTGAGTTCGGGAGTTCTGAACTACAGCAGGGCTAAAGTTGATGAGGTAGTCTTACTAATTCTGATACCGATATGGTTATCAATCCTCTCTCCCCTGCCCAGGGCCACTAGGCTGTCTAGGATGGGGTGAACTTGCCCAAATAAGAAAAATGGGTCAGGTTAAAGCTTCTGTGCTGATCAGTAGTGGGACCAGAACAAGACCGTGCTGGAGCCTATTCAAATCCGTTAATAAAGCCCTCCTGTTAGGTTTTCATGTGAACAGTTATACCTCAGAAACTGGCAAATGATACAAAGTAGGGCTAGATTTGTTGATTTCTTTATTTAAGGTGTCAAACATGGCTCCTAAGTGTAGTCAGAACCCAGATTAAAAAAGTCATTTGGAAGTATTTAACAAAAGAAATAAAAAATATAATAAAAACATAAATAACATTACATTTTAAAACTGAGTCAATACATAGCAGGCAAGATCTTTATTTGGATTAGTGGCCCCTGTTTGTATTTGAGTTTGATACCACTGGTCTAGACTTAAGAAAATGATGGAGGAAATGGTAATAATGTATATTAAACTTAAAAGTGTGTTGCAGGTATATTTAGAATTTCCCCTTCCCTCTGAGAGCTGATTGTTAAACATTTACCAGCATATCCCCTGGATCAGGCCATAAGTGATATAAAAAAGGAGAATAAGGAGAATACAAATTGTTTTTTATTTGAGCTTGCAGGCAGACACATTCAGTTTATTGAAGAGTTCACATATGTTTGTGGATGGGGACGCTGTAGAAACATGTTTACTCTGAATAGATTAACAGATTATGGATGGTGTGTACTCAAAGAAACACATGAATTTAGAAATGCCACTCTGGGTGAAGTCTTTGGATGAAGTTGACCAGATCGGGAAGAGTAAACATAATTAGGAAGCAGGAAGTCTCTCTCCTCCTGTGTAATTTTGTGAAGATCAAGCAAGGTCATAAGGAGGAGGATTTAGTAGTCTAGAATGATACACACACACGTATTTGCACATATATACGTATTCATAATATATTGTATATATGTTAATGGATAAAAATAACCATTATCCACCAGAACAAAGTATAAAAACATTTAAAAAGCTCCTTGCAATAATTCAAGACAGCTATCCATATGTAGATTTTTAAGTTTAATTCCAAACCTTCTTTAAAATTCTAATTTGCCCTCCCCCCAAGGTTAATCATGGCCTTTCTCTCTTTGTTCTTGGCATAACACTTTCCTTGTACCTCTCATTTATTCTTATTTTTTAATGTTATTGGTACTCTTTTTTTAATGTGTTAATTCCCAATGAACCTTTCTTGTAACAAATAACTATAGTCAAACAACACATTTATCAACACACCAGCTATATGTGATTATGGATTCTTCATTCTTCACCTGGAGCCTACCACTTCATTGCTGAGAAGCAGGATGTCTGTTTCACTGACAGTCCTCTGAAATCACCCTTGGTCACCTCATCTCTCATTCATTTATCATATATTTGCATCTGAGACTTTCTCTGCATAGGAGACATTTAATGAATGTTAGTTAAACTGAATTGAGTTGTTTCTTCTTAGTCCTTATGAATTACATAGAAAGTAAGTTCAGATCCCTTTTAAAGCTAACTAATTCTATTAATTAATACTAGCTTTGGAGTCAGGAGACTTGCACTTGAATCTCATCTTCAAGATGCTAATTATGTGACCTTGGGCAAGTCACTTAATGTCTTTGAGCCTCAGTTTTCCAAGTGGGATAATAATACTTGCACTGCCTGACTCCATCTCTAGGACTTTGTGTTGGCTCTTCCCAGAGCTTGGAATGCATTTTCTTTTCATCTCTGCCTCTTAGAATCCTTCATTTCCTTCAAGAGGGAGCTCAAGTGCCACCTTATACATGAAGCCTTTTCTGATTTCTTCTGTGGCTAGTGCAGAATGTAGTAAACGCATGGGTGGCGCCATACTGCACACAGTACTGGGTTTAGCATCAAGAGGGAACCAAGTTCAAATCCTGCCTCAGACACTAACTAGCTACGTGGATCTAGACAAGCCACTTAACATGTGTTTGCCTCAGTTTCCTCATCTGCAAGATGAGGATAATAATAGTACATATCTCCTAGGGTTGTTTTGAGAATCAAATGAAATAGTATTTGTAAAGCACTTAGCATAGTGCCTGGCACATTGTAAGTACTATGTTAGCTCTTATTATTATCCATCATTACTATTAAATACATATCACCTATTTTGCATATATTCTCTCTGTATGTAGATATAGCTATATATAAATCTATCTATCTAATCTTATCTCCTTTTTATAAGCACCTTGAAGGCAGGCACTGTTTCATTTTTGTCTTTGTAGCTATCCCTAGAACTTAGCAAAGTTCCTGGACTTTGTAAGCATTGAATATGTACTTATCGAGGCAGCTAGGTGACGTAGTGGGTAGAGTGCTGGACCTGGAGTAAGGAAGACTGTGGTTTGGATTCACCCTCAGACAATTATCAGCTGTGTGACTCTGGGCAAGTCACTTAACCTCTGTCTGTCTCCTCATCTGTAACAAGGAGATGACAATGGCATTTACCTCCCAGGGTTGTTGTGAAGATAAAATGAGACATTTGTAAAGTGCTTTTCAATGCTTAAAGTGGTAATTAAATGACAGCTTATTTTTTATTATTGTCAATAAATTGATTACTTACCTCAAAGGATTATTGTTGGGGAGAACTTCTTGTAAATGTTGTTGTTCAGTCATTTTCAGTTGTGTCAGACTCTTTGAGACCCCATGTTTTCTTGGCAAAGATACTGGAGTGGCTTGTAATTTCCTTCTCCAGCTCATTTTACACATGAAGAAATTGAGGCAAACAGGATTAAGTAACTAGCTCAGTGTCACACAGCTAGTAAATGTTTGGGGTCAGATTGACCACAGGCTGGGCACACTATCTACTTCGCCACCTAGCTGCCTGCCTGTAAATAGAGTATAATATAAATGTATGCTATTATTACTTTATTAAAATAGGTTTCAGAAATTATAAATAGGAAGAGTACAGTGTTTCACAGAAAAGTACCTGATTTATAGGGGCAAAACTACAATAATGGATAATAATCAATTAATAAGGATTTATTAAGCACCTACTATGTGCCAGGCACTGCACTAAGTGCTGAGGATACAAAAGGAGACAAAAAACAGTCCCTGACCTCAGGGGGCTAGCAATGAATAAGCATAATCACAGACGGAAAGCCCCAGTGCTGTACTGATAATCTGGTAATGTTAAAAGACATATAGGAAGACGCCTGGCATTTGGATAGACCTGTTGTGGAGGATTTCTTTGAAGACATGGACAAGAATTACACAGAGTGAAGATGCATTATCAGGTTACAGTCTGTGCTGGAGGAGAAAGTATGCACATGCACTTTGAAGAGGTAACAAGTCCATCAAGGTATAGTAATCCTGGTTTACATTTATGTAATGGAGGCCAATGACCACTCAGTCCTCATGAGAATTAGTGGTGTGCCTAGCCTTATGGAATACTGCTCTATAGACTTTGGAGCATGCACAGTTATGTGATGACTATTTCCTGTCTATTAACCTGTTGGTAAAAAAAGGGTTTCTTCAACTGGTGGCTGAGCCAATGGGCAACATTTGCATAGTAAATGTATTTGTAATAGCACTTTATATCATTCTTTAATATTTATTTATGAAGCATTTTTGTAAACTATCTTATTTAATCTTCACTAAAACCTCGAGAGTTAGACAGTGCACTATAATTCCCCATTTTATAGATAGGGAAACTGAAGCTCAGGTAGAATGATTTCCTCAGTGTCACCAGATAGTTATATATCACCCATCTATAAGTATTTTTTTTTAACCAAGAAGATGAAGAATTAAAGTTTTACAAGGAAGTGGACTGAATAAAATAGTACTGAAATCCAACCACCAGATGGTAAGGGTGTGTGGTTAGGACATGCTGGTATTGGACATTTATCTTCAAATTAGAATAAACAAAAAGGGAAATTGAAGAAAAATGTTTTTTTTGAAAAGAAAATAAATTGTCATTAAAATGTAATTATGAATTACGTATTTATATAGCTTATAAACTTATAAACTCTAAAATTCACAAAGTAATTTCCTCAAAACATCCCTGTAAAGTAGGGAGCACCAATAATATTGTCTCCAATTTACAGATGAGGAATTTGAGATTGTATATGACACGGTTAGTTAAGTGAGAGGCCTGGGACTTTAACCCAGATCTGCCTTCCGGTCTAGTAGGAATTTCCGCCACCCTATCTACTCTTACACACTTATTATGTTCTAATTGTACCTGTCTTTTTACTTCAACTAGATTATATGATCTTCAATGACAAGGGCTTGCCTTATCTATCTCTATATTTTCTCCAGGCCTTTGTATAGTACTATACACACAGGATAAATTGTCGTTTAGATGTCATTAAGCTCATTAGAGCCAGAAAGGACCTTAGAGAGCATATAATCCAATCTATTCATTTTACAGAGAAGAAAATAGGGGTCCAGAGAGGGAAAATGATTTGCTAACATTGCAGGTCTACCAGAAAGCAAGTCTGGATTTCAGACCCAGGCCTTTTTACTCTAAGTCCCTTTCCCCATTATACCACAGCTGCCTTCTACGGAGATGCTTACTGAATGAATTTCCCAGAATGTTATGCTATTAATTCAGTGATTATTTAACAATCTAGGTGTGGTTTAGATGAGTCTCTTGGGTTGGTATCTGCAGAGAGCTGGTGAAAAGCAAATTCAAGGTTGTTTCTTCCCTTGGACAATAAAGAATGTCTCCCATAAAAATGCTGGTAAACATGTGGCATCCCAGCTGCCAAGTTTGCAAAGAATAAGAGCATTTTCCATCAAATAATATCCCAGATTTATATGGAAAATGACAGAATATATGGAGATTTTGGAAATGGTGTGCACAAGAAGGTCCCTTAATTGTAGTTCAGGGCCCCTTCTCAGGCACCTCTATCACAATCAAGCACCTTCCTGCCTGTATAAGAGACCACGCCCCAGAAGAATTTATTTTTTTCTGCCTTGGGATCTTTCTTTCCTGATTAATGACTGCCTCTTCTAGAATATGATTTCAGGAAAGCCTGAGTCATGCTTAACTTCACTTCCTCCTTTCCAGCCTTCTCTGTGTCTTCCTTACCAATCTCTTCCCTGTAGCACCCATACCCTTCCTTGTCCCCTCATTCCAGTTGTGTGACCATGTTCAGTTGTTTTTCAGTCATGTCTGACTCTATGTGACCCTACTATGCTTGCCTTGGTAAAGATGCTGGAGTGATTTTCCATTTCCTTCTCTAACTCATTTTACAGATGAGAAAACTGAGGTAAACAAGGTTAAGTGACTTGCCTGGGGTCACACAGCTAGTAAGTGTCTGAGGCCAGATTTGAACTCAAGAAGAGGAATCTTCCTGACTCCAGTCCTGGCACTCTATCCATTGCACCATCTAGCTGCCCTGGTGTAACCATGAACTGCGATCAAATCTACCCTGCCACTGGTCCTGAATGGGACGTGTCAGTCTATTCCTTTATGCCATCACTCACATCCCTGTAAATTTCCAAGACAAAACATGTCTGCTTGGCTACCATTCCTCTGTATGTGTTGTCTCCAACTTTTGGAATGCAAGTTCCTGGAAGGCAAGGACTGTGTTTCCTTTTATATTTGCATCCCTAGAATCTATAGCAGTTCTTGGCACATTATGAGTGCTTGATAAATGTTTATTTATTATCGTAATAGAAACTACAATAGATTTCTCTCTCTTTGCTATGTTTGTTATCTAATCTGGAACTTAAATCCAGAAATCCTCCTGTGGTATGACAGTGGAGGAAACAAACAAACAGAAACCAAAATACCTCTTGGGCTTTATGCTAAAGGGGCCATAGGACTGAGCTTAGGCCAACTGCATGGTCCTAAGGGTCTTGGAGAACTGGTGAGTACAAGTGGGTAGATGAGGCTGTCAGGGGAAGGATCCAAGTCATCTCTTGATAAGTGTGTGTCAAGCACACCCTGGAGTGATTTAAACTAGACTTATAGCCAATTTAGAACAGTGGGAAAAAGTCGTGGATTTAAGGTCAGAGGATCTGAGTTTCATTCTGACATTTGTCATTTACTGATTGTGTGACCTTGGGGAAATGATTGCATTTCATGAGGGCCTCAATTTCCTCATCTGCAAAATGAAGGTTGGACAAGAGGACTTGTAAGTTCTCTTCTAGCTTTAAATCTATGTGCCTGTGCCTTTAGAAATCCTCTCACTGTGAAGGAACACCTCTTCCCTGAAGCCAGAAGGATATTTGAATTTTGTGGTGAGAGAATCAAAATGTGAGATCTCTTCCAGCTTTAGTATCCTATGAGTCTATGAAAAACAGATCTTGTGCCCTATGGGGGCATGTGTTTTCTTCACTGCCTAAGCATGTTGGAGATACAATTTGTTTGAAGAGCTGCTTCTGTCTCTCAGGCTAGGGATAAAAATGTGTGAGAATGTGGCATGTTGGGCAGGAAGGTCTCTTTTTGTAATTGATAACAGCTGTAGGCCTTTGAATTCTTGAAGAAGGAGAGGGTTTGGTGTCTTTGTGGTGTTAGGGGTGCCTTCAGACCACTTCCTGCTACTGAAATCCCTTTAGCACCATTTTTCAAACACTACAGACAGTACCAGGTTTGGTACAAAGATTTATGTGGGTTTGGGAGAAGTAGTTTTTAACATTCTTCTAAATCAGTCCCAATAAGTCACTTCTTTCAAGTGTTTGGACAATTCAATTATTGAGTAAGAATTTCTAGTATCCATATCTGTGGTGACATAAATGCTCATTCTATTTCCTAGATAAAGTTACTTATGTTTCCTAGTAGAGGAGAATTGGCATGTCTGCCATAATGAAATTATGCTCCAAGAAAGCACCTGTAAACTCTGGATTCTAAAGAGACTATCTGCCTTATAGGAGAGATGTGTCTTAGTAGAGATGAAAAGAATGACAACCAGGTAGGAGACAATGGTTATGCTTCTTGAAGCTAGCCAAACAGACATAATTTGTTATGACTTAATGTGTAACACGGCCACCAAAAGAGCTAATTAATCTTAGGTGGCATGAATTGATGGGCAATATCCAGAATGGGGGAGGTTATAGGCCTGCTGTTCTCTGTCCTGGAAAGACCTCATCTGTAGCATTGTGTTGAGTGTCATGTTTTAGGCAGCATGTTGACAAACTAGAGCATATCCAGAGGTAACAAACCACGCTATCTATACAATAAGGAACTGTGGACGTGTATCGTGAAGTAGAGGGGCAGCTAGGTGGTGCAATGGATGAAACACTGGACCTAGAGTCAGGAAGACTCATCTTCCTGAGTTCAAATCCAGCCTCAGAAACTTACTAGCTATATGACCCTGGGCAACTCACTTAACCCTCTTTGCCTCAGTTTCTTCATCTATGAATATGAGCTGGAGAAGTAAATGACAAACCATTTCAGCATCTTTGCCATGAAAACTCCAAATGGGGTCACAAAGAGTCAGACACAACTGAAACAATTCGACAACAACAACAAGAAGCATCAAGCAGAAAAGACACAGGAGAGACAATTTCCTTTGAGTATTTAATTCAATAAATAGAAAAAGGCAAACATGAGAAGAGGGAATAGACTTATTTTGGTTTTCTCCAAAGGGGAAAAATGAGAAGGATAGGAGTCTGCCTAGGACCAGAGGGAAAAAGTATGAGATAAGAGATAGAAAAGGAAGCTGTAGTCCAGTGAAAATGTTTTTTTTCTCCTGTGCCTTCTGTGTGCTCTCATTCTTGGACAGGCTCTGGATATAAACAAACTGGGGTCAGGAAGGCTTATAGCTTCAAGACTCACCCCTTATTTCTTCATACCATGCTTAATGAGGCCAAGTACCTAGGACTCCAGTGGACATAAATATTGAGTCTTTCTTATTTTTTCTTCCCCCCTCTTCATTGCCCACCTTCCTTCCCAGAACAACATGGGTCAGCATATGAGTACTTGAGTGGGAGGCTAGCATGTTGAGAATATGGTAGCAAGGTTTCCTGCTCAGTTTTGGATTGGATGAGATGCCCTTTGTGTGGCTTCCAACTCTGAAATCCTATGATTCTGAGGACGGTTAGTTTATTCAAGCAACTATGTCCCAACCCAGAATTATGACTATGCCCTCTAATAGCAGAGAAACAGCAGCAGAAAACCCAGCCTGACAATTTATGTTCATAAATTTTGTACATACTATGACATTTTATCAAGTAATAATAGGCCTATCAATTGGCAGCAGTAACCACAAAAAAAACATGGCATAGAAAACTCTTTAAATAATGTAGTGTAGCAGAAAAGGCATAGGGCTTACAGGCAGGAGATCCAAGAACTAGTATCAATTTTATTGCTAGCTTGTTGAGTCATTCACACTCTCGCTCCTTTTGTTTCCCCAAGAGTAAAATGGAAATACTTATGCCTGCCTTAGCTCTTGCACAGGGCTTGTCAGGTACAAATCAACCTCCACTCTCCCTCCAGTCCATATTCCACACAGCCACAAAAGTAATTTTCCTAAAGCAGAGGTCTAGCCACATCACCCCCTTTCCCCCATAAGCCCCAGGGCTTCCTATTACCTCTAGGAACAAATAGAAACTTCTCTGTTTAGCAGAAGCTCTTTAGAATCTACTTTATTCCTACCTTCCTACCCTTTTAGACATTTCTCCCCTCTAAAAACTCTACAATACAGCCAAATCGACCTTCTACTGTTACTTGTACACATCTTCCTTACCTCTGTTTCTTTAAATCCCAAGTTTAATTAAGATTCAGCTCTAAAGCCACCTTCTGCTGGAGGCTTTTCCTGGTCCTGCCAGTTACTAGTGTCTCCCCTAAAGTTTACCATTTATCTGTTTCATATATTTTTTCCATATTGCTGTTAGTTCTTCGTTTTCAAAGCAGACATCATGGCTGATGTCTTGACTTGTGCGTGAATTAGATTTAAATAAGGCAGAGCTGGCAAAGTCATCAGCCTCTCTTCCTGAGTCATCAAAGTCCAGTAGCAAGAAAATCAAGATGACTGGCGAAGGCCCAGGATGCAGTGGATAAACTTGGCATCTTCAACGTCTGACCAAGCTCAAAGTGCTCCACAGTGCCTGCTTCAACTGCTTTCATGGCTGATAGAACAAATTTTTCTCATCTGCCCATTCCAGGGAAGGATATTCAGGGAGGACTAGCACCTTTGGTGTGAGGGCTTGCCAAGCCCTTTTTAGGGCTACTTGTCCACCTTTGGTGTCCACCTGCCACCCAACTCTCACCTATAGCTCCAAGAAGCTGTAGTAAATGCAGTGGTCATAACCTTGTAAAACTGTCTTGGCAGACAGGCTAAACCAGGCTGAGGGTAACCTAAAGGCCTTAAAATCCATCAGTGAGTTAGGGGGATGACTACCTCTAGCATGTGGAGATTTTTTTGTATATACCTCTATATTTTTTGAGGCAGCTAGATGGCTCAGTGGATAGAATGCTGGGCCCAGAGTCAGGGACACCCGAGTTCAAATGCAGCCTCAGATACTTACTAGCTGTGCGACCCTGGACAAGTCACTTAACCTCTATTTGCCTTAATCAACTGGAGAAGAAAGTGGAAAACTACTCTAGTATCTTTGCCAAGGAGACTGCACAGACAGTATACACATGCTATGGTCCATAGGGTCATGAAGAGTCAGACATGATTGAGTGACTGAACAAATATATTTGCCTATTGTCTCCCTGATTAGAATGTAAGCTCCCTGGAGTCAGGGACTGTTTTCACTTTTGTTTCTGTATCTCCCATTCCTAACACAGTGCTAGGCACTTAGCAGGTGATTAATAAATACTTTTTGGCTGATTGGAAAGTATTTGGGAAGTAGAATGGCATATCCAAATGGAAGATAGCATTAAGAAAAGTCTCATGTTCAGCCAAATTTGTTCACAAGCACAGAACAGTTTCAGTGCCATCACTGTTGTCTTTGAACATGAACAACTTTGACGTGGGAACTATGGACGTTGCCACTGAAATGCTGGCTATACAGAGGCAGATCTCACTGAATCTCTTGAAAGCAATTGGCTGCTCTAAAGCTATGGCTTTGATAAAAAAGCAATATAACATGTTAAATTTTACTCTTAGAATTATATAAATTCATGATGGAAGGCACATAAGAGATGATTGATTTGG
Source organism: Trichosurus vulpecula (assembly GCF_011100635.1). Classification (NCBI taxonomy): domain Eukaryota; kingdom Metazoa; phylum Chordata; class Mammalia; order Diprotodontia; family Phalangeridae; genus Trichosurus; species Trichosurus vulpecula. The sequence continues at coordinate 187,955,184 of NC_050575.1, read as the reverse complement.
TATCACTGCCTCAAGTCCCTCCCCACTCCAATCCTTTTTCTACACAGCTGCCAAGGTGATTTTCCTATAGCACAGGCTAATCTAAATGATCTCCCTACTCAATAAATTCCAGTGGCTCTCCTTGGCTATGAAGATCAAATAAAAAGTTATCTGTTTGTCATTTAAAGTTATATACAACCTTGCTCTTTCCTAGATGTCATCTGTCTTCCTTTTCAAAAATGAAGGATGAACAACAATCTTGCTTGTCACTTCCCTCTATAGACCAGCTACGCTGGCCTGTTGCTCTTCTGCACACTTGATTTTGTAGTGATTGTCTCCCACATTTGGAATGCACTCCCCTTTCATCTCTACCTTTTATAATCCTTGGTTTCTTTCAAGACTCAGCTCAAATCCCACCTTGTGCAGCAGGCCTCTTCTGAGTCCCCACCACAGCTTGTGTCTTCCTGTCCAAAACTACCTATATTCTTTCTATACCTATGTATATATTAATGTTTTCTCCCCTTTTAGAATGTAAGCTCTTTGAGGGCAAAGCAGTTTCACTTTTGTCTTTGTATTCTCACAGCGCTTGGTAAAGTGCCTAATTGGTTGATTTAATCCAACACTCTTATTTAACAGATGAAGAAACAAAGGAAGGGATAAGTTGATCTACCAGGTTAATGGCATGAACAAGGAATATAACCTGGGCCTCCTGAATTCCATTCCAGTTCTCTTCCCACTATGTTAGACAATAATTCTCCTTTCAGTTATAGCTGGTCTTTTGTTCATTTTGCATTTTGTAATTTTAGTCTCAACTTCATCTTTGTGTAAAGTCATTCTCTTCTTCCCTATTGAGAACATTTATGGGGAGATTCAGCAACTTCATGCTTTGCGGATGGTATGTTTAAGAGTTAGAAATCTTAGCAGTGCCCAGCTGTTTCCCCCCAACACTTCCCCAATCACTTCTCCCCAGTTTAGTTTCACTGAATGGCCAATTAGCCTTTGATGAATATTCCATTTTATGGTAATGGTTGTGAAGATTAATTGGCTTATTGTTATTTGTATTTACTGGGGACATTATGAACTCCATATTCTTAACTGTTAAACAGATCACTGGACATTAGAGATTCAATATGAAAAATGGTTGCTGAGGAAAATTGATTATTTTGATTGTTGTGATCAAAGGGGAAAAAAGCTAGTTTAGTGCCAGACTAGATTCAATCTCTTAGAAGCTGTAAAAGTTCTGTTGGTTTAACAGATACCCTATCTCTCCAAACGATGGTGAGCTGATAAACCAGCTAGCCTGAAATATCTCAAAGGATGATTACATAACTGAGGACATGTGCTTAAAAACTCCAGAAGCTTTCAATCAATACTATGTATAAGTATTCGCATTGCATGTTTTATCCTTGCTATTTTCCAGGGAAAAGTCCAGACCAGTTTTAACCAGAATGAACCTATAAGAAAACAGAAAATCAGAGGACTCCAGGTTCCTTTTCTCCATTGACAAGAAACAGAAAGTCTTCTTTCGTCTGGAGATAACAGATCTTCAGAAGGACAAACATTTAAAATGAATCAGTGCCTAAATTTTTATGTTTAAAAGGACTGAGGTAGTGGAAAGAGCAGTGGATTTGAAACTGGATGACCCAGCTTTGAATCTTGGCTTCATAGCTTGATACCTAGGTGACCTTGGGAAAGTGAGTCCCTTCCCCTTTCTAGAACTCATCTGCTTCATGTATTAAAGAGGGGAGGAGCTGGGTTGAACTAGATGATGCCTAAACCCTCTTTCAGCTCTAAGTCCTATGTTGGAACAATTTATTTGGATTCACAGCTAATAAACTACATATTTAACTCATTAAAGACATGTCCATTGAACTGGGTTGGTTTTTTTTAAAAAAGTGTCTCTTTTCCATCCTTTGTTGTGGTTTACAAAAAAAAATATTTGTGCATTAACATAAGTAAAAAACCAAAGGGAAACTATATTCCTAATATCTTATACTTTCAGCAAGAGGTTCGATGCATGCTACATGGAAATGCTTTGAAACTTTTGAAGCAATGGAATGAGAATGGATCAAATTAATTAATGGCAATTACAGGAGCAGTGGCAACTATAATCAATATTCTTGTTTTCTTTTGCTTTTGCCATTGGTAGCTATCAATTGATGCATACTAGGATACTTGCTAAAAGTTAGACATCTACCTATGCATTATAAATTTTGATCTTGAGTATAAAATTAGGAACTAAAAGTTGAGGCAAGCTTGCATGTCTGTACAAGTTCAGGTATTGTATTCTTTCCCCCTTTACCTTGTAACACAATGTCTCTTGTGTTCTCTTCCTTTTTCTATCCTCTCCCTGCCTCTGCCCTTCCCCAGTTTCTTTCAGCTACATGCAGGTGTAAGTCAGTCCAAGTTCAGTTATATGTCTACTAAGCCACATCTTCTCTGCACAAGTACAATATTGGTTCTCTGGCCTTGTACTTTGGAGAAGGTCCCTTGAGATGAAATGATCCCATTCAATAGATGTACTCAATTTCAAACTCCCTGCTGGTGGTTATTTAATTTCTTATTTTAATATTTCCTTTTCTGTGCTCAAATTTCTCTCTCTCTCTTTTTAATAACTAAAGGGGTTCAACTCAGAGGAAGCCAGCTTATCTTTCTCATTTATTTGGAATATTGAGTTCCTCTCTGGATGAGAAGGCTTGACTTCAGTCAAAGTTTTTAGTAGCTAAGTAATCATAACAGATATTGTGATTATTTGGACTTTGTGACTGGAATGCAATCTTTTCTCTCTCTTCATGCAGTAGGTGTGAGAACCTCAGGAGCTACACAGTGAATCTGAAGCCGCTAATCATTTTGGCATGAAACAGGCTGGGATAGGCCTGGTAGAACTGAGTATTTTGGCCTAAATCACAGCAACTGGGAAGTTTAATTTTATTTCAGCTTTTGGTCTATTTTCCTTGTTACACAGTGATCTCTTCTACCAAATTTGGAATGCTTTTAGCATTCATTACACCACAGAATTGTTTTCTGCTTATTACTGAAAGATTGGGTCTTAAAACCTATTTATACAACCTCTGCCCTGTTTTTTGGGTTTATTAAAACATTTCCTTATGAGATGCATGCTTTGCTTGCCTGACTAAGGACAATAGTGATCATAAAAATCTCATAGATTCTATTCTAAGAATAAAATACCAACTAGATAACAATCTAGAAGAGGCATGAACATTGCTTTTTGCCTATACTTCTTTCTCAGTTGCCAGGAAAATGCAGTTCCCTTCTGTTTCCTTTGGGAAAATACACCTGTGGCAGGCACCTATGAAACCATCACCATGTAGCTGGCTATGAATTCATTCTCAGTTTAATCTTCAAGTTCATCACCTCTACTTTGCTCTTAGGGAAGTCAGAACTTTCATTTGCTAAGAAAAATAATTTTTCAGTGGTGGTCTGTTTTGTTTTAAGGGGGTTTGAAGTGGGGGAGGTTGGAGAGAAAAGGGAATTTTTTTTAAAGAACTAGTGAAGAGTACATATTTGAAGGGAGTAAAATAGTGGACTATCTGTGTAACCAGGGGAAAGTCATTTATTTTGCTTATAACTAGTAATTCTTATGAATTTATCCTGATCCATTAATTTATTCTGATACATTATATTAGGTGAAACTTTAAGACTATAAGTTTTTGAAAGGTTGTTCATCAAAGGAATGACCATGTCATGAGTTCTTTGCACTGATGAAATCATGTTTAGAATCTTTCTCTTTCTCTCTCTCCCGTCCTCACTCCCTCCCTACCCCCTCTGTCTCTCTCTGTCTCTTTTTGTCTCTGTCTCTCTCTCTCTCTCAGACACACATTCTTGCTTTTCAATTGCTACTGGGGCAGGCAACCAAGCCTAGCTGAAAGAGCAAGGCATTCTGAGGGATAGGCAGGAAGCGGCATGTGCCTGGCAGTTCAAACCTGTGACCTCTAAACCTCCACCACCACCTTCCTTTGGATTAAACCCTAAAACTCTGGGAATAGCAGGGTTGCCCCTTCCCCTGTCTTCCTTCCAATCTGGCCCCCAGCAAGCAATATGGGGAGGCAGTAGAGAAACAAGCCTTGCGTATATGTGTCCTGTCAGTTGATTCTGTAGGAAATTTGTTACCATCAAAGTCCCTGACATTGTCAAATGATTCAGCATCAGAATAAACTAGGATTTTTATCAATGGAAATGACATAAAAGAAGTTGCATTATCAACTGCTTTGCTGTTGTACTCCAAGGACCATGGTGCCTTTCCATCTGATTTGCAGCTCAAACCTCTATATGTGTTTTATGTACATATATGTACAAATAATTGTTGTTTTCCCTTTTAGAATGTGAGCTCCTTGAGAGCAGGGACTGTTTTACTATATGTATCTTCAGTGCTTTGCACATAGCATTTACTTAATGTGACTTTTTTCATTTATTTGTGCATATCTAGTCATTCCGATGATCATTAATTTACATAATAGCAAAACAATTCTTTACTTTTAAACACTGAAACAGTCCATACTATGAATAAGTTTCTTCCAAACCAAAACAATATGCCAATGATCATCTACATTTATTATGCCTTTTTGTGGTTCTCATTAAACTTCCTTCAATAAAACTAAAAGGAATACAATGCAGCGTAAGGCTGTCCAAAGGCCAGATTCTAAAAAAGAAAGAAAAGAATGAATGAAAATTAACTGGCTGCATAGCAAAAAGAAAAAAAAGTATCTCCTTTGGTAATAAATCTCTGTCAAAAAATCACAATATGTACATTAAGAAGATTTTTCTGCTTCTGAAAGTGTGGAATGAGTGTATGATGAAGAGAATGACCCATGAAGACCTAGAAATGATGCCTCCATGGAGAGAATAGGACCCCCATTCCCAGACTTGTGCTCAAAGAAAGAAACGATTTTGTAAGAAAGCAATGTATATGTTCATTGGATCCATAGCTACATCTGGTTGTGTTTCTGCTTGTCAGTCATTATAAGCAAATGCTAGAAATCTGTTTCTGGATTTAAATGAAAAATGTATGTTGAGAGGAAAGAGTGAATCAGTCCTTCATTTTAATGCCAAATGTGTTATTTTCCACACATATTTCCTTTACCATGTGTGCCTTGTTCCTTTTCTTTTCATTCATCTCTCTTTTTACAAGCTGGTAACAACATCCCTTTGACTTTAAGTATGTAAAGTGAAAACATATATGTATAATACATGCTTTATGCCTTATGCATAAATTTGGATACTTTAAATATATTTCTTCTAAAATTGACTTTAAGACAGCTCCAAAGTTGATAAATCTATAAATCAGCTTGATTGAACATGTACCCTGGGTCTACATTGTGGCAGGCACTATAGAGGAAAAATTGAGCTGACCATTAGACAAAGATCCAGTTCTGAGAAGGTTCTTGCCATGTCTGTCACATACATGGTTCATCTGTCATTCAAGTGCTTGGTGGAAAGAGGGAATTGAATTAGGGTCACTGCAGGCCAGCTATGTGTCCTAAAGTAACTGAGAGATGAAAGACACTCTTTATCTTAACTACGTTTCCAAACAACCTTGAAACTGTCATTCATAGTCTTAGGTCTTTTGGTTAGTGAACAGCAGAACACAGGGAACTTGTCCATTTTCTTTAAGAATTCTTTATATATTAATTTGCTTGCTGAGTATTTATAGGTCTTCTTGCATGTATTTTGTCACCTCTACTTAATTATTTTGAGGACAAGTGAGGTATTTTCTGTTGAAGAATGTATTATCCTTTATCTCCCTCAGATTGTGTCTCTCTGCCCTGTTGTGCCCATCCACACCTACCACTGTTGGCTTTTCATATTAAATGTTACCCTTGGTTTCTGTTGTATTTAATTTTTTCTTAGCATATAGATCAGTGGGTACTATTTTACTGCCTAATAATTCACAAATTATAGAATCATAAACAGAGCAGGGAAAGTGATTCACAAAAGGTCCCACATTCTGACAATGGGAGGGCTGCCACCTGAATTCAGGTCTCAGTGCTCTTTCCTCATTGCTCTGCTGCATCTTAGCAGATTTGATTGTCTACACTGATCAAATTAAGGAGCTAAGGTTAATTGCAAAACCTTCATCAAGTGCTTTACCTACAGGTAGTGCAATTGATCAAGCACTGGATCTGGAGGGAACTGAGTTAAAACCCTGCCTCACACACTTATTAGCTGGCAGCAAATGTCTTCCAGGGAAGGATAGAAGTTTAAAGAAAACAAGGTATTCCAGGACCCTATATTCTATGACTATTCCCAAAATGAGGGTCATAATAAAAGTTCAAAGTCAGCTGGGGTTGCCTCAATGTGTGATATGTGCATAGTGTTTCTGCAAAGATCCTCTTGTTACTCTATTTTCCTAAAGGGTTTTCAGTTGTCTCTTTCTTTGCTCTTCAATTGGTTCAGAGCAGGACTGTTAACAGACACTTGATTATTTCAAGCTGGAAGCTTCTTCAGTGTGGAGAGATAGATTACTTGGTAAAGGAGTAAAGGTCACAGCACCTAATGCCTGTCAAGTTTTCTGCTAGACTGATGGACCTGGGCTGTGTAGTTCCCAGGAAAGACAAGGCAGGAGATAGATGTCAACAGAGAGATAAGGACGCGGTAGAGTGTGGAAGTGGACACCTTTGGTAACAAAGGTTACGCTCACACAAAGAGGCACTGGAGAGTGACAGAGTGGTCAGGAAGAGGAGGCTTATTTCTAAATTGCAAAGATTTTTTCTGTGAGAAATAAGCTGTACATTTGAATTAGAGCATTTTTGAGGAAAGAAAAGAGAAAAACTTGAAACCAAAGAAAAGGCCATTTGAGGTTCTCATCCCTCACTATCCTTGATTTTGCAATATTTGGCACTATAGACTGTCCTCATTTGCTAGATTCTCTCTTCTCTGTTGGCCGTAGAGATGCCTCTCTTTTTGTTTTCCTCCCTCTATAAGTGCTTCTTCTCTGCCTCCTTTGATTTCTTCCCTTCCTCTTTTCAACCCCCAGGTTTGTCTGCATGACCTTTCTTCTTTCTTTGGTCTATACTGTTATAGAACCGCAGCGTTTTAGATCAATTAGCAAGCATGTATTAATTATGCTCTGCTAGGCTCTGGTGATATAAAGGAAGTTAGGGATTCTAAGGGGCATGTTGGGCATGAGAAATAGCCTGGGTAACGGTATGGAGAGGGGAGATGGAATGTTTTGCTGTTTAAGGAATAACAAGAAAGCTATTTTAACTGGTGTCAGAGACAGAGAATTTGTGGCAGACTTCACATGGAAAGGACCAGGTGAATAAAGGACCTCTTTTGGTTTCTGTTACAATAGTGACTGTTGTTGGAATCAGGTCAAAAGAAGTCCTTATACACAACATCACTGCTTTAACTCAACCTGCCTGCAGAACTCCCTTATTTGTAACAACTCTTTGTGAGACATGCATGACTCTTTAGGCTGCTTACTTAAGGGTGGGATAAATAAAAATGGCCTGCCTTTTTTTGGATGGAGTCAGTGACGCCAGAAGTTTCCTATACAAGTGACTATTTCACAGGATCTCTAGGTCTTCCCTCTGTTTTTGAATATATGAGCTCTCTAAATCAATCTTTCTCACTGTAAGAAATGTTAATTTTGCTACTGCATTGTGGTCCTCAATATTCTGGTACTCCCATGATTTGAAGCCAAGACCTCAGGGAGCAACAGCTGTGCATGTGAAAGTGAATTATATATAAAAAGCCTGCAGAAATGAGTTAGAGACCATTAGTAAAAGGCTTTAAATGCCAAAGAGAGGAGTATGTATTTGAGTAGAGAACTATGGGAGCTTCTTGAACAGGGGAATTTTATGGGAAGACCTGCACTGTAAGAAAATCACTTTGGCTCCTGTGAGGTGGATGGACTGGAGGGATGAGAGCATTCCCTTCAATTATGAATTAAAAAAATACATTATTCTGAGGAATACATAGGTTTTTCCAGACTGCCATAAGGGTCTATGACATAAAAAAGCTAAGACCTGTAGTAGAAGAAGAACTGATAAATCTTAGCAACTGACTGGATGTGTGGGGTGAGAGATAATGAGATATTGGAATAGCTCTGAGGTTGCTAACCCATGTGTCTGGAAGGATGGTGGTACCATTAATAGAAATAGGAATGTTTGGAAGCAGGGTGAAAAACACAATGAATTCAATATTGGATTCTGAAATTCAGGATGCCTGTGGGACTTTCAATTTAAAATGTCTAGGAGGCAATTGATCAGGCAAGACTGGAGTTAGGTTAGAGTTGGAAGTGACCCCAGATGCTCTCTAATCCAAGTTATTCCTGAAAAGGAAATCCTGCTACAACACACTTGGTCATCCACTCCCTGTTTACAGGCCTTTAATGAGGGACAAACTGCAACTTCCCAAGGTAGCCAATTCACCTTACAAATACTTCTAATTAATACAAAATTTTTCCCGACTCAAAACTGCATTTTCCTCTTTCCTACTTCCCTCCATTGCTTTTAGGGTCAAACAGAGTAAGTCTAATGATTGTTCGATATGACAACCCTTAAAATACTTGAAGACAACTATCACGGATCCCATGTGTCTTCTCTTCTCCAGGCTAAACATCCTCAGTTTCTTCAACTGATTTTTTCCCTTTTGTCATTAATTCCAGTTGCCCTTTTCTGAATTTGATCCACCTTCACAACGTCTTCCCTAAATTGTGGCTTCTGTAACTGAATACAGCACTCAAGATTTGGTCTGGTGCACCACTGAGACTATCACGTCCTTATTCATGGAAGCTATGCCTCTATTAATGCAAGCCAAGATTACATTAGCTTTTCTGACTGTTACCAAACTTTCATTCTAAGCTTTAGCACTCTTGACATTATTCCTAAAGTACCATGCCACATTTTTGTATACATTCTTTGTTACATGTTTTTATTTCTCTCTGCTGACTTATCTTTTCACTTCTTCCTGTAATTCGATTAGCTTTTCTTCATGTACTTAGATGATATGCTATTTGGTGCATGTATACTAACTACTGATATTATTTCATTATCTATGGTGCCATTGAGCATAATGAAGTTTCCTTGTTTATCTATTTTAACTATGTTTATTTTTACTGTTGCCATGTCTTTAAAATAAATTTGCCCAAGGCAGAATAAATCCTACTATAACACCTCATTTTAACTCAGTCTGAATATTTGTTTCAAGTGAATTTCTTATTTAAAGGACATATTATTGGATTCTATTTTCTAACCTATTCTACTACTCTTCTCCTTTTTATGCGTGAATTCATCTTATTTATATTCATAGTTATGATTGCTAATTGTGTTTTCCCCTTTATATATCTTCTTATAATTTTTCCTGTCTTTGACATCTATTCTCTACAAAGAAGAAGGTAGAGAGAAAAGGGATTGTGATCAAAATTAGTAATCGATAATTGAAGTGGTCTGCTCTTAGGCTCTTTTACACATTCTCTCTTCACCTAGTCTAGACCCTGATTGGTGGTTCTCATAGTTCTTTATTCTCTCCTTTTAATTCTTTCCCTATTATACATCCTTCAAAGTTGAATTTTATTTTGCTTGTAGTTCTTGTCTCCTCGACTCTCCCCTTCCTCTTATACCTCACTTCCCTCTCTCTCTGTCCCTGTGTTTTAACAATCTGGCTAGCAGCTTCGGTGGGGGTGTAAGATTCACCCACAGCCAGCACCCAGAAAGCTGCCAACAGCACAGTTTCTTTTGATCTGCTTAAGCAAGGGAAGCAAGGTGAAGGGGTTGACAAGCTTACTTTTAATTCAGCATACCAATATCATTCAGTTAGTTCAGGGGAAAAAGCCAGCACCCTGAACTTCAAAACAAAATGCAAACAAATTACAAACATCAACAGACAGACTTTGTCTGATTCAAATCTCAACACATAGTTACCAGAGTTCAACAGAGTCTCAGCATCCGGGTTTGCAAGCTGGAGGGCTCCTTGGCTACAGCTGCCCGGAGTCTCCTCATCAACACCATCTTCAGAGCCCCACACAAATGTCTCTGTCCTCCCTTCTTATAGGGCTTCAGACATCATCAAACTTCATCTGAATTACCAGAGCTCAAGCTCTGGTGATTGGTTCTTGAGTTGGCCCCTCCCCTTAGGACCCTGGGAGGTTCACATGGATTAGGTTAACACCTAATGGGGTTTGGGCCTGGGGCTTAGCACCTAGTAAGGCTCACTGAATTACTCAGAGAAAACAAAGGCTATTTTGCTTATCAACACACCCTGATGGTTTCCTAATTAAATCTAACATATTTCTATGTTAAATTTTTTTTACATGTATGTATCCAATTGTGTTGCTCAGTTCAGATAAAAGTTCATGAGGCTCCTGCTCCCCCCACCTCTACCTTCATCTTTGTATACTCTTTTTTCTGGCGTACCTCGATTACAAAAAATAGTAAGTTTCATTAGTCCCTCTGTGATTCTTAAAGTAGATGGGATTCTGATGGGAAAGTTCTCTGTCCTTTCTCTGTTAGAAACTGATTAGTTGCCGTAGCAGGAGACAAAGGCAGGATAGTATCTTAGAAGCTGAAGTTCTGGGATAAGGGGTAAGGTGTGAATTTCTACATCCTGCACTATATCAATAATCTCTTAATAGTTGTTCCTACCTTTACTCTCTCAATTATTCAATCCAGTATTTGCAGTCAGTTGCTCATTATTTCTGACTAGCATTCAAATCAGGATATTTAAAATCCGCTGCAATTTGACTCTATCTTTATGATTTTATCTAATAAACTGTCCTTCACATATGCTATACTCCAG